>NC_064619.1:359882315-360199260 GCF_023898315.1 Schistocerca nitens | reverse complement strand
AGGACCGTTTAGCCATATACAGTGCCAGTATAGTCTTGTCGGAGAAGGCAGATGAGCCGGTCGGAGTGGCCGAGCGGTTCTAGGCGCTACAGTCTAGATCCACGCGACCGCTGCGGTCGCAGGTTCGAATCTGGCCTCGGGCATGGATGTGTGTGATGTCCTTAGCTTAGTTAGGTTTAAGTGGTTCTAAGTTCTAGGGGACTGATGACCTCAGCAGTTAAGTCCCGTAGTTCTCAGAGCCATTTGAACCATTTCAAGGCAGATGAGGAACCAAAAATCTGATTAAAACAGCACTTGAGAGGATTGCAGGAACTACTTCCTCTTCCAGTCACCCAGTAAATTGTACAAACGTACGGAGAAAACATGCTTACAGTCAATTGCCAAAATTCCACAGCTTCAGAAGACGTGGCATAAGGAGAAGGAAAGATAGTATTTTGGGAAGTGAAATGCTTGTATGCATTATTGCCGGGGGGTTTAGTCTCAGGTTCCCCTGCGCCTTAAAACACCACTTCGTCGACTTGCGTGCCGAAGAAGATGAGATTAAATGAGCACAACGCCAACACGGAAGAAATTCTGCGACCTGGGGGAGAATCGAACTTGGTATCCCATTAGAGGCAGCGAGGCTGGCTCCTAGCCAATGAAATACTCACAGCTTTTAGGTGATCTCTTTGAATAAGTCATCAGTAGACATGTAATTTGGATCTGACACATGATCTTTGTTTTACATTGTCAGTATCGTCTAAAGTGACGTAATCAGCTAAGCTATAGTTTTACCCTTTTTCAGTTTTTTGAGATTTGTTTCAGGCAGTGTATAATGATCTTCTTTTGCTTTGGTCGATGCGTTGTTTATTTGACTATTTCTTTTTCGGTAGTGAAGTAAGAAACTATTGGCTCTGAACGTCCATATTTGTCGAATTGTTGGTCTTTGTGGAATAACCTAATACAGTCGTTTACACATTCGTTAGATGTAGTTTGGACATAACGCGTGTTGGCTGCAGGTCTGGAACCTGTAATTCCCCTTTCATTTCGAATAAAAGATCGAAGGTAAATTTTTTATTACTAAAAAGATGAGAAAGCCGAATTACATTAATGACGTGAGCTAAGGAAGAAATCAATGCAATCAGTGATCACTGCTTCGTTGCTAACAGGCCGATTTCATGACCGTGAATCGGTGCAGTGCAGTGATTCTTCATACGGTATTGGGCTTGGTGTGACACATTTAGAATAAAAGCAAGTTCTATTGCTGATGATGCGTCATGCATTTCACGCTGCTGAACTGGCGGACGACCGATGGCATCGCCATACAAGCATCGTCCAGCTTAATTCGCTGTTCATCGTCACAAAAAGAAGCAAAAGTATTTAAAAATTAATTTTAGGTCGAGGAATCAGGATAATAATAAGTAAAAGACATCATCTCTCTCTCAAGATTATGTTATTAATCTAATAATTACAAAAGCTAGAATTTAACCACCTTACATTAGCCGTTAGAGAGTGATACTGGAAGCTATGTTTTAGCAATCACTTTTGTCTTAAACAAATTTCCTAACGTTATAAAAAGTTTACTCTCTTCAGACGTTTCCATAATACTGTCTGAGCGTTCATAAGGCTGTGTAGGTTCTATTACACAGCCGTCTTGAATGGCGTTGGCACACTTCGTAATGCAACTTGACAACGCCATTCAACTAATCGCCACTGGTTGCAGACGCTCACTTTGGTTCTTCTAATCACTGACTGTCATTGCCATAGTTCAAGATTCTGAACACAGCTGCGCTTCAGCAACTGTCCGTGGTTTTAAAACAGTCTTCTACAGAAGCTATTGCAAGTAGAATCACACATTATCCATATCCGACGTGAGTGTTGTTGACTGTGTCTAGTAAATGTGAGCGTCATCCACTTAATCAGTATATAAAACTCATGATGACAACCGCTCTTTTCAGATAATATATTTTGAGTGGTGATTAAATGGATGACACACACATTTGCTAGACAGAGTCAACTACTCCCGCATTAGTTATAACTAATATGTAATTTTATGTACAATACCTTCTGAAGAGGACAGTTTCAAACAGGAGAAACCTTGGTCAAGGTTTAATAAACCTGTGTTCTGCAACTGGTTGCCTGTTCTTTCCAGTCAACTGAAGCTACAATAGCTTTTCAAATGAATTTCAAATACTGTCACTTCCATACTTCTAGATTGGAATCAGTTAGTACATTCAATCAGGTTCATGAACTCTTTGAAGAAATTTTACTATGTAGGTGTAACTTTCTTTTATTTTATGTACTGAATGGATTCGACTCATAGAAATAAATAAAAGAAAGTAGAAAGTTACACCTGCATAGTGAAATTTCTTCAAAGAGTTTATAAACCTGATTGCTGCCATGTATGTTACTCTGAGTTTAGTGTTCATTAATGAGATATAGGCTTACGTCGTATTTGAAGAACGCGGAGTAGACCCATGGACAGGTGGCAGATAAGATCAGTGTTTGTCGGATGATACCAAGATAAAGAATACGGCACAGGTGACGAGTTACATGGCTGGACCGGTAAAGGTGTCTCACACCAAATGGGTTCCACTCGTGCAGGCATTAGGCATTCAGCATGGGTCAGGATTAATGGAACAATCGTGCAACGGAGTGAGAAAGGTTATTGCACAACTCATAATAACTGAGCTGAAAATAAAAGCTCTTCTTACAAAGATAGAAAGTCTGTCTTCCTATCCAAGTTAGATACAGATCTTATGAGAAAAACACACGAAGCTAGAAGATTCGTCCGCTATCATCAGGGGACATCGTTTTATTGTTTAATTTTTAATGATGATTTTTTGTTTCAAGACGTGCTTTAAATTTTCTGCACCGCGGCGTGTGTTCAGTCAGCCTCACTCATCACTAATGTTCGTTGCAGGCATATAAACTGTCCTTATTAAACCTACTTCCCACTTATTGCGGTCATGTCCGTGTGTGAGCAGCGTTAACAGTCAGTTGGTGAAGCTGCATATTGCGTACTGTGTACAGCATGCCTCACTGACGTGAAGAAGGACATACCTCTTCTTCACATCGAGACACGAGCAACCATCTGTCATGGGACTGCACCCAGGTAAATCTTCAGTCTCTTCGAAGCGTTTGCTCTGGCGAAATTGTCCAGTTACACTACACAACGTACACCAGACACAAGCTTTCACTCATACGTTACGCTGTCTGCAAATGCCGTAATTCCAGACACAAATGTTTAATGGCCAGATTTCACAACAGCCTGAACACAGGTTTTCACATTAGAGTCCCGTCACTTATTTTCGATAGCAAGAGGGCCCATACAATAACTTGCAGGGTGAGGAGGAAGGGGAAGCCTTGCGTTATTGAGTATCTTTAATAATTAGGAAGACGAACTGCGATTTGTAACTAGCCATACAAAAACTCTAGCTCCGACGAAGTTGAAAACCTGTGTAATACTGACTTTTAAATCATTTCTTGAAAGAAAAATACCTGACCACACTGTACTTTTTTTCCTTTCCCGGAGAGATAGAGGCGTCTGCAGTTCCCCATTGCCCCTGGGTGTGGGCGCCCATACTGCATTAGACACATTACAAGGTCGTCCCTATGGATCTCGTGATTTGCAATAGAACGGAAAACTTTTTTCACCTTATATACGCAATATTACATACCTCTTTATATTGTTTCCTCGTCCTTTACAGAAATGCAGACATTGTATGACGGTCACTTTATATTGGCGAACCACTGCTTAGGTAATAATTTGGCTGATACCATTTCAAGAATTTCCTACTATACCTGTTCAGAACTATTCAAAACTCGGATGACAGATTTTTATCCTATTCCACAAACAAATTTCATTTGTTCGTAGAAGAATAATGACCATGCAAGATACACGCAAATGAGACTGCAGGTTCCAAAGTAGGCTCAGCCAAAGGGGCATCATGTCTTATTATATGCACAATTTCACATTAAAATATTCGTCCATCAACTAGCTAGATTTTCTTATATATTTAAGGTTAATGGACTACCAGTTTGCCTTATTCAAGCTAATGAATCTACCGTTAAAATACAGCATAGACACATCTAAATCATTAATTTACTAAGAAATATGTCCATTTTGTTCTCAGTACTCTGACCAGGAGCTCATATAAACATCAGTCATATCTGCGTCATGGTCAAATAACCATTCATTACGCACAATGAAACGTAGAAGCTAATATATAAACATAAAGATACTGTCTTTTCATTTAACTGTAAGAAGGATAGTGGTTACGTTGAAGATTAAGCTATTTCTTTAACCTCCATGAAAGAAAAGTAAAAATATCTTTCTAGGCAAAGTTTTAGTTTTTTTTACTAAACTACTTCTCTATGATAGGTGTTCATTAGTGTCACATGCTGATGTTCTGTAAACACGCTGCCTCTTCTTGCAATACATTGTTTTTCTATTACAGACTCAAACTACTACACAGGAATATATTTCTACACTTTGTTCTGACTAAACACTTCAGAATGTTATGCACTATGATGCATTCTACTTTAAAATATCTATATATTATAATAAAGCTACTCAGATACTGATTGACTTCCTAGAATTTTTTATAGGCACTTGATAGTTCAACACAATTATCAGAATAATTTGAACAATTGGTTTAGCATTTTTCTTTTCTTTACATAGGTATTTACTCAGAGCAGGCTTCCAGATGAATTACCTATAAGTATTTGTAACTTTCCCGTTTTCTAAATTTGGGTAATGCAATCATCACTACTATCTGTCAGATAGTTTTTCAAAACTCGGCAGTGTCCTTAAATTTTATTTGTTTCTTGAAAAGCCAAAAGGATCAAAACCTGGATTTGGGATCCAGATTATCTCATATACTCCTGTATATTAGAAGCATTGTAGTATTTTTTTCTGAGGGAAATGTCTTGCAGGAAGTCTTTCCATCTTTTGGACGTAAGGGTTGACTCATTATCTCTTAAGAGCAAAACAGGTTTGCAACTGTCGGTATGTAGTGTATAAGAATTCTTCTGATTATTGCAGAGGCTGCTGTCGGCTTTATGCCAGATAGCATCACCTATTTCTACAAAAGAACATAAAGAGCAATCAAATACTCAACTCCGCCTTGTGCAGAGGGAACTGGATTGGCAACATCGATGGATACCATTTTTAAAGGTTATGTTGGGAGTATAGAATGTCATTTTTGTGTAGCAAATTTCATTTGTGGTTTTCAAATTTCAACTGGTCAAACGAGTTTTTAACAGCTGTTCTACATATCTTCACATATTTGGAAAATAACAGAAAGGTTTAGCTTTCACAGACATTTTGTTGGACCTTATTGTCCCCTAAACATAATGCCAAATTCAAGACGCTCAGCAAGCTTTTGGGATACACACACAGCAGTTATTGTTTTGACCATTACACCTATAGAACAATTAGTTATTCAGTAACTATCAGTGTTTTAGGATTTTCCGTGATGAATTTTCTGTCTTTATTTTGTGTCCATATTTTGTTCCATCTAGGATTTGCATCTCATAGTATAACTACGTTAGACCAATATCTAGATAGTATTGCCTGTACTGGTGTCTTTCATTAAGAGAATACGTAAGTCAGTGATTTGCGACAAGACCTTAAGATGAATTAGACAATGTGGTAGATGCAACAAGGCGTCCCTACTTCTGTATCTTCACCTTTCATGTCTATTACTTCAAAACTGTGTTCCTAAGAGAATGCTATTCACTTTGTGAATTTAGCATGAAGTAACTTGCAGGTTCATAAACAACTCAGTACCTGATGCTCACAAAATTCTTTAACGTCCTTACTGTAAATGTAGTAGTTCAATTTCTTGAACGCCAACTTATGGGCTAGATATTCCAGCTCAGTAACTGAGTATGTATGCTCGAATTCTACAAGCATTAGATTTACAAAGCTAATCATGTTAACCTGAAATCTATTGTTTTTCTCAGGCATCTAAAATAGACAGCTTCCAAGTCCAGGAAAAGATATATCCGTCGCAATATAAAAATCCCAATTCATGTTGGGATGACATTGTCTTAGAAATTAGCAAACACTTTTATAGTAACGAAATCTGACTGACACATCCCATACAACACGAGACTGCGTTTCTATTTAGTAGACTTAAGAGTGCTTAGCTGATGAGCTATCGATTAAGAACAAAACGACGACATAGGGACAGAGAGGGGTGAATGCCTTCAGCTGCCGCTTTGTTCTAGAAGCTGAATAATTCTTTACTGCACTTCTTTACTAGGATCAGGTGATATTCATAGAAGAGATATAATGTATCCTTTATATTAAATTTCTTTCTGACCGAACTTCGTTTTCTATAGGTTGCCAGTCACTCCATCATGTGAAAATTTTCATTATATTCTATCAAATAAATAAAGGTGTTCCTCCCAGGCAGAAAAGCAGTTTAGATATCATCTGCATACAATGTTACTGTGTCCAACATTTCGGGTCCTAGAACTATATTTGGTGAAAAAATAACCAATCTTGAACTTAGATTGAGTCCAAATGACAAATCACAAAATTGGTATCTTCCTTTACCATGAGCTAGACCGTCTACTTCCTGTATTCATTAGACAATAGGAACTGCTAGTAGAGCGCTCTGAGACTGATGCTAGTTAGAAAGCGTACACAATGAAATTTTAGCAATAGATCCTCCAAACGTGCAAGTTGTATACGGACTGGCACAAGTATTTTGTTAATGGCACACGCATAGAGAACCAAACGAATCTGATGATTCGGATTATCCACTGCTAATAATGGATTACGATATGGACACTAAGATGGGTGAACGACTTTCCAATGAAGCAGACGTTTCACTTCTCAGGGAACACACTTTCGTTTTGCCCACAAAATGGTGTAAGATTTTCTGCAAAATGTGTCAAGTATTCAGTGAGCCACAATCTCTTTGCCCTGGGTGCACAATAAATGCTCCCAAAGAAAGCCTAATTCTTTGTCCTCTTCTGGAAAAAATTCCATGCCAAGTAAACATAGGACTACAAGATCCCTCCAGATTAAGAACAGGTGTAACTCCAGTTCCTATGCTAAAAATTGCCTGTGTCTGCCACTTGACAAGTTGGGATTTTCCACCCACAAGTCTGGTTAAACGGCAGTTTTCTACTGACTAGGTCAGCACATTGTTATCCTCCTTAACCTTGTTGAATTACTTGCACCACTTCGTAGGCTTTCTCGGCATTAGAAGTGTTGAAAGTCTCTACAGAAACTTCCTGGCAGATTAAAACTGTGTGCCGGACCGATACTCGAACTCGGGACGTTTGCCTTTCGCCGGCAAGTGCTCTACCAACTGAGCTAATCAAGCGCGACTCACGCCCTGTCCTCACAGCTTTAGGTACCTATGGGTAGCTCAGTTGGTAGAGCACTTGCCCGCGAAAGGCAAGGGTCCCGAGTTCGAGTCTCCGACCAGCACACAGTTTTAATCTGCCAGAAAGTTTCATATCAGCGCACACTAGGCTGTAGAGTGAAAATTTCATTCTAGAAACATCCCCCAGGCTGCGGCTAAGCCATGTCTCCGCATTATCCTTTCTTCCAGGAGTGCTAGTTCTGCAAGGTTCACAGCAGAGTTTCTGTGAAATTTGGACGGTACGAGACGAGGTACTGGCGGAATTAAAGCTGTGAGGACGGGGCGTGAGTCATGTTTGGGTAGATCAGTTGATAGAGCACTTGGCCGCGAAAGGCAAAGGTCTCGAGATCGAGTCTCGGTCCGGCATACAGTGTTAATCTGTCAGGAAGTTTCATATCAGCGCACACTCCGCTGTAGAGTGAAAATTTCATTCTAGTCTCTAGAGGTTTCCTGCCGTGTTCTAAAATGAACGCGATTCAATATCTCGGCGATCCAAATTCGCCATCTTCAGGAGAACGCTGCTTTTTCTGATGAATCCCACTGGGAAGTGATGCCAGGTTGCAAATCGACCTTCTATATAGGCCTCCGTACCGCACACGGCGCATGCGCCGCCCATCACGGATGCTGCCCTCCAAGACTGGAAAGGTGGCGCCGCGCCTAATAGAACACCGGCGGCAGTTATTTATCGCACTCAGAGACGATTTTAGAACTCTCGGACTAGCCACACAGAAGATCGTTCTGTTTTGATGAGGGATAGTGCAGGATTCCACTTCTTGCTAGGAGATAACCCATTATCTTCATTAATTAAATTATCCACCAACCTTATTACATTTGCCTCTTTATAGACACTGTTCCTAAAACCGGAAGTGTTGGCAGCTATCATAGTTTCATCAAATTTCATATCGTGTCCCTCGCTTAAGCAATGTTCTGCTACTACCGATTTTTCTGTTGTTGTAGCCTCGTATGACAGCGACGTTCCACGCACCTGTCATGAACTGTGCGAATCGAACGGCCGATATAGGCCTTCCCACATTGACACAGAATTTTGTATGCATCGGGCTTTCTAAGCCACGAATCAAATTTTCCCGGAGCCGAGTAGTGCCGTAATTGTGGAGGGTGGACGGAACGCACTCTTAATATTAAAATTCCTTAAAATTCTTCCACTTTTAAACGATATGCCGCCAGTATAAGGAATAAAGGACACAGATCTATGCTCCTCTTCATAAGCCTCCGGTGATGGTCCAAAACCCATAGCCCAACGAATCTGCTTCTCAGAGTATCCATTTTCCTTAAAAACAACCATCAAATGCGCAAGTTCTTGTGTTAAACTGCTCTCGTCGGAAATCGCATATGTTCTACGTACCAAAGTCCTAAGGGCGCCACTGCGTTGGTATGCTGGATGACAACTACCGATCTGTGTGCGCCGGCTTTCGGTGAACACTATGTCCAAAGGCCATCAGGTTTTTTTGTAAACCATAATGTCCAAGAATGGAAGCATCCCTTCACTTTCAATCGCCATGGTAAATTTAATGCTGGGATGAAGACAGTTGAAATTGTCCAATAATCTATTAAGAGCTTCATGTCCAAGTGGCCACTCGAAAAACAAGTCATCCACTTATCTCCAGAAGCACGTTGGTTGCAAAGCCAAAGTCTTCAGTGCCATATCCTCGAAGTCGTCCATAAACAAAACGGCCACTATGGGTGATAAAGGACTACCCTTAGCCACTCCGTCATTTTGTTCCAAAATATTGCCGTTAAAAAAATACTATGATGTCGGCATATGACGACAAAGCTTCACCAACTCTTCATGCAATTTTTCACTACTCAAACTAAGGGAATCTTCCAGAGGGACTCGTGCACAAAGATAACACTGTAAGTAGGCTGTTTAGGTTTTTAAGTTGGTAACACCACGTAGCGCTCTATATGAAAATCACTGACTGTGCTGTGTGAAGTCTGTGGCTGGTTGGAATTGTTGGAATTTTGCTATTGTAGTGTTGGGCAGTTGGCTGTTAACAGCGTTTAGCGTTGCGCAGTTGGAGGTAAGCCGCCAGCAGTGGTGGATGTGGGGAGAGAGCTGGCGGAGTTCTGAGAGCGGATGATCTGGACGTGTGCCCATCAGAGACAGTAAATTTGTAAGATTGGATGTCATGAACTGATATATATATATAATGACTTTTGAACACTATTAAGGTAAATACATTGTTCTCTATAAAAATCTTTCATTTGCTAACTATGCCTATCAATAGATAGTGCTTCAGTAGTTAGAATCTCTTATTTAGCTGGCAGTATTGGCGCTTGCTGTATTGCAGTAAATCGACTAACGAAGATTTTTGTGAAGTAAGTGATTCGTGAAAGGTATAGGTTATGGTTACACAGGGCCATTCGTTTGTAGGGATATTTGAAAGTCAGATTGCGTTGAGCTGAAAATATTGTTTGTCAGTTTAGTTTTTTTGTGGGGTTTTAGGGCGCTCAACTACTGAGCTCATTAGCGCCCAGTCACGAATGTAAGTGCACATATAATCTGGTAAAACTTAAGGGGGGGGGGGGGGACACCTGAAAGTTCTGACAAAGACGCAGATAAAATAATTAAAAGAGTTAGATGTCTTTGGACAAGTCTTTCAAAGTAATAAAACAAAGAACACGAGCAGCTGCTCGAGCGTCATCAGCTAAAATTTCCTGTAAAGTAGATGGCAGAGACAGGACAACACGAGATTGATTAAAATGGGGACATGACAATAAAACATGGCGCACTGTCAATGCATGACCACAAGGGCACTGCGAGGCAGGGTCACTGGATAGCAGGTAGTGGTGGCTAAACCGTCAATGCCCAATCCGCAACCTGGCCAAAAGGACCTCCTCTCGCAGAGATGGTCGGGAGGATGTTGTCCAAGCTGTTGGGAACGGTTTTATGGCCCGGAGCTTATTGTCTTGAAGTGTCGATCAAGTATCCCACCATAGTGACACACGCCTCTTACAAACAACCCCACTAATTTCAGACGATGGGACACAAAGGGAGGCTGGCCAAGGCAGGAGGACTGCAGCCTTGGCCGCAGCATGAGCAACCTCATTCCCAGGCACTCCCACATCGTCTGGAACCCATATAAAGCTAACAGGAGAGCCATCATCAGCAAAAGAATGGAGGGATTGCTGGATCCGTTGCACCAAGGGATGGACCGGATATGGAGCTCCAAGGCTCTCAAGAGCACTGAGTAAATTAGAGCAGAGTACATACGGAGAATGGCGGTGGCGGCGGACATACTTAACGGCTTGATTGAGAGCAAAACGCTCGGCCGTAAAGCTGGAAGACTGGTCGAGGAGCCGGTATTTAAAGGTGACGTCCCCGGCGACAAAGGCACAGCCGACACCATCGTCAGTTTTGGAGCCATCAGTGTAAATAAAGGTGTTACTGGCAAGTCGCGCACGAAGTTCGACAAACCGTGAGCAATACATTGCATCCAGAGTACCCTCCTTCGGGAGCGAGCTGAGGTCAAGATGAATGTGAACTGGAGACTGGAGCCAAGGTGGTGTCGGGCTCTCACCCTCTCTGAAGGTGGTAGGGAGGGCAAAAGCCAACTGTCGAAGCAGGCGACGAAAGCGAACTCCAGGGGGCAGCAGGGCAGACACATACAACCCATACTGACAGTCGAGAGAATCGGCGAAGAACGACTGATAAGAGGGGTGGTCGGGCATTGACAACAGCCGGCAGGCATACCGACGAAGCAGTACGTCACGCCGGTAGGTCAATGGTAATTCGGCAGCTTCAGCATAAAAACTCTTGACGGGACTAGTATAAAATGCTCCAGTCACAAGATGTAACCCCCAATGATGGATGGAGTTGGCGTAAGAGGGATGGCCGTCAGACCAGTGGACGAGGCTCCAATAAACCAGCTTTGATCGGACTATGGACTGATATAAGCAAAGCAGGACAGTGAGATCCGCTCCCCAAGATGAACCACTAAGAACACGGAGGGCATTAAGGGAACATGTACAATGGGCAGCCAAATAAGAGACATGCGGAGACCAACAATGTTTCCTGTCCAGTGTGAGCCCTAAAAACTTCGTTGTCTCCACGAATGGGAGAACAACGGGACCGAGATGTAGGGATGGTGGAAGGAATGCTTTATATCACTAAAAGTTGATGCAAACCGTCTTCTCTTCAGAGAACTGGAAGCCATTAGCCAAACTCCATGACTATAGACTGTCAAGACAACGCTGAAGGCAGCACTCCAGGAAGCATGTTCTCTGGGCACTGCAGTAGATTGCGAAGTCATCGACGAAAAGAGAGCCCGAGACGTTAGTGGAATGCAATCCATAATTGGATTGATCGCTATGGCAAAAAGGGCTACAGTCAAAACGGAGCCCTGAGGCACCCTATTCTCCTGGATGAAGGCGTTGGACAATACAGAACCCACACATACCCTAAACATTCGATCTGTTAAAAATGAATCAATAAAAAGGGGCAGGCGACCACGTAGGCTCCACCTGTGCATAGTGGGGAGGATACCTCCTCTCCAACAGGTATCGTAAGCCTTCTCCAAATCGAACAACACAGCTACCGTTTGGCGCTTAAGCAAAAAGTTATTCATGATGAATGTGACAAGGTCACAAGGTGGTCAACAGCGGAGCGACATCGACGAAAGCCGCATTGAACATTGGTAAATAGCCGTCGAGATTCAAGAATCCAAACAAACCGAGCGTTAACCATGCGCTCCATCACCCTACAGACACAGCTTGTAAGAGAAATGGGGCGGTAACTAGAAGGAAGGTGTCTATCCTTCCTGGGTTTGGGTATGGGAACAACGATGGCCTGACGCCAACGCATGGGGACCCGACCTTCGGTCCAGGCGCGATTATAGGTATGAAGAAGAAAGCATTTGCCTGCCGGAGAAAGGTGTGTCAGCATCTGAACGTGGATGGCATCTGGCCCCGGAGCACAGGACCGGGACAGTGCAAGTGCACATTCGAGTTCCTTGTTGGTAAAGGGGGCATTATAATCTTCCGGATATTGGGAGTGGAAGGAAGGCCGCCAAGCCTCTTCTGCCCCTTTTCTGGGAAGGAATGCAGGTTGGTAATGGGCGGAGCTTGAAACATCCGCGAAAAAGCGGCCGAAGGCGTTGGAGACAGCCACAGTGTCCACAAGTACCTCATTATCTGAAGTCAGGCCAGGTATTGAGCAGTGGGCCTTAATGCCCGACAGTCGGCGCAGACCACCCCAGACGACAGAAGAGGGAGTAAAACTGTTAAAGGAGCTTGTGAAAGAAGCCCAAGAAGCTTTTTTGCTGTCTTTGATGACTCGACGACATTGCGCTCGGAGTCGTTTGTAATCAATACAATTCGCCAGCGTCGGATGGCTGTGAAAGGTGCGTAAAGCACGTCGTCGAGCACAGATAGCGTCTCTGCAAGCCTCATTCCAACAGGGGACTGAAACGCGACATGAAGAAGAGGTAGTACGAGGAATGGAACGTTCGGCAGCATTGATGATAATAGCCGTGAGGTATTCGACCTGACTGTCACAGCTGAGAAAATCTTGGTCCGCAAAAGTCGCCAGGGAGGAGTAAAGTCCCCAGTCAGCTTTTGGTATGTTCCAGCTCGAGGGACGTGGGGATGGGGTGTGGTGCAGGAGACGAACGACACAGGGGAAGTGGTCGCTCAAATATGTGTCAGAAAGGACATACCACTCGAACTGACGGGCAAGAGTGGTAGAACAAATCGAGAGGTCCATGTGGGAGTAGGTGTGATTAGAGTCCGAGAGGAAAGTCGGGGCGCCAGTATTGAGGCACACAAGATTGAGATGGTTGAAAACATCCACCATGAGGGAGCCTCTCTGACAGCATGCAGGAGAACCTCAAAGGGGATGATGAGCATTGAAGTCGCCAAACAATAAAAACGGCGGAGGAAGCTGAGCAATGAGGTACATCATGTCAGCCCGACTAACTGCGGATGATGATGGAGTGTACACAGTACAAACAGAAAAAGTAAAGGCAGAAAGAGTAATACGGACAGCTATTGCTTGGAGTGGGGTGGTCAGTGGGATGGGATGGTAATATACATCGTCCCAATCGAACAAAATGAACCCACCATGTGCTGGAATACCGTCCACAGGAGTTAGGTCAGATCGCTCGGAGGTACAGTGGGTAAAAGCAATATGTTCAGTTGGGCGTAACTTTGTTTCCTGGAGACCAATGACGTGCGGACAGTGTAGGCAGAGGAGCAGTTGTAATTCCTCCTGATTAGATTGAGTACCTCTTACGTTCCAATGTAACAGAGCCATCGCGAATCAGAGAAAGGGGGAACCAAACGGGTGAAGAGCTGGTCACCTCGACGGCCGAGGAGGGCCAGGTTTTGAGGGAACATCGCTACAAACGTCGGGAGGCGGATCCTGTTTCATCGAGTCGTCGCCAGCTGCGGCCACATTCCTGGTTTGCGCAGGAGGGGCAGCATCGTCTGCCGACGACAGGCCAGCTGAGCGCCTGGCAGCAGAGCGTCCTGGCGAAATTGAGGACGGCCGGAAGCAGCGACTGTTGGATGGAGCATCAGACGAAACGCGCCGGGGTGGAGAGGGGGATAAAGACATCTTCTTTGAAGCCTTCTTGGAACACCGATGAGTCACAGGGATGCTGGGCTGTGGGCGCTGGACCCAAAGAAAATCCTCACAGGGTCCTTTTTTGCACGCTGGACCTCGGAAGCCAGGGCCCATAATGTTTCCCTGTAGGACGCCTGAGAGGAGGATCGCTTCTCAGGCGGCAGTGGAGGAGGAGGAGGAGGAGGAGGAGGTTGGCCCCTGGGGCAGAGAGGGCAGGGGCCGCGAGGGAGCAGGATTTGGAAGGGAGGGATTTGGGAGTTGAAGGGGGTGAGGAGGTGGAGGGGGACAGTATAGGGGTGAGGATACTGTGGAAGGAGTGGACACGACTGAAGCAAACGACGTTCTCAACATCACGGGATGCAGGTGGTCATATTTCTTCCTGGCCTCAGAATAAGACAGACGGTCCAAGGTTTTCAATTCTTGTATCTTCTTTACCTTTTGATATGCGGGGCAGTCGAAAGATCTAGGCGAGTGGAGGCCTGGACAATTAACGCACCAAGGTGGTGGGGTGCATGTATGTCCCTCACGAATAGGACGTCCACAATCATCACAAAGGGGCTCAGCCTCACATCGTGACGACAGGTGCCCGAAGTGCAAACATCGAAAGCATCGCATAGGAGGCGGGATGTAGGGTCGCACATCATAGCGGTAGCACATCACCTTTACCTTCTCCAGGAGAACATCCCCCTCGAAGGCGAGGATAAAGGACCCAGTGTCAACGTGACGATCTTTGGGGCCGCACTGGATTCGCCAGACGAAATGCATGCCATGGCGCTCCAGGTTGGCCCTGAGCTCGTCATCAGATTGCAGCAGGAGGTCCTGATGGAAAATAATACCCTGCGTCCTATTGAGCGCTAGGTGTGGGACAATGGACACTGGGATGTCCACTAGTCGGTCGCATGCCTTGAGCGCCGCCGACTGTGTAGCGGATGTGGTCTTTATGAGAATGGACCCAGAACGCAATTTACTAAGAGCCTCGATTTCTCCGAAGATATCCTCGATATGCTGTACAAAGAAGATGGGATTGGCGGTGGCGAACGTCCCCCCATCGGTCCGAGAACAGACTAAATAGCAGGCGAAGTACTTCGCCCCAAGCCAGCGGGCCTGTCCTTTCTCCCACGGAGTGGCCAAGGGGGGAAAGGCAGAAGTAGCAGAACCAGAGACAGAGACAGAACTTTTCCTATTAGAAGACGTGGCCGCAGAGAGACCTGATGCATGTTGACGTTTCATCTGCAAAACGTCCGCCCCGATAGCATCCAATCCGACCAGGGGCTCTCCCCACGGGCGCCACCCAGCCTCAGCAAGGGCCACCTGGTAGGATGACCATTGCTGGGAGTCCTGATGCCCCAGGTAGATGGGCATCTACTCTTTGGTTTACGTGGGGAGGGTGCAGCTCAGGTATCTGCAGTACGATCCCTACAACCTACAGGGCACATGACGACCTCACCACAACGAGCTGGCTACTGTGCTGGATTTCGGGTGCCATAGAAAGTCCATCATGATCGTAGGAGCAGATGAGGACGCACTATGGGCGTAACTTGTGCAACCCAGCAGGTGGTTAGGCCCAAATTGATGAACAGTGGGTGCAGTTACGACGCCGTTACGATGATGAGTGCTAAAGTCTTACTGCACTGAGGACTGGAGATACACCACGTAAGGTATCCTTCGCCAAAAGGCTCGTACTTCTGCAGAATTTCGAAAAATGGAGGACAAACCCCAATGGGGACCATCACATTGAAGGCCGAAATGGTTGAAACTCCTTTTAGTCGCCTCTTACGACAGGCACTAATACCTTGGGCCTATTCTTATCCCCGGACCTGCAGGGGGGGGGGGGGTGCAGTTTAGTGTTGATAAGAAAAAGTAAAGAGAGAAATGTCTGATTACGTTCAGTTTTGCTCAGCTGTTTGAAAATCAAATAATGTAAGATGTTTATCAGCATAGTAATTCATAAATTTTTCTAACAAGGGAACCTCCCCATCGCACCCCCCCTCAGATTTAGTTACAAGTTGGCACAGTGGATAGGCCTTGGAAAACCTAACACCGATCGATTGAGAAAACAGGAAGAAGTTGTGTAGGACTATGAAAAAAACAAGCAAAATATGCAAACTGAGTAGTCCATGCGCAAGATAGGCAACATCAAGGAACGTGTTATCCCAGGGGCGCCGTGGTCCCGTGGTTAGCGTGAGCAGCTGCGGAACGAGAGGTCCTTGGTTCAAGTCTTCCCTCTAGTGAAAACTTTAATTTTTTATTTTCAGACAATTATTATCTGTCCGTCCGTCAGTCCGATACGAGGTAACTGCGCCGTAGATGGGGACGCTACACCTAAACGGAAAAAATTTGAACACGTTAAAAACATGTTTTGACAGAGCACAGGGAAAACTGTGCGACTGTGAAACTGTTGCATTCATTTGTTGCAGTTTATGTGACAAACTCTTATGTTTTCATCACTTTTTTGAGACTGATTATCACATCCACATGAAATCCTAAATCGGGCAAGGTAGAAGAATCTTTTACCTATTCGCCAAGTGTACAAGTTAGGTGGGTCGACAACATATTCCTGTCATGTGACGCACATGCCGTCACCATTGTCGTATAGAATATATAAGACGTGTTTTCTTGTGGAGGAATCGGTTGACCTATGTGCTTCCGATTGGAGGCACGTCCTTTCGTCTACTAATCGCACGGTTTTGCGGTGCGGTCGCAAAACACAGACACTAAACTTATTACAGTGAACAGAGACGTCAATGAACGAACGGACAGATCATAACTTTGCGAAAATAAAGAAAGCAAATTTCTCACTCCTGAGAAGCCTTGAACCAAGGACTCCTCGTTCCACAGCTGCTCACGCTAACCACCGGACCACGGCGCCCCTGGGATAACACGTTCCTTGATGTTGCCTATCTTGCGCATGGACTACTCAGTTTTTATATTTTGCTTATTTTTTTCATAGTTCCACACAACTTCTTCCTGTTTTCTCGATCGATCTGTGTTCTGTTTTTCAAGGCGTATCCACTGTGCCAACTTACAACTAAATCTGAGGGGTGTGCGATGGGGAGGTTCCCTTGTAAGGGGACGTTTCATATGTCGACTCCTAGCCGAGGATACCTCCTCACCGGAATCTTCAGATTTTTTCTTGTAGTTTGTGTAATTAGTGTAGCTATTGTTTATTGCTAGCGCGTAATTATAGAGAGAGAATTTCCTTTGTAGTTGTAGTCTTTCATTGTTGTACAGTAAAACAGTTGTGGCATGCATGTAGGTTTGCACCAAGTATTTCGCAGCTGCACTAGCAATTAAGGAGATATTATTTTCAGTGCTATGGTAATGTGTTTTCTTATTTTACTCTTCAAATTGTGCCTTTCTGTGTTATCGTGTGCAATATTGTGGCAATTGTGGCGTATGAAAAACTTAACACTAGGCTCCAAAATAAATTGAGAAATGATAGTAACGACGAGCGTAGCTTATCAGCACCTCCGTGTAATGAATTAACAGACACTCAAAGTAGTAATTTGGAAATTGTGCATAGGGAAATGGACCAGGCGGCAAATAATGGTGTGGACAGTGAAACAATTAGTGAATAGGGAAGCATTACCGTTCGATCGGTCGGCAACAGCTCGCCGCAGGAATCCGAAATGACAGGACACAATCTTGCAAATACCGTAGGTTTAGGTTTTGCGTCCTCATCGTTTTCTCAAATAAGACACATATTCCGCTTTTCAAAATGCGAATATTGCTGGTTCATATGTACTGCCGAATAGCACTGAGGAACATGTTTCAGACACCAGTGCAGTGTTATTACAATTAATACAACAAATGGATCAAAATCTTCAAAAGTTAGACACCACGCTTGAACAAACACGTGAAGGTTTAACTGCTGAGCTACTTAAAATCGAATCGAAATGTCAAAAAGTCTGTAATGACGTAAAAACACAAATTTCTGAGCAGTTTCAACATAGTTTTTCGCGGCATGAAAATGCATTACAAAATCACGAAGCAGCCATAAAAGGAATGCTAACTATTGTTCATGAAAATCACGAGACCTTGCGGGCTAAAATTGACTTAGTTGCATCTACCGATTCGGTTGCGCAACCTGCAAAAACTCAGGAAAACTTAAAGGACACAATAGATAGTCTGAAAATTGGTTCAGAAAGACACATGGAGGAAATTAGTTCATTATGAGAGAAAGTAGTCGAACTTTCGGATCAGCTAAATAATTTATTTACGAAGGTAGATTATAATCTGAATGACCGAAGACCGGTAGTCTTTGATGACACAGAAGAGTACGAACAAATTAGTAAATTCAAACAAAATCAGAATCAAATTAATACGCAACACCAAAGAGAAATCCGGGAAGTACACGATCAGTTGACACAGGTAATACAAGAATTACATATTTCAGAGGACACTCGCGCTCCAATACGGAAAGAGGGACATAGAAAAACGGAACAGCCAAAAAATAATAACACAGGGCACTTCGGAAATTATGAAAGAAATTGGCAAGGTACACCGAATTTTGAGATGGAACCGCCAAAACGACGTAACAATGACCGACATGCGACTCGCCGAAATGATGATTTTGACTATAAGCTGTTCATTACTACACGTAAATTTGAAACATTTAAGAATTCTGACAACGACATTCATCCACAAGCGTGGCTTCATCAATTCTCTCATTGTTTTCCTCCCAACTGGTCAATAGAGCACAGATTAGAATTTATTTGTGGCTACTTAGAGAATGAACCAGCTGTAAGAATGCGATCGGTCATTCACGATTGTCACAGTGAAGAAGAATTTTATCATGCCTTCCTCTCATCATATTGGTCTCAAGCTACACAAGAATGAGTAAAACATAGCATCATGATGATGAAACATTTCCAACAATCTGAAATTTCCAGTCTTGTGCAATATTTTGGAGACATGTTGCACAAGAATCAGTACCTGTCAAACCCATACAGCCCCTCAGAACTCATCCGCATTTGCTTAATCAAATTACCTGAACATTTACGACATATTATTTTGGCAGGACGTTGAAAAGACGACCTTGAAGCTTTTCAGGGACTGTTACGAGAATTGGAAATTGACACTAACAATCGCGGGACGAGAAAACAGAAACACAACAATTACAGGTTACACCCGTCACAATTCCGCGATGAAAGAAATAATAACTGGACACGACAAGGCTATTCTTACAACGTAAATCGTTAACAAAACAGACACGACACGCATGACAACCGTTGGCAGAGTAGTAATGATTACAGGGAAAGATCACGTCTCGGCGGTAATGACTATCACAGACACAGTCAGAGAAACAGACAATATGGGAACCAAAATAATTATTAGCAATGGAGACAGAATAACTTCAGACACAACGGTCCACCGGGCAGTTACGATTCTGGGAGAAATTCTCCACCAGATGACCGACAAAAAAGAAACTATGTAAACTACCGACAAAACGACACACCTGAATTTCATCAGAACTGGCGGGAGTGAAACAGGACAGGGCTCTCTCGACAATGTGAATTTGTAAAAGCTAGATCTCCAAATCCCAAAAACGACGCGCGCCAATAAAGAGACAATAGACAATGACTCACTACGCTGGCAGCCACAAAACGTACTTATGAAGCTGACGACGTAGCTGTCGTGGCTAGTAATTACGTAAAAATGGAAGACATTAGGGACATCTTACTCCAGGAACACGACGTAAAACTTAACAACATTGCATATCCTGTAATTCACATTACAGTAAATTACGTAAAATTTACGGCAGTACTTGACTCTGGCAGTCCCATTTCAGTAATTAGTGAAACAGCCTTTAGCAAATGCAACAAATCGGACGATTGCCCCACACTTCCGTTACGAAAGATTAAATTACAAGGTGCAATCGTTGGAAAAAGTGTAGATGTACGCCAACAAACCAACTTAGAATTCTTCTGTCAAACCCACAGCCTCTCTATGAACTTTCTTATTGTTCCATTATTATCGACGGATATTATATTGGGAGTAGACTTTTTGAATGAATACAAAGCAATCTTAAACTTTCACGATGCTGAAATAAGTTTAGAGAAAGAAGGTAAGTCAATAGCTTTGAAATTTGAAGATTGGCTCTCAAACCATGACGAGGAAATTAATCGGCTTTACCTTCTGTTAGACAACAGTTCGGAATTTTCGACGGAACTTGACACTAACAATCACCTTGCATGTACTGACAGGGATGATATCGACGGCATATTTGATATTAATGAATTAATTCAGAATAAAATTCAAACAATCGAGAATTGTAATGACACTGACAGGCAGGACCTTTTTTGAGATTTTACAAGCACATTCCGCAGTTTTTATTCACAAAACAGGAACAACCAAAGGATTTCAATACCAATTTCGTGTTCGTGAGCATACTAAATTTTGTGTTAGTCCATACGTAATTCCGGCACATTATAGGGACCGTGTTAGAACAGAAATACAATATATGCTTGACGAGGGCATTATGGAGCCTGCAGTAAGCTCATGCAAAAATGGATCGATCAGGCTTGTCTTAGATTCGAACAAATCAATACTATTATCAAAGTTCCTGGCAGATTAAAACTGTGTGCCGGACCGAGACTCGAACTCGGGACCTTTGCCTTTCGCGGGCAAGTGCTCTACCGACTGAGCTACCCAAGCACGACTCACGCCCCGACCTCACAGCTTTAATTCCGCCAGTACCTCGTTCCTACCTTCCAAACTTCACAGAGGCTCTCCTGCGAACCTTGCAGAATTAGCACCCCCTCAGTCGGTAGAGCACTTGCCTGCGAGAGGCAAAGGTCCCGAGTTCGAGTCTCGGTCCGGCACACAGTTTTAATCTGCCAGGAAGTTTCATATCAGCGCACACCCCGCTGTAGAGTGAAAATTTCATTCTGCAATACTATCATCATTCCTTAAACAGACAGGCCGCAAATGTTGGAAGAACTTCTTCAAAATTTTAATGGTGTAAAAGTGTTGTCTTCTATTGATCTCAGATCCAGCTTTTATGAGGTCGAACTTCATCCAGGATGTAGAAAAGACACGGCTGTCCTTTGTTTCGGCGTTTCTTATCAGTTTCGGAAACTTCCTTTTGGTCTGAACATTTCTTCGGCAGCATTCATTCACGGGCTAAATTTCATATTACCTGAGTTCTTAAAACGTCACATCACCTTATATGTGGACGATATTCTAATAGCAGAAGCCTCATGGGAACAACATAATCGCATCATCAATAGTTTGTTACGTATTTTTGCAGAATCTGGAATTACCGCTAACTTGGAAAAGTCTGAATTCAGTAGGTCAAATGTGAAGTTTTAGGGACATGTTATTTCTTCTGAAGGCATTCAGCCGGATCCTTAAAAGTTAGAAGCAGTCAGAGCCATTCCAGTTCCATCTACAGAAAAACAAGTCCGCGGTTTTCTAGGTCTCGTAAATTTTTATCGTCGTTTTCTGAATATGGAAATTCTAGTTACATCAAAACTTTGTTCTCTCACTGGAAAAAATACTGTTTGGAACTGGGACGAACAAGCACCGTTGGAATTGAATTCTTTGGAAGAACCGCTACTTTACGCGCCAATACTAGCTCATCCAGATCTGTCACAAGATTTCTGCCCTAACACGGATTCATCTAAAGTCTGTCTTGGTGCCCATTTATTTCAAGAAGCCATAGAGAATGACACTACTGTTCAGAAAACCATTGCTTTTGCTAACAGAGTACTAACAAAATCTGAAAGAAATTATTTCGTTTCTGAATTAGAAGGTTTAGCTATCATTTGGGCATTTAACAAATTCCGTTTCTATCTTTCTGGTAAGCACGTAAAAGTATACAGTGATCATCGTGCATTACAATTTCTTATGTCTTCAAAATTAAATCATGGCAAGTTAAAACGTTGGGCATTGTTTCTGCAATAATTCCACTTCACAATAGTCTACATTCCCGGCAAGGAGAACATTGTTGGGAACGCACTGTCACGCGCACCGGCTGGACTTGAGAAAAGTAACACAGAAGGCAACCTCAAGAAAAATTTCAGTATTCTATACATTCAGAAAGTCGCTTTTGAAAGCTTCATCACCACATCTTTAAAGGACATTGCTCATGAAAAAGATAAAGATCCGATTAGGAAAGACATCAAAAGTAAATGGCATGAAAAGACACACACTCAGATTCGGCATTATTATCTGGTTAGAAACAACATACTATTCAAACGTTGCACTGTTGATGACAAGCTATGGGTACTTTGCATTCCAGACGATTTTGTTAATAAGCTCATTTGGTACATTCATTTCAGCTACGCATATTTTGTTCCACGAAAATGTTATCATATTCTTCGAACGACTTGTTATTTTAACAATATGGAAAAGAGAAGTCGAAGAGAGTTGTCTATTTGTAAACTTTGGCGAAGGTCTGAACCATCTACTATCTCACATCGTGCTCCATTGTTTCCTATCATTCCTTCTAAATGAAAAGAATTGGCCGCTGTTGATCTCTTGGGACCCCTTGTCAGAACAGCGAATGGATTTTCGTACGTTCTAGTCGCTGTTGAAGTTACTTCAAAATTTGTTTCTTTCACTCCGTTACGTAAAGCCACTGGACGGTCTGTATCTGACGCCTTTGTTAAAAATTTCTTACGTGAAGTGGGACACGTTAGTAAAGTCATTTCAGATAACGGACCGCAATTCAGGTATGCTGTTTGGTCACGCATGCTTCGGAACCATAAAATCACGACGCTACTAATGAGTGACACAATTTATATTATTGCATTTGCGCTGTATCTGTCTTATATCTGCACATTTTTTCTGAATTCTTCTGAAAAGTATAACATGTTTTAGTCGTAACTTTTGTGGTATAGCTACAATGTAACAGTCTTTTTCGTAGCACGACAATACGTTACAGTGTTGTACTTTCTTGATCACGGTACTTTACGTAATAACTACGGTATCTATACGCATAGCATTTCGCTTTTGTTTATTACGAGGTAAGTACATTGACTTCAACAGAACTTTGCTTACGGACGACGATAATTACGACACTTGGCACATTTTTTTACCCTTAAAAAATGACAGAGATTATGTTAGAACAATACGCACAGTTTAGAGCTGCAGTACACGTATTTGAGTGATTAATTTTGTACTTAAAACATTTATTTTTAAAGATTTTTGAATTACAAAGATACAAAGGTTTTCCGTGATACATTTCATTCCATTGCTGTAATCTATAACACCTGAGGGTGTAATTATATTAATCCTCACGGGGGTACATGCTTACTTTGTGTACCATGCGTGAGGCAAGCACAAGGGTCCCTAGCTAACATCGTATTTGCTTATACAACTTTACGCATCAGTACCATATTTGTCTAACACAGAATTACACAACTATCTGATTATTTAACAGAGAAACAAACATTTTTTTACTATGTCAATGACACATGTTTTTCTCAATTACACAGTTGGATAACTTCACACTTATGAAATTGTATTTTATCAGTACTTTGTGAACTGTTCATATTTTTTCGGAACCATTGTAATACTATGAGAGCTTTGAATGATGTATTTGGTATGGGATCATGATTTTTAAAGTACTTTTGTGGTAGATGACACTATTGAAATGAGCAGAGAATTCTTTTTATATTTTGAAATTATTGCAGAAAGCTACGACGTTTTTGAGATTTGACTGAGGTGTTATGATATTATTACGATGACGATGTGTATTATGCTGTTGAGGTATGTTTATGATCAATAAGCTGATGCTATATTAGGAATTTGATTATGCTACATATTTATTAAGTTGAAATATTGAACAAGTGTCGACGAATATGTATATGTGTAATAAGGTAAGGAGTAATGAATAGTGGTTAGGGTCTCTGATATAAGAAAAAGGATGTTGGAACCCAAGAATCGTACTTTAAGAGTTATGAAATGTGTGTACATGTGTGAATGTATCACAACGCCACCAAAATTTTTTTGGACACTTATATTTGTAGGATTTTGTTTCTCCACATTTGTAACGCAAATTCTCGACATGTGATATTTTTTTATATCAGACTGTCACTGTAGTGCAAACTGCTGTTGTAAATATTTCGGTAAGAAAGCTAAGTGACCTTGACGTAATGCGTTGTGGGCGCCCAGCTGAGCAATAGTCGCCTGAAAAGATGTGACTTGGTTATTAGACAGATCCTATCTTTACTGTAATATTTATTCTGCTTGAGCTTTGTGATGTTTAGATATAAATTATTACATTTGCTGCTGCTGTTTGCCAGGCATAGTGCTACTGAATTTCACTTTGTATTACTCTGTTAAGCCAGTTTTACTACTGATTTATTTTTCTTGTTGCTGCATATTGGCTCATATTAGTTGTAATGTTGCATTTGCTTTGCTAATTTAGACATATATACATATGAGCTCAGTAGATTTAAGTTAGCTTAAAGGGGTCGGGATACTATATACCAAACTAACTATGGAGAATAGCGAAAGAATGCATTGAGAAGTAATATGAAAAAGATTTGGGCCAAAATGTGTATTGTACAATGAGAAATAATTATTTTGAAATTGTATGGATGAACTCCTTGACTTCCTTACACATCTAAACGCCATACACCCCAACATCAAATTCACTATGGAGACTGAAACGGAGGGTAAACTACCTTTCCTTGACGTCTTGGTCAAGAGAAGGCCTGACGGCACCCTAGGCCATGGGGTGTATCGGAAGACAACGCACAGTGATCTGTATTTGCACGCAGACAGCTGCCACCACCCTTCACAGAGGAATGGGGTGCTTAAAACTCTAGTACATAGGGCGCGCACTATCTCTGACGTAGAGAGTCTACCCCAGGAATTGGAACATCTGAGAACTTTATTTCGAAAAAATGGGTACTGAGAGTGGCAGATTCAACGTGCTCTCCGCCCAC
This sequence comes from Schistocerca nitens, assembly GCF_023898315.1. NCBI lineage: Eukaryota > Metazoa > Arthropoda > Insecta > Orthoptera > Acrididae > Schistocerca > Schistocerca nitens. Next base: position 360,174,409 of record NC_064619.1, on the reverse strand, counting down.
CCACTACAGCACAACCTGTGGAGATGGATGAAATCACGAGGGGGGAGGTAGGCACTGCGTTTATCCCATATACAGGCGCACTCTCGGGGAAAATCGCCGGCATTTTGAAGAAACACCGGGTCGGAACTGTGTTTTGTCCTCCGAATAAAACTCGTGCACTGGTGGGGAGCGCCAAAGATGACCTCGGTTTGAGGAAGGCCGGCGTTTACCAGATTCCGTGTCAATGTGGCAAGTCGTATATTGGCCAGACGATGCGTACCGTTTAGGATCGATGCCGTGAACACCAGAGGCACACTCGACTGATGCATCCGAGCAAGTCGGCGGTCGCTGAACATTGTTTGTCGGAAAATCACGCTATGGAGTATGAACGCACGAGGATACTTGTACAGGCGTCGAGATACTGGGACAGCGTTGTTAGAGAGGCCATCGAAATTCGCACCAATGACGACCTCATAAACCGTGACTGTGGCTATAATCTTAGCAAGGCTTGGGAACCAGCGATTGGGTTAATCAAGAGTAAATCGAGCAAATGTATAGTTGTGACGACCACGGCGGACAGAGCCATCCAACCGACGTCATCTCAGACGCCGTCGCAATCTGTTCCACCGCGCGACCGTGGCGCGGGGCGCGGACGGCGGAGTGACGCGCCGCGGGCGGAGGGTATTTAAATCGGCCGCAGCCGCGACCGAACCCAGTTCCCCCTGAGCAGCCATAGTGTACGGATCTCCATGCCGGCACGTTCACAGGAGCTCAGTCCGTCAGTTCACCTGATGATGGCGACATGTATGATCGCCGAAATATTGTGCCTGTAGGACACTGTAGACCGGCAGTACACCCGTGGATATTTTGATTATTATTTATTCTGTTTTGTTTTAATGCTCATGTGTGAAGTTGATGCTTCAAAAGTTATTCTGATCTTTTATGTATGTACTTATGTCATAATTCCTGTAACACTGATGTGTATCTTATTTCGATTCTTTTGTAAAGCCCGTATTACTACAAATATTATCTGTGTCGTTATGCTCTTTAATGATGTATTTTGTACCTTTGTTATTGTATTCTCATGTTATAAAATTGTAATTGACACCAGCTCATTAAAAATTAAGTAACTTGTAAGCATTAATTTCAGTGCACAAATTTCTGTTGGTCATAGCATATGCACAGTATGTGAAAAAAAGGAGGACTATTAGTGCTCGCAAGTATGTTGATAATTCAGCAAGGGGCTGGTTAACAGCATTGCTTTTTGTAAGGACATTTCAAAATTTTTTTTTGTGAGTGCACAAGTGATGGTTCATGGACTTACTATATTATCCGCAACACTCTTTGATGGTGATTGTGAACCTGCACAGTCGAAACAGATGGCTGCTGGCTGTCTCTACAAGGACTGCAATGGGTCTGTACATTTGATGGCCCACCAATACCATGATCTCTACCAGGAGTACAGCGGGTCTGCTCTGTGATGACCTACCTACCAATATTCTTCAAAACTTCGACTGACTCTGGTGTGCCGGCCGAAGTGGCCGTGCGGTTAAAGGCGCTGCAGTCTGGAACCGCAAGACCGCTACGGTCGCAGGTTCGAATCCTGCCTCGGGCATGGATGTTTGTGATGTCCATAGGTTAGTTAGGTTTAACTAGTTCTAAGTTCTAGGGGACTAATGACCTCAGCAGTTGAGTCCCATAGTGCTCAGAACCATTTTTTTTTGACTCTGGTGTGGGTTTGGTCTGTTGTGGTTCATTACCTGTCTGCATGTCAAGAGTCAGCACTGTACTCCGTTGGAAGGACAACACTACTTCTTCAAGACTGCACGGAAATCCACTATATCTGTGTGCATTTTGTTTTACTGCTCAGACTTTGTGCATAAAATTGTTATTAATACTGTGATGAATGATCAGGACTGTCTTTATGGACTGTGAGAAAATTTTAGCTTTTGACCAACATTGTATCGATAAGTGTGTGCATTTGTTATATTTGTTAGCGTTAATATAAAAAGTGTTTAACTAATACGTATTGGCCAGTGCCCAAAACAATTTGTATAGTTTTTTGTGGGGAGCATGGGAGCTATGTAACTAGGTTGTTTAGGTTTTTATGTTGGTAATGCCACGTAGCGCTCTATATGAAAATCACTGACTGTGCTGTGTGAAGTCTGTGGCTGGTTAGTATCGTTGGAATTTTGCTATTGTAGTGTTGGGCAGTTGGCTGTTAACAGCGTTTAGCGTTGCGCAGTTGGAGGTGAGCCGCCAGCAGTGGTGGATGTGGGGAGAGAGATGGCGGAGTTTTGTAATTTGTCATGAACTGCTATATATATTATGACTATTAAGGTAAATACATTGTTTGTTCTCTATTAAAATCTTTCATTTGCTAACTATGCCTATCAGTAGTTAGTGCCTTCCGTAGTTTGAATCTTTTATTTAGCTGCCAGTAGTGGCGCTCGCTGTATTGCAGTAATTCGAGTAACGAAGATATTTGTGAGGTAAGTGATTCATGAAAGGTATAGGTTATTGTTAGTCAGGGCCATTCTTTTGTAGGGATTTTTGAAAGTCAGATTACGTTGCGCTAAAAATATTGTTTGTCAGTTTAGTGTTGATCAGAATAAGTAAATAGAGAAATGTCTAAGTACGTTCAGTTTTGCTCATCTGTTGGAAAATCAAACAATGTAAGAAGTTTATCAGCACAGTAATTCATAAATTTTTCTAAGGGGACGTTTCAACATATCAAAACTCATTAATAAATCTGTAGGACCCAGCCTCTAAGATTTCAGTCGTTGAATAAAATCCACCGAATTGGAGATATGGTGTTCACACTTGCCAATATATGGACTGAGAACAGATGAAAAACACTTCGCCAGTTTATAACAATAGGGCGTAGAGGAACCTCTTCCTTATGCAGCTCAGGCGGACCATACAACCTAGGCGGAACGGCAACACCAGTATGAAGTTACTTACGTAAATCCTCGGACAAAGAGCTCTTCTTCAAAAGTGAAAGGAAGTGTATTGCTCTTAATCCTTAGCTGGACGTTGAATCCTATAGTACCCCGCATCAAAACGGAACGTTCTTCGGTGCGGCCAGTCCGAGTGTTCGAAAATTGTCTCTGGGTGAGTGATATCGTTGCCGCCTCTGTTCTACTACGGGCGGCGCCACCTGCCCAATACTGGAGGACAGCATATGTGATGGGCGGCGCATGCGCTGTGCGCGGTACGGAGGCCTATACAGGGCGTCGATTTGCCTACTGGCAGCAGAGTGGTGATATCGCCATCCCTGTTTAATTTGTATATTAACGAAATTCCCAGCATTAAGCACGTCACCGCCAGTCCGTACGCCGATGACAGGGCCTTCCTAATCTCTGGAAGGAACAACGAACAACTTGGCAACAGGATGCAGCGACAAGTTGTCGCCACCGAAAAATGGACAAAGAGCAATAAAATCTCCGAAAACCCTACGAAAACTGTAGCAATACTGTTTACGAAGAAACGGCCGCAACTGAGGACGCGACTAGCCATCAACGGTCAGCCAGTACCTGGACTACGACGACGAAATACCTGGGAGTGATACTGGAAAAAGGGATGACTTTTACTCCACACATACAAGATAGAAAACTAAATACTATGTAGATGATTCGGGCAATCACGCCGTTTCTCAAGAGCAAGAAATTAAACTCGTCAACGAAAGTAAAGCTTTACAGAGCAACGGTACAACCCTCCCTGCTGTACGGCTCGACGTCTTGGGGAACAACACGTGACTAATATACGCAGTTATCAACTATTACAAAACAGATGTTTGAAGTAGATTCCAGACGCCCCACGGTGGGACAGAACGAGAGAAATACACGAGCTGACTGGAGAAAAATACATCACTGAGAAGACAAAAGACCAGGCAAGCAGTCTTTTTCACAGATTAGACGAGTATCGGGGAAATGTCCGCCAACTTGGAAATGTAGACCAGGCCCTACCATAACAATGGCACAAATACAAGGTGCCTCCGGCCATTATTCACCCCCACTGGACCATCAAAGATGATGCAATCTTCAGTTATTCTGTGTAGTTACTGTCCATCACTCGTACGACTACCTAACCAACACCCTCAAAGGACTCAAGGAGCCACAGAGAGCCTAAACCCCTTTGCAAGCGAATACACAATAAAGTGAAACCATTTCTTACACCTTGACACTCCAGAAGAAAAAAATGCCAAAGGTGATCACTCTTTGGACACAACTTGCCAAAAAAAGAAAAAGAAAGAAGTCTGGCATCAGTCCTCAGCGGGACTCATCAGCAGAAGCAGCGTTCTCCTGAAGATGGCGAACAGTTAGATCGCCGAAATATTGAATAGAGTTGATTTCAGAATCCAGCAGCAAACCCAAAGAGACTTTCAATACTAACACAGGCACTTGTGTTTATATCAACTGAATAAGGAATTGTCCAAACTATGGCATCAATTGAAGGTGCAACTAATACTTGTAGATTATTAGGATACACGTGTCGATCCATGCGCAATTCATCTCCTATAGCGATTCCCATCATTACATATGAACAGGTTAAATTGGTTTCCTTGAATGTCCCATCCCGTGAAGTTATCGTCATTGGAGGGCTTTCCTCAGGATAGAAGGTAATGAAGGTGCAGCCCCTACTTCGTATGGCATGTGGTTTTGCGGTAAATCACAGGAATTCACTTTGTTACCAAACGTCCGTGGTAAACAGGACTATTGTACCAATCACAAGTCCTATTATCATTTGGAGGGATGCCTTAAACTATTCGTCTAACCTCAGAAAATTCCTGTTGCACGATTTGGATTAGAACTGTATCTATGCCGTGCCCTTCCGATAAATCTTTGCTTTAAGTAGACATTATCTGTGGTAATTCTGACTTCACTGATTCAGTGGAATTGTCCCTTTCATACCTTTAGGCCACTGCCGATTCACTTACTGCTCATTATAATTATGAATTTAGTTTTATAAGTTCAATGTCGCTGTGCGAAAACCATGAAATGTCATAAACAATCCGTTTGCGCTGATCGTATTTGTTTTTCTACTTCAGCCCCATGCTTTCCACAATAGTATCAAATTTGTCTCCTATTTTTTTGTGAAGTATCTCTTAATTGTTTTTGATCCTTGTATATAGAACATATAGTTTCTGGAAGACCTTTGTAGACCGTTTTTAGCCGTGCAATTTCATCTGTTACTGCATTACACTGCACTCAGAAACTGTTATAATTAGAGGCAAATTTTGTTAAGTCTTCGGATTGTCTTTCTGATTGCATTGATATGTTGCTAAAGTTTGTTTGTTACTCAATTTTAAGACGTCTATACTGTCTTTCACTGCCTGAAAACTTGGTGATAGTTGCATAAATAGATCAACTGGCTGGTGATTTATTTGTACTTTCGATTCACGTAAAGTGTCGTCCATTGGAACATTGATTTCACATTAAACGTGATCAGGCTAAACAGCTACATTACCTGAAGGGTTTTCTGTGTGAATATAAGCTTCATATAAAAGATCATTAATTACGGTACTTGTATGGCTTTCAGAGTGCGAGTCTGTATAACGTCCTGAAATGCGTGAATTTTCAAATTTGTATTTGTGAATTCGCTTTGTTCTACGTAAAGCACAGTGTTACTATTTTCTTCCATAGTCATTTTACTAATCCTATTTTACCATAAGACAAAATTTAAGTAAAATGATTAAAAGAATTTTGAATAACTTATGACCTAAAAAAGCATCCACCTGACAGTAGTACTTAAGCTTCACACGTATCTGCATTAATAAATAAATGTTGTGCATACGACAATGTGGCGTAACTACGCCATTAAGCAGTATACATTACTAGAACAGTGGCTGAAAATTATTGTATTTGAAAAATTATACAATTTGGAATTAGATAGGCATACAGCCTTTAACACTAAGGATTTAGTGTTACAGGCTGTTGAAACGCGTATGTATTCATGTATTCAGTACCAGCGATGGCGAGGCATGACAGAATCTCTGACCTGAGAGTTGTTTATCGTTGCTAGTGTGCGCTTGACCGCGCGACAGTTCAGTTGCTAGTTGCACTCAGTCAGTGCTAGTAGCGCACGCGAGACAGTCGGAGTTGAGTGTGAGGGGTCGGCGGGCGTCGACATGGGTCTCTGGTCAAGATTCAGGACGAGGTATATTGTTAAATAAGGTAATGAAGCTGCATTGCGCACATCAGATAATGTAATGTATATTAACCGTAATTAATTTGTCCAAGAAACGCCCCAATAATAATTTTGTTTTCAAACCAAGCATTTTTAACAAAGAATCTTTTTTTTTGAAAGAATATTTCCCACGCATTTCCTTACAGAAAAGTTTCACTTAAATTCAAATAATATTTGCGATGCATTTCCTCCAAGCTATGGCGAAGAATAAGAGCAGAATTTAGACATGCAGTTTTACTGAGGTAAGAATTCGGGTTTAATTATTGCACAGGGCCTAAGATCGACATTTCGGTCTATTTGCGTTTTCATTGTCACTGAGATTTCATTATCATTGAATTGTCTTTCATTTTTGTGAGGAGCTTACACTTGGCTCAGATTGCTATTTCTCATTAATTGTCATTGTCTATAAAATTATTATTAAATTGCTGGGTGGTTACACTGTATGCACATGAAAGATTGGCGAATATGTACTGTTCTCCTTACCGCGAGAAAAGAAATAATCTGGATTCTGGATACTAAGTCTCTTTTCTGCCATTGTAAATATTTTCTTCTAATGATTCTCTCTTACATCTGATTATTCTTTAATGTTTAAGCCATTGTGTCTTTTTTCCACGAATGGGTTGGAGGTCAAAGATAAAAATAGACAATGTAAAATATCTGCAAGTTATGTCACGGTTTCTCCATTCCTCTTTCAGTTCAAATAAAATATTACTTATTTGATTACTAGCAAATTAAAAGCCTGTACAGGCTCTGCGACACAATGATTCTTTCGGAATTTGTGCGATAAATTTAATATAAATGCAGAGTCTATTATTGACCTGCTCTGAAGGCGGCCGATCAATGTCATATTCGTATCAACATCACCCGGATTAACTCGTTGTTCATCATCACACCATCACAAAAACCTGCAAATGTATTTAAAAATCAATGTTACGACAATGAATTATGATAATAATAAATAAAAAACACCCTCTCTCTCTCATGACTATGTTATTAATCGGAGCAGTACAAAAAGTAGACTGTAACTATCTTAAACTAGTTATTGTGAGAAGAGGCAACGAAAAAAGGGAGTGTTACAGGATTTATCCATCACTTGTCTTTCAAACAACATCCCACCGGTTATCCAAAGTTCTCTGTTTATCACAAATGGTTATAAAATTATACGAGAATTGATAAACGTTCTGTCTCACTGTCTGAATGAAACCAGCCCCTACACTGGCGTACATATCATTATTGATTATACTGTACAGGAGCGTAACGTGTATTCAACATTAACGGATTTAATAACCAATGAATAATGCACATAATAAATATACTGGAAACCATTCTAGGAGTGTAGTTACCTGTGTGATCACTATCTCCACGTTCAGCCAAATCTTCTTACCTTTGTGTGACGACCGATGTTAAGCAGACCACTGAGAAGATGTTTAATTAGTGGTACTATAAATTAAGTGTGAGAGGAAACACAAGCCGATAGTGCTATCAGGAGTAGAACGTATGTGAATCAAAGACTGATGTTCCTGACCGACAGCGCGGATTACCATGAACGGCGCCTTAAGCCACCCACCTAGCTGCCAAAAGCCGCACGTCGCCAGATCTTCCCCCAGTTCTGATTGAAATTCCTTTGATGAAAATTCCTTTCGCTATTGGAATTTATAATGGCTAGCTCGCATTTTATCGACTGAGACCACAGAAGGCCATTTTCAATCATAAAATAAAAGAAAAAGGTAACGTTGCTTCCTCTCTGTGCTATGAAAATTACGCCCGAGGTGAAATGACCAATTCAGTTACATACTTTCTGCACATCGAGGTATGAAACCATAATCATAATTTATGTATGTATAACCATCAAGTGGCAGTAGCATTATTATTTACGATATTCAACAGTCAGCTTCACTACTCAACAACAATGGAAATCAAATAAGTTTATAATGACTTTTTCCGGTAGTGTAAAGCTTCCTACGAATAGTCTACACCAGCTAAGCAGGTGAAAAAGCTTGCTGACTTCACCAATTTTTATCAAATGAGTTATCGATCTGATGTTAGGAGCAAGTTTAGAATTTGTCTGTATGAATGGAAAAAATGGTCTAAGGTATACTAGGATTGCAAAGGCAATGGGAATCACGGACATCGAACCATTTCAGAACAAGGCTTTCGTTCGATCGGATACGTGGCACTTCTCGTGGAGCCATTGCGTTTCTACTTCTGTAATGTGGCGGGTTTAGTGCCTCAGATACTGATCTCGGTAATTTACGGCCCGTGGTAGGCACGAGCCCTGAGCGCCGACCCACTTTCTCCGGCAAAGCGATCGTCTGAGTCCTATCTGCAAACTTCCTGACTCTCCCTCCCTGCGTAGCCCATCAGCCCTCGCTCTCTCTGTCTCAGCCCCCTCTCCCCTCTTCCTGATGAAAACTTCTGACTCGTTACTTCAGGGCAGAAATGGAATTAATTTATGATTTGCACGGAACAGAGAAGACTTCGGGAAAATAGGAGATTCAGATTAGAGGAAATCTTCCTACAATGGTGGTGAATGGTTCATCAATATGTATCTCATTATGTCTGAAGTGATGTTTAACGAGGATTCTAAATTTTTTTAAACCGTCCAGGTATCACTCCAAAATTAACGCCCACAGATCATGCTGGGTGGAGGGCAGTAGAAATACAACGACGTATGTGTCTTTAGTTGTATACGTACTATTTACCCAACAATAATACTTACCTTTCCCTTCACATAAAATCGTAGCGATGCACTGTGTCGGATTCAGGAATCAATTACATGGGTCATTGTAATGGATGTAAGTTGATATAGCTGTTAACATTTCCAATAAAAATAAGGGTCCTAGGAAGACCACATTTCACTAATTACTACTGTCCATGTAAGGTTCCCATGCTTGCATATATTGTGGTATAAATTCATTTACTGACACATAATATTTAGGTAGCTGCATTCCCTTCAGTGAATATTATGTGATAAATTATACCCGCACTTTTGATCAGTGTCAGCAAATTTCTCAGAGAGCGAATAGGTAGCACTGGTTTCAGCGGACGAGAGGAAATGCAATGAATGTTTTACGGGTGTCTCGAAAGTCAGTGTGTATGTGACTGACAGAGGTTCCACGTAATTCATCTACGGTCATAACGCAGAAGTACAATTATTCACGAATACGCAACATCAAGCGTTGTTCATTTTTACTTCTATAAGTAGTTTCCTTTCTTTTGTAACGATAATATGAACATCATAGTAAACCTTAGATTGATTCAATCAACGTAGAATAAATAGCATGCTTGTGCGAATATGAATGGATGGTGAAAATGAAATGGAGAATCTGAGAGAGATTTAGTAACTGAATCATTTACATTCTTTTAACACGTTAGTAATGTACTTTATTCGAAGGTACGAGGGTTGCCCAGAAAGTAACGCAACACATTTTTTTCTTCAACAGTTCTTTATTGAACATAATGAGAATTGCACACACGAAAGAATAGTGTTTTAACTACACATTCTATTTTTCCTCGTAATGTCCAACCCATTCTGTGGCCTTCCTCCATCGCGAAACAAAGGCGTGTATGCCACGTCGGTACCATTCCTTGTCCTCGTGGCGAAGCCACGGCTTCACTGTGTGAATCACCTCCTCATGGTCCTCAAAATTTCTTCAACGAATGGCATCCTTTAATGGCCCAAGCAAATGGAAGCCCGAGGGGGCTAGGTCTGTTGTGTCAGTGGTGACGGCCATGGATGGTCTCCCAGACCGCTGCAAATCGTGGAGCTCCGCCGAACCGCCTTCTGATCACCTTAACATCCGTGTCTGTCGGCGCAGATGCTCCATAGACTTTGCACAAGCTTTTGTGAATATTCCCTACAGTTTCTTTCTCTGCAGTGAGAAATTCCATAACGGTACGTTGCTTGTGACAGAGGCCATTTTGAATCTCTTCTGCAGCTACGCTATGTATCGGAAGTGGCGGAAACGTGGCGCGCACCCTCAGGAGACTTTAAGTAATATATACATAACGTTTCGCATTCGTAGCATGTTTTCGGCTGAGGAAAAAAGTGCGATGCATTATTTTCTAGACAATCCTCGTACATGGTAGCATAGAGGAAATGTGAAGCATACTAATGGTGAAGTAAATCCATAATTAAACCTTTAGGTCACACCGTGTTCACAAAGAGGAATAAACTACGTAAACCCGATCACAGTCTTCTAAAAAGTCAGTATTATTGTATCGTTATTTAACAGTGTCAAATAGGGCGAGAGGGGTATGTTAAGTTAAAATGTGTGGATAAAAATCCTACGTAAGGATCGTTAGCCGGCCGAAGTGGCCGTGCGGTTAAAGGCGCTGCAGTCTGGAACCGCAAGACCGCTACGGTCGCAGGTTCGAATCCTGCCTCGGGCATGGATGTTTGTGATGTCCTTAGGTTAGTTAGGTTTAACTAGTTCTAAGTTCTAGGGGACTAATGACCGCAGAAGTTGAGTCCCATAGTGCTCAGAGCCATTTAAGGATCGTTAAAATCACTTCATTGGTTACTAGTTTGAGGACACTGACGAGCCATTTCCAGTCAATTGAAATTATTACTTAATTGGGTGTTCACAAAGTGCGGTTGCCAATGCACATTGAATTAAGTAATAATTTTTATTGATTTGGAAATGGCTCGTCAATGAGCTGAAACTATTAATTAAAGACGTATTTGGCCAATTCTTTCCTAATTTCTCAAATGCTCTTCTGAACGTTGTAATAGGGCGTCGATACACATTTAGATATTAAAGTAAACTCAAAAGTGGTCTAAAACCACGCTACGAGGAATCCCGCGCTAGTAACAGTACAGTAGCTTTTCGAATTATATTTGTCGTAACTAAGTCAGGCATTCACACTTCACAATTCAATTGTTTAGTAATAAAATTCAAGATAAATATTGTTAACAGTCCCACATCAACGCAAATATTCTTCAAAAAAGATAGAAAGTGGCAAACAGTGGGATTCTGGGTCGTAGAAACGTCATGGCAGACGTGCCTATGCTGTGAGATAAAATTGTCATTGGCTCCAGTTCGGTAGCAGATTTCTCTAGTGATCAGCACAGGATGCTGGTAGAGCTTGAATGCATTAGGCCACTAGGGGAACGTCAGTTCTTTCGATTGCTTAACAGTGTGAGATGAAGAAACTGGTCGACAAAAATGAACAACCACCATTGTAATTGTATACGTATTCTTGTTTACGAGGAGAGGCACTAGATCTTTAACTGGTGTTTATTTAGTTGGTCTAGTTATAGTGAGGGATAACGTCATCCCCAAGTGGCAAAGAAAACACTGGGATCTGCTCAGGCTATGAATGAAATACGAGTATGTTTACTGTGTTTTTTTTTTGTGTTAGGTAGGAGAAGGGAGAAATTTTTTGCAAGTAACGTCTGATGCGGGAGAGCTATTTTCGTTAGTGGAATTAGGTCTAACAAAATTAGGGCTTCTTTATGTTTTATTGTTCTCACGACCATTTCACCTGAGAAGAATATAGATAAGATGTGGGTAAATAAAACATCCAGTGTCTTAGTGCGCTTTTCCGTAGCAAATTGTATTTTAAAACAATGAACGGAGTGAAGTAACCGGTTTTATATGGTAGGTAACTTCCTATCGAACCAAACGAATGAGGTCATCGGTCCCGGATTTAGACACACGTACGGCAGATCGAAGTTAACCAATGAAGTATCGCTCAGTAATCATATGGTTAGTTAAACAATTTGTTGATACAGAACATATATGTGGCAATTATGTAGTAACTGTTTTAAACGTAAGGAACTATAAGAACCGCAATACCGTGTCTCTGGCCATCCGACAGTATAACGGATGAAATTCACACTAGCAAGCATTCAGTTTGGTCGTTAGGGAAGCTCATTAATTAAAAGACGTATAAGAAGGCATGGTCAACTATTAAAGCTGTGGATGAATCAGATTCACAACTTTAAAAGCAGTAATGAATTTTGTGGCACCTTACTTTGTGTGGTCTGTAGTATATGTTATTCGCAGCCGAAATATTATCTGGCCAACAACTGCCGATTTGAATAAAGTAGTATTCTTGCATAATAGAACAAAATAATGTCAAAGTTTTTACAGACTGATTACTTGGGTTTGGAGGAAAATCTGTCTCCCGCAGCAAAAGATGAAACGAAAAACGCAAGCGCGGTAACGTAATAGACAAAAAATCTATTGCCATTAATACTGACAGCATTTTTTAAATACTGTGGCAGAGAGCATAATGCAGTTTGCGGTCTCTTCGTAGCCATTAATACCAAAATAGAGAGCCGTCACCGCTTGCAAGGCTTTGCACTAGACCTCTCTAAAGGTGAAAATGTAATTCCAGGGCACAATGTAAAGATTTGTTGTGATTTATAGAAAACGTATCAGAATCTTTTTACGTTATAAAAGCGCAGCTACCATAACTGCGTTATAGGGAGGTGATCATGTAGACTCAGCGTAGTTAAAACGACGCATAGTACAATATAAATCTGACATGTACTAGCATCAGTCAAACTGTGCCTAGTTATAGTCGGTAATGTCCAGACATTCCTTTCCTCACTGATTCGCAAGGATTTCTCCCTTCTGACATTAAGAGTACCGTACATTTTCAGTTTCCTTCATATGGCCTAGACCATGAGGAAAGAAGAAGAAGTTAACTTACACACTAAAGATCACATACAGGACTTAGAAAATTCCACTTCAAGAACCTTAAAACAGTTTTACCACTTATGGTAACACACAAATATTATTCCTGTTCGCACCCTTTGTGATACATACCTTTCCAGTTAATGCACCGTGAAGCAAACGTGTCAAATTCGATTAGTCTGCGCACTGTGGTCTTTTCAGACACTGAAACAAAAACTGTACTCTGACTTCTTCTGTCCAACTCTGGAAACCATCTAGTTGTTAAATAGATGCTACAGAGTGTAATGCATATGTCCATTCCCTTCACGTGTTTAAGCCAAGTATTATGCATATTTATGTGATCGGGAATGCTCAGTAGCAGCCAGGCTACATGTACATTTAACAATTAAGCGTCAGCAAGAAGCAATAGTGATGAAATTATAGGAGGCAATGTTGTGCAACCTTAGTAGGGACAGGATCAGACTATTCGGGAGTAGGATCTTACAATCTGAGACAGTGTTCCGAGACAAACTTCCGTCACAATGTCTGCAAACGTGACGTCAGATCCGCCTTGATATATCGTTGGCTGAAGGTTTGGATATATGTAGGAAACGAGAGAAGTGTCCTTATTGGCGGATTGAGAAAGAGGGGGGGGGGGGTCTCTTTTGTCCTCCGGGAAGACAGGGTGAGTTAGTCGCTAGGAGCCACTCAAAACGCACGGTCGAGTAACCGGGGGCGGTTCCAAAAGAACGGTCGCGAGTGTATATTTCAGCTGTTTAACAAGATAAACACGAAGCCCACGCCTACTACAGTAGTACAAGTTTATATGCCAACTAGCTCTGCTGATGACGAAGAAATTGATGAAATGTATAATGAGATAAAAGAAATTATTCAGATAGTGAAGGGAGACGAAAATTTAATAGTCGTGGGTGACTGGAATTCGAGAGTAGGAAAAGGGAGAGAAGAAAACATAGTAGGTGAATATGGATTGGGGCTAAGAAATGAAAGAGGAAGCCGCCTGGTAAAATTTTGAACAGAGCATAACTTAATCATAGCTAACACTTGGTTCAAGAATCATGAAAGAAGGTTGTATACATGGAACAACCCTGGAGATAGTAGAAGATATCAGATAGATTATATAATGGTAAGACAGAGATTTAGTAACCAGGTTTTTAATTGTAAGACATTTCCAGGGGCAGATGTGGACTCCGACCACAATCTATTGGTTATGAACTGTAGATTAAAACTGAAGAAACTGCAAAAAGTGGGAATTTAAGGAGATGGGACCTGGATAAACTGAAAGAACCAGAGGTTGTACAGAGTTTCAGGGAGAGCATAAGGGAACAATTGACAGGAATGAGGGAAACAAATATAGTAGAAGAAGAATGGGTAGCTTTGAGGGATATAATAGTGAAGACAGCAGAGGATCACATAGGTAAAAAGACGAGGGCTAGTAGAATCCCTTGGGTAACAGAAGACATATTTAATTTAATTGATGAAAGGAGGTAATATAAAAATGGAGTAAATGAAACAGTCAAAAAGGAATACAAACGTCTCAAAAATGAGATCGACAGGAAGTGCAAAATGGCTAAGCAGGGATGGCTAGAGGACAAAAGTAAGGATGTAGAGGCTTATCTCACTAGGGGTAAGATAATACTGCCAGCGAAGAAGGGAAAGCAGAAAGGTGGAAGGAGTATATAGAGGGTCTATACAAGGGCGATGTTCTTGAAGACAATATTATGGAAATAGAAGAGGATGTGGGTGAAGATGAAATCGGAGATATGACACTGCGTGAAGACTTTGACAGAGCACTGAAACACCTCAGTCGAAACAAGGCCCCCGGTGTAGACAACATTCCATTAGAACTACTGACAGCCTTGGGAGAGCCAGTCCTGACAAAACTCTACCATCTGGTGAGCAAGATGTATGAGACAGGAGAAACACCCTCAGACTTCAAGAAAAATATAATAATTCCCATCCCAAAGAAAGCAGGTGTTCACAGATGTGAAAATTACCGAACTGTCAGTTAAATAAATCACAGCTGCAAAATAGTAACGCGAATTCTTTACAGACGAATGGAAAAACTGGTAGAAGCCGACCTCGGGGAAGATCAGATTGAATTCCTCAGAAATATTGGAACACGTGAGGCAATACTGACCCTACGATTTATCTTAGAAGATAGATTAAGGAAAAGCAAACCTACGTTTCTAGCATTTGTAGACTTAGAGAAAGCTTTTGACAATGTTGATTGGAATACTCTCTTTCAAATTCTGAAGGTGGCAGGGGTAAAATACAGGGAGCGAAAGGCTATTTACAGTTTGTACAGAAAGCAGATGGCAGTTATAAGAGTCGAGGGGTATGAAAGGGAAGCAGTGGTTGGGAAGGGAGTGAGACGTGGTTTTAGCCTATCCACGATGACATTCAATATGTATATTGAGCAAGCAGTAAAGGAAACAAAAGAAATGTTCGGGGTGGGTATTAAAATCCATGGAGAAGATGTAAAAACTTTGAGGTTCGCTGATGACATTGTAATTCTGTCATAGACAGCAAAGGACTTGGAAGAGCAGTTGAACGGAATGGACAGTGTCTTGAAAGGAGGGTGTAAGATGAACATCAACAAAAGCAGATCGAGGATAATGGAATGTAGTCAATTAAATCGGGTGATGCTGAGGGAATTAGATTAGGAAATGAGACACTTAAAGTAGTAAAGGAGTTTTGCTATTTAGGGAGTAAAATAACTGATGATGTTCGAAGTAGAGAAGATATAAAATGTAGACTGGCAATGGCAAGGAAAGCGTTTCTGAAGAATTGAAATTTGTTGACATCGAGTATTGATTTAAATGTCAGGAAGTAGTTTCTGAAAGTATATGTATGGAGTGTAGCCATGTATGGAGGTGAAACGTGGACGGTAAATAGTTTGGACAGGAAGAGAATAGAAGCTTTCGAAACGTTGTGCTACAGAAGAATGCTGAAGGTTAGATGGGTAGATCACATAACTAATGAGGAGGTATTGAATAGAATTGGGGAGAAGAGGAGCTTGTGGCACAACTTGACTAGAAGAAGGGATCGGTTGGTAAGACATGTTTTGAGACATCGAGGAATCACCAATTTAGTATTGGAGGGTAGCGTGGCGGGTAAAAATCTAAGAGGGGACAAAGAGATGAATACACTAAGCAGATTCAGAAGGATGTATGCTGCAGTAGGTACTGGGAGATGAAGAAGCTTGCACAGGATAGAGTAGCATGAAAAGCTGCATCAAACCAGTCTCAGGACTGAAGACCACAACAACAAGTGTAATTAATGGTTATCAGAACGCCACGTGTCGTAGGCAGTGTGTATCACTATGTTAAGTCAGAAAACGGTGTTAATATGTGTAAAGGGTCGAATATAGCGGCGTAGTCCTGAGCCGCCACATTGCAAATGCTGATTCTGCGACGTGTGTAACAAAGCAATTTCTGTATTAAACCAAGTATACTACAAACGTTGTTGACAATTAACAACTCGCATCCCTATACACTCCACGTCAGCAGGATCACCACCTTCATGATACCTGGCGACTGAGCGCTACTTCTGTGCGACGAGGGACTTACCGAAGCAGCAAGACACGACGTTAGTGATACCGCCCAGAGAAGTACTTCCTTCTCGCTACATTGCCAGTGAGGGTGTTGTAAGAGCATGACGTAAGGATAGTTAACGTCCATAGCGAAACAGACAAAACTGAACCTTCCATAGCATATAAATCAAAACTTCAAATTCAGAAAAACACTGACTCATACACTGAGAGCGAGGCATTAGCTGTCTGTCTACACATTCCATCCCATTAGCTACGCAGTGAAATTCCAAACTGCACAGACAAAAATCCTTCACTGACGTGTGGGTACATCGTAACGCTCTTTCAGGCGAAACCTC
The DNA here is from genome assembly GCF_023898315.1 of Schistocerca nitens. Classification (NCBI taxonomy): domain Eukaryota; kingdom Metazoa; phylum Arthropoda; class Insecta; order Orthoptera; family Acrididae; genus Schistocerca; species Schistocerca nitens. The sequence goes on along the minus strand of NC_064619.1, from coordinate 360,157,706 downwards.
TTGGACTTAAGGTTGCTATTATATCGTCTGACACATGGGTAAAGGATTAACCGAATCTGGTGCTACACCTTTTCAAGGAGGCTAGACAGAGTGCCTGCTAATCAAGCTGAACCGAAACATGAAGGAAAGTGCAACTAATAGATTGTGATGGTGGAAACACAATTAGGATGTGATGTTATGGGGAGATAGGTGGGAATGTCATTCGCGGAATGAAGCAGTGTTAGTCGATCAGCTGTTGTACCGATCAAATAGACTGAGTTGAGTCCTAAAATTTTCAGACAACTGCAATACCCTGGGTGACTACAGGCTACTGACAGTAAATTATTAAAAAAAATAACGAAACGAATTGATACATTTCCCTCCGATTCAGAAATTCCTAGAATTTTTGTAAGCCTACGAAAATGTTCTAGGAGACAGCTGCTCTTTCTAATTGTTGTTACGAGTCATGCAGTCATACCGCTATTGGGATCGACGTTAGCTCGCCCTACACCATGGCAATCATCTGTTCAGAACTAAATATACTGAGCTAACCTGAGATCTAAAGCGGTAGTCGTCAACCTCTGACATTTCCCCGCACCAGAATACCACGAGGACAGCGCCAGCTTCCTCTATGGCATTTTGAGAAGTGGGATGCTGCTGCCCAGGCCTGACACGTCAAGCAGAAAGGAGACGAGTGTCGTTACCGGAAAGGAAGGGCGCGAACTAGAAACAGTTACACATATAAGACTCAATCTAGAGGTTTTAAACTTAACTGTTTTAATGGGAAATGTAAGAGAATTACGAGACAGCATGAGTTTACTATGACACAGCAATAACTCATAAACTTAACTGTATAATGTCAACATATATAAATCTGTGCAGCGGAATGTAGCTTGTGCCAGTACCATCCACTCCATTTCCTGTTCCAATCGCAAATGGGGCGAGGGGAAAACGACCGTTACAGGCTTCCGTGCCAGCCCTGGCTTCTCTTGTATTCTAGATCGCCACGGCAGACGTAAATTGGTAGTAGCAGGATAGTTGTCGACTCCATAAGAAATGCCTCTCTTTTAACCATCTCAATAGTTTTTCACCAAAAGAACGCCTCCTTCCTTCTAGACATTGTCATTGATCTTCACAACGCATTTTCGTAAAACTCCCATTTTGGTCGAACTTACCGCTAACAAATCTAGCAGCATTTATCTGAATTAATGCGATGTCTTCCTGTAAACCGTCCTGGCGCGGAGCCAAAAAAACTGGAGCATTACTTGAGAATGGGTAGCTCTTTGTGTGCGTGGTTTCCTTTATCGATGAACTATAGTTTGTAGCAAATTTCACAGTAATTTTTTTTTTGGGGGGGGGGGGGGGGAAGGAGACCAGACAGCGAGGTCATCGGTCTCATCAAATTAGGGAAGGACGGGGAAGGAAGTCGGCCGTGCCCTTTGAGAGGAACCATCCCGGCATTTGCCTGGAGCGATTTAGGGAAATCACGGGAAACCTAAATCAGGATGGCCGGACGCGGGATTGAACCGTCGTCCTCCCGAATGCGAGTCCAGTGTCTTACCACTGCGCCACCTCGCTCGGTATTTCCCAGTAAAGCGAAGCAGACCATTCGCGTTCCACGCAACCGATCTTACTTGCTCATTACATTACATTTCGATTTACAATGTTATGCCTGTATTTTAAATTGACATGACTATGCCAAGCATTACGTCACTAATACTGTATTCGAATATTACATAATTGTATGTCTTCTTCATAAACAAAATTTTTCACACATCCATAGCAAGCTGCCATTCACCACATCAAATAGAACCTCTCTCGGCTTCCTCTTCCATCCTCCTACAATCGGTCAAAGACGACAGCGCCGCCAGCGAACAGTCGCTGAATGCTGGTCACCATATCCGTCATGTCATTTATGTATATAGAGAAAGAGAGCGGTACAGTCACACTTCCCTAGAGCACAACTAACAGTACCCTTGTTTCCTATCTAGGAGAAAGTACTTGGTTCTATTACTTAAAAACTGTTCCACTCACTCACCTAGTTGAGAACGTCTTGTGTGTGTGTGCTCGGACTTCGTTAACAGGCAACCGTATGGCACAGTGTGTCAAACAGTTTACGGAAATTTAAGAATTTGGAATCTGTCGTCCTTCATCCATGGTTCATAAGACACCTTGCGTAAAAGGTGAAGTTTGGTTTCGCAAGAGCAATGCACACTGAATCCATGGTGATTTGTAGAATGAAGTCCGCCTCCGTAGCGTAACGGTAGCGTTACCCCCTACCACGCAGTGGGCCCCGGTTCGATTCCCGGCAGGGGACTGGGTATGTCCTTCATCGTCATTTCCATTATCATTGACTCGCAAGTCGCAGAAGTGGCGTCAACTAAAAAGGACTTGCAATACGGCGACAGAACTCCCCAGAATGGGGACTCCCGGCCAACAATGCCATACGATCATTTCATTTCCATTGTAGAAAGAAGCTTTTCCCTCCTAAGGAAATTTCCGATACACTGCGAAACAAATTTGAAGCATCGCCTTTTTGAGATCCCTTAATTGTCTCCCACTGCTACACATGTTTGCTATTTGGCTCAAAGTACCCTACAATATTCATCTGTAATAGCGCAGAATAATGACGCACTGCAACGTCAGTCTCGGGCTCGGAGACGCTCCAGATAGCAACAAACGCGAAAAAGACGCCTCAGATCAAAAGTTCATGTGAGGTGTACAACGAGTTAATGATGTCCTAGTGGCAGCACTGTGCAAGTGTCACGCGATCTGAGAATCGTCACACCCCCTGTTACCCAATTTTCACTCCTTCTCTTGACGCCTCTGGGACGGAAACCTGACCGCGACACCCAGCGTTGAAATCACGCAGCTTTCCTGTGATTGGCCGAGGAAAACATTTCAGACTCAACACTACTCCGAATAAAAACCAAAAGGCCACAGGAGGTGGCATGAAGGACGTCAATGAAACAAATCCTTCCCTTGTGGCGTCGATTACCACACATTTCGCCGTCGAAAACGGCAGTTCTCAGGGCGATGAGCGACAGGAAAACGTTCTTGAGAACGTCCGACGCTGGTATCAAGCCCTGGGCGATTCAGTACTACTCTAAGGCCATCGTGGAGCAACAATCCCTCTGAACTTTCGTATGGAGTGGCAGTGCGACCGCAATAATTGCTCTGCAACACAGAGCAGAGATATTAGACACCGCTGAAAACAATTCGACGAAATTTGAACTGATTCGAAGCAGCAATATAATATGTTCAGGCTTCTCCAGCCCATCTATTTCGCGCCCACACGGTCGTGGAGGGAGAGGGGGGTGGGGCGCACATAGGGTTTCAACATTAGAATGTGCGTATATCCGTGAACAAAACACTCGATGCCACCCACGCTCCTCTGTGAATCACGTCACAGACTTCGATGCCCGTTCAGTTGCGCTGCTGCTCTAGCGTCTAAGGGCAAGCAGTATGTTGGACACCGCTTAGGTAGGGTCGCCAGAATAAAAAAAAATCTTTGTCTTCAGTGTTACAGGGACAAGTCTGAATATCTGCACGATTTCGCCCTGAAGTTAAAAACCTTAATACTAGACACACAGCAGGATATTATGCACAACAAACACATTTCGCAAAAACCTTGAAGAGGTAGATTAAATCCAAGATTCTTCGAGTGGCTACCTTTATACAGCGAGTTAACGAATTGGTTAAAACACTAAAAGACATTCTTGAGCAGTTAGGTTCAAAATCGTGTATGCACGGAGATTTAGGTTTAGCGACATTGCCTGAATTTCTTAAGATTAATTCCTTAGCGAATCCACTGAAAATAGGAAAATAAAACACAGATCTCACTCCACTCTTATCCTGCACTACTTTGTGTTTTCTCTAACGCCGAGGGGACGTAAAACACCAACACCACTTTCCTCAGAGGTCGGGCCTTCGCGCTTTAATTATTTTAGTTCTTATACAGCTCTGTTTCCTTCGATTATGATAACTGACTTGACGATTCTTCCTGGTGAAATACAACCTGCGCAGGTTAGGGTCCACGATTTTTATCACTGCAACTCCATCTAGTACTATGGAGGTATTCATTTATCTGTCAATTATGTCCTATCATCCTGCCCTTCTTCTCGTCAAATGTTTTACACATGTTCTCCCTCTCGCCGATTATGGGGAGAACGTCGTATCTCAGCCAGTTTGTGGACATAATTTTCAACGTCCCTCTACAGCACCTCATCTCAGATGCTTCGAGTCTGTTCTCCTCTGGTTTTTCCACATTGCACGATTCACCAATATACAAAGCTACGATCCAAACGTATAGGCCTATTACCGAAAATTTCATCCTCACGTTAAGGTCGTTGTTTGATACTAGTAGGTTTCTGTTTGCCATGAATTCGCTCTTCGTCTCGTCTAGTCTGCTTCTTAGGTCTATCTTGCTTCATTCACCATGTGTAATTTGGCTTCCAAGGTAGCAGAATTTCTTCTTTATCTACTTCGAGGTGAAGTTTATCGCTAGTATAATTTCAGCTGTATCTTAGTACTTTCGTCTTTCTTCGGCTAATCTCTATTCACTCTATGTGATCAATAGACTATTCATTCCACTCAACAGGTCCTACAATCCGATCTCACTTTCACTAATGGTAGCAATGTGTTCAACGAATGTTATCGTTGATACCATTTACCCCTGTATTTTACTCCTACCGGCATATCTGTCTCACACTCTTTTTAATCCGAGGGGTTCGTTTTTGTCTTCCAGTATTACTTTTCCCTCTTTCATCTTGTACATGTTGTACACTACCCACCATTCGTTCTGGCTCACACCAATATTACTGAGAATTAGGAACATCTTGCACCATTATACATTGTCGAACGCTACTTCTAGGTCGACAGACGCCGTGAACATATCTTTATTTTTTCTTAAATCTTGCTTCCACTATGAAGCGCAGCGTCAGAAATAACTCTCTGTGCCTTTACATTTCCTGCAACGAAAATGAACTTGAGATAACAGATCCTCTCTCTTTTTAACTACTAGACTAATTTTCATGAGGACATTCAGAGGTAACTGGAACGTAGCTTAGAACTACATGTAGGCTTTATTTCATAAAAATCAGACCTCGGAGGGAAAAAAGATACCGTGAATGAAAATTTTATGTAAATTCATCTAATCAGCTTAGCAGTTCGTATAATTAACCATCAAGGCGCAGTACACCAAAGAACCAGTAGCCTTATCTTTACGAACACAAACTACAGCGAATTTACTTGGATAGGATATGTGCAATTTACTGATTTCGGTTTGTGTGTTAAAATGTTGATGTCACTGCTCTCTTCTTTCAATAAGTTTTTATTTATGTTCTATGCTAAGAAATACTAATTTAATAAGCTTCGTTTATTAACTGGGTGCCTTCTCATTACAATTTAATTTTTTAAGAGTAAAAATGCCTAGAAAAAGATCGAGTCTTTTTTAATACACTAAAATGGTTAAAAGACTGAGAGCTATGAAACCTCAGTAATCCAGTGAAGATCATGAGGTGAGACTTACTGTAGCTGCCGAAAATTATGCGTTTATTCACTCTTTGGCAGCTGCTTCCGAAAGTGGGATTAGACGTAACTCTGATGGAGAGCATCGTGCATTACCTTGCTCCTTAGATCGATTCACTAACAGAGGTTTCAGTTACTTCTCTCCAACGCAGCGTCGTGGAAAGTGGAAATTTGGACGTAAAGTGATCTAAATGAGCAAGCTTTATATTACGAATCCCAATTGTTCCTAACAGCTTAGCATTTTTCTTCAAAAGTTACAATTATCAGTGAGCGTATGTCATGCCATGACCAACAACAAATCACAAGTCCAAACACTGCATGTTCCAGGCATGGCTCATTGTGTCAGTTGATTTTCACATAGCCAACTTGAAATGCCTGGGTTAGCAGGACAGAGCGGATTAGGTTGTGGAAAGGGGGCCAAAATGACTTCATATCTGGTGCACTCAACACACAAACTTTATTTATCAACACACAATATTAAAAAAGGATGCAAAACACTCAAAACTTGAATCGGCCTCCTTTGATTAACTTTAGACCGACTGAAGGCCACATTCAAAATCCAAGACACAAGTCTTAAGCAAAAGTGAAATACAAGATTCTTCTGGAGGTTTCACATTTTCTAAATCTTCAATCTAATCGGTTGAAGGCTTTAGTAATTTAATTTTAATGGAACTAGGCTGGAGGTCGCATATTTAGCAATAAGAGGAGTTTCAATCAAAAGGCAGAAGGCCTTATCTTAAAACATTTCACGCAAATTGGGCTGAAGACGCCATTCAAAAGCATAACAATCATATGCCTTAAGGGCAAGAGAAGAAGATTAATTCAAGAGATATTAAAACTCGGCTAAAGGCCGCTCACCAACGAATAATTTAACGGCTTAAGCCCTAGAAGAAGAGTTTCAATTTTAAAGGGCAGAAAACTATATCTTAAAACATTTCATATAGAACGAAGAAAAACAATCTTTTGCCTTAAGGGCAAGACAAGGACATTAATTTACGAGATATTAATACTCGGCTGAAGGCCACATATCAAACAAATATGTTTAAAGGCTTAAGGCCTAGAAAGAGTTTCAATCTAAAAGGCTGAAGGCCCTATCTTAAAACCTCTCCAGTAAAATTCAGCTGAAGGCCCCTTATAAAAGAATAACAATCTCATGCCATAAGAGCAAGACAAGAATATTAATTGGAGAGATATTGATACTTGGCTGAAAGCCACATATCAACCAAATAACTAAAATCCAAACAGGGAAATTGCTACATAACACACAAGGAATGGCGCTAAGAAGTTTCCAAGTGTTGGCTTGGGATTGTAACACTAAAGCCCGTTTAGGTGAGACAGGCAGCCTGTCCAACGAGTTCTTTATCTGGAGGCAACCCAACCGACAGACAGCTGACCGACCAATCAACCAAATCAGTTCCGCTCCACGAACCAGCAAAACAACCACAAGATTTCGATACAAACACACAGAATATTGGGGCAAACAACGACCAACACACCTCAGCTGTCTAACTACACGCTACACTGGACAGAAACAACACGACGAGGAAAATACACTGCCTAAAATTACGTCAACGACCAGGGCAGGTAACCGGGACGTCAACGGCCACAATGCAGAAGATACCGCTGGTAAACTTCCTTAGCAGGGAATAAATTAAGTTAAATTTCACAACAAGACGGCTGGAATCTTAGCCGACTTAAATACACATACTTTGTTGCTCGCGGGAATGTCCCAAAAACGACAACCAGGATCAAACAAAGAAATGTAAACAGTTGAGGCTCAATAGTAAGTTAAGTGAGGACTCAACTTTCATGTCAGAGATCTGTGGGCGACGAAGTTTGTAGCACTCGCAAGCACTCCAACCGCTCGTGCTCGGCGCCAGCGGCTCCGGCCCGACTCCGCACGATGGGGGCTTTGCTCGCTGCTCCACGCCAACCGACTGATTGGACTGCTGGTCAGTCCGCGACGGCTGCTCCGGCGCGACTGCACTCCTGGTGCGTCTCCCACTCACTGACTACCCGACACACGACGACCCGAAAATACTATCTGTCGCTCCAGAGATGGTACGACCGTGCACTTATCGATACGCACTGCTGCTGCCACTCATGGAGAAGTAAGACAGGAAGTTCATGGCGCCAGTAAATGGAATAAGAAAACGAGACGGCACTACCGTAATAGAAGATGACAAACAATTAATGGGATGAACACGAGCCATGTACGGCTCACAAATATATGTTTATCTCTCCAATGTTAGTACGCCAACAAGCTCTCTCTTCATATCATCCATGATACTACTTCAAACGTGCAATACAGTGAATCTTTACAAGCCATAAATCAATTCCACAAGTACGAAGTCTCAGGCACAGCTATAAATAAATACCCGGGCAATGCCAGGTTTCTGAGCTAGTCCACTAATTAAATTTTAGCGTACCTGGGAAACAGAAAATGGAAAGGTGGGAAATCTCTGTAAATGATTCTTCACGTTTTCCTAACAAATTAGAAAGATTAGAAAGAACTACTCAAGAAAATGAGAAGCAGTGTATCATACCCGTAATATCTCAGCCGTGTTTGTACTTTTGTGTGCATAGTCCATTTGTGAAATTTACAACTTATTGCTACACAACCAGTGTTGGGGCTCTGTTTAGTAAAGCAGAGTAGTGGAATACCTTGATAATGATTTGACGGAACATGTTCCATCAACACAAATTTTAAAAATATTGAATGCGCCATCATGTTATTTTGAGGTCGTAATATCTAGGATCCAGTAGATATTCATTTGGGCTGACAGAGGACTGATCAAGCGCAGAAGACCTGCTATGTACGCCCAGCTATACAGTGTCAGTGCTTCCAGACGTCCCCTCCATGGACAGTAATACCAAATGGCATCGACGTGACACAAAAAATAAATTTTCCAGGCAGCAATTTCTGTGTAGTGGAATCACCTCGCTGCAAAGCTCGATTACTGAATCTAGAAAATGTGCCATTTCGATGCTAAACTTGAGAATTGTAGTGTAACAAAATCACTTAGTAAGCTCTCACTGGTTGTAGAAGAGGTTTGTTTCCGTTTTTTGTATTTCATAACGTGTAACTTCTGTTTCGGAAATTTACTATTCAGTTGATTTAGACCCTGATCCTCCCTAACTGCCACACACGTTAACACGCCCCTTCCGCGATTGGCACAAACGCCGAGAACCGGCCTGCTGGCCAACCTGGATCTTCTTTTGAAGCAGTTTCACTCTTGTCACTAGGTGATTACCGGACTCCTATACACGTCCTACGTCAGTTACACGATTCACAAAGGCTTAGAAAACGATCACATACCTACACAATATGGCAAAACACGAGATGCAGACAGATGAGTTTCACAAATCCCACTCCAGATCAAAGTGATGGTGTCAGGACGGACATACGGCCACCCAGTTCTACAGCCAATGCCAAATACAGTTATTAACGTGCTGAGCCTGTGAAGGTACCGGATAAAGGTCAGAAAATAGAAATTTAAAATGGTGTCTTGATTTAGTTTTCTATACGAGGGATGCGGATTTGTGTTTACAAAAACAAATAAAATTTTTTGTACGTACCTTGTTATGGTATTTCAAAAAATATGATTTTAAAATTTGGGCATTTTTAATACCTTGGAATCAATTCTGGACAAATTTTTCCGCTCTGCCATTAGTTCCTCAAAAACAGTTTTAGATATATTAGGAAGCCTCTTGGGTGTGAAGAAACGGATGAAACACTATTAGCGACAAATCTACAGGATATTCACAGAGAGACATTAATTCTACTATATTCTCCCGAAAATAGTTGTTTATGTGGTGTGGGGTTGCTGGTATTGTCAGTCTGAGGAATCGTGACACGTTTTCTATCGTTTTTTCTGATTTCATCGACAACTTGATGATAAAAGTGTTGTTATAAATCATTCAGCGCAAATTGCTCTTAGGGCCTTTTAATGGAACTATCACAGTCGTAACCTGTCCATGTAAATCAAGAAAGAAGAGGTAATTTGAAGTTTTAGTGGATGAAAACAGCTCGTTAAGTGACACGTTAGATAAACATCTTGAAAAAATACTTTTATTTTAAATTTTGTGCGCCTCCTTTTTTCTCTACTACTGCTCCTAACGTACTACGAAAAGCTCGTGTGTATGTACTATTTCACCCTAGGAGCTATTTCTCCCACAGAACGGCTATTCTGACAAACTATTATTCTTTTCTTGCATGCAGTTCATGGTCTTTTAGGTGTTCCCTGGAGTCTGCCCCACTGTGAGCACGGCACGCTATAATTCTGTTTGTACGAGAAGACTACACATGCCGGCCCGTGCCAAGACCATTGCGCAATGAAAGTGGCACGTTGTCGCAAGGGAGGTACTGTTATAGGTACCATGTAGATGCATATCGTCTATGGTGTGGATAACATCTCAGTGTGGGAGTGACAGTGCGACTGGAAACGTACCCCAAAGGTGAAGTACACGGGAGAGTACGATTCTTGTGGGTAAAACTTTTAAATTAGACATAGATTTACGGCGAAATTCAGGATGTACATGGACCAAATGCAATGTCGCATCCATCCGTTGTGAAATGACGTCAACAACTTGACTGTGCCGCATACACGTGGGTGATATTGGTCAGGAGGAAGGCCACCGTCAGCAAACTGAGACGACAACGTGCAGGACATCTAGGAACTGATTTGTAGCAGTCGCAGACGATGAGGGTACCACAGAACGGTTCTCGAACGGCTTCGTAATCACGGAACCTTTCTCTATCATCGAGAAGCCAAGCAGTTGACAGAACGTTCCGACCGTTGATTACCGAGATTTGGTGACTTGAGAAATAAAGTCATGTATTTGTGTCACATTGATGTTTGTTTCAGCATGCCAGTAACATTTACTTGCTTTCCGCAATAACGGATAACTTACTGTTTGAAGTTCCTTCCTAATAGACTGGCTACTTGTTATGCTCTTATATATGAGTGGTTACTGATATACACAAGTTCCGAACAATGAATAAATTTCTAACATCCAAAGGTCGGCCTCTCTTCAGTTTGTTACCTCCCCCCCCCCCCCTCCTCCCTTCTCCACCTTCCTGATTCCAGTTATTATCCACAATAAGCAAAGTCTTCTATGAAAAATTTGAGACGAGCGAAGATTACAGTAACCGTTCTAGTTTAATTAGCTAGTAGAATTAGCTCCAGTTCTTCTTGTCTAGCGGTATGATTCTTGAAGCTGAAATTCTCACATTTTAGATCCTCATGGGTTAACTGATCTAAATAAATTTGAAGATAGTTTTTGCAGAATTTTTGTTGCTACGTTATTATGTTTTATCACATTTTAGAATATCATACAGTCTTTTGAACTTTCACATTAACAAAGCCGAAATTTCATTGTTCGCCCAAAATACAAAAATATGTCCCATCACATCAGAGGCATCCTTAGTACTAGCTAAACTACTGGCCATTAAAATTGCTACACCACGAAGATGACGTGCTACAGACGCGAAATTTAACTGACAGGAAATGAAATGAAATGTCGTGTGGCTAGGGCCTCCCGTTGGGTAGACCGTTCGCCTGGTGCAGGTCTTTCGATTTGACGCCACTTCGGCGACCTGCGCGTCGATGGGGATGAAATGATGATGATTAGGACACACAACACCCAGTCCCTGAGCGGAGAAAATCTCCGACCCAGCCGGGAATCGAACCCGGGCCCTTAAGATTGACAGTCTGTCGCGCTGACCACTCAGCTACCGGGGGCGGACACTGATAGGAAGAAGATGCTGTGATTTGCAAATGATTAGCTTCTCAGAGCATTCACACAAGGTTGGCGCCGGTGGCGACACCTACAACTTGCTGACATGAGGAAAGTTTCCAACCGATTTCTCATACACAAACAGCTGTTGACCGGCGTTGCCTGGTGAAACGTTGTTGTGATGCCTCATTTAAGGAGGAAAAATGCGTACCATCACTTTTCCGACTTTGATGAAGGTAGGATTGTAGCCTATCGCGATTGCGGGTTATCGTATCGCGACATTCCTGTTCGCGTTGGTCGAGATCGAATACTGTTAGCAGAATATCGAATCGGTCGTTTCAGGAGGGTAATACGGATCGCCGTGCTGGATACCAACGGCCTCGTATCACTAGCAGTCGAGATGACAGGCATCTTATCCGCATGGCTGTAACGGATCGTGCAGCCACGTCTCGATCCCTGAGTCAACAGATGGGGACATTTTCAAGACAACAACCATCTGCACGAACAGTTCGACGACGTTTGCAGCAGCACGGACTATCAGCTCGGAGGCCATGGCTGCGGTTGCCCATGACGCTGCATCACAGACAGGAGCGCCTGCGATGGTGTATTCAACGATGAACCTGGGTGCACGAATGGCAAAACGTAATTTTTTCGGATGAATCCAGGTTCTGTTTACAGCATCATGATGGTCGCATCCGTGTTTGGCGCCATCGCGGTGAACGCACATTGGAAGCGTGTATTCGTCATCGCCATACAGGCGTATCACGCGGCGTGATGGTATGGGGTTCCATTGGTTACACGTCTCGGTCACCTCTTGTTCGCATTGACTGCACTTTGAACAGTGGACGTTACATTTCATATGTGTTATGATCCGTGGCTCTACCCTTCATTCGATCCCTGTGAAACCATACATTTCAGCAGGATAATGCACGACCGCATGTTGCAGGTCCTGTACGGGCCTTTCTGGATACAGAAAATATTCGACTGCTGCCCTGGCCAGCACATTCTCCAAATCTCTCCCCAATTGAAAGCGTCTGGTCAATGGTGGCCGAGCAACTGGCTCATCACAATACGCCAGTCACTACTCCTGATGAACTGTGGTATCTTGTTGAAGCTGCATGGGTAACTGTAACTGTACACGCCATCCAAGCTCTGTTTGACTCAATGCCCAGGCGTATCAAGGCCGTTATTACGCCCAGAGGTAGTTGTTCTGGGTACTGATTTCTCAGGATCCGTGCACCCAAATTGCGTGAAAATGTAATCACATGTCGGTTCTTGTACAATATATTTGTCCAGTGAATACCCGTTTATCATCTGCATTTCTTCTTGGTGTAGCAATTTTAATGGCCAGTAGTGTACTTCACTTGGCGGTAATAAGCGTATTCCAAAGGTGTTACAGTTTTTCTTTACATATGGATTTCTATTAATTTCAGTTATTATTTCATAAATAAATCCAGAAATAAAGTAGGAAAAAAGTATTAGATTGCTTCATTAATACTATATTTTTTATGTGTGCCAAATAATTCGTAATTTCTAGTGTTTCTAAAAAATAACTTTAACTGTATTCATCGATTGTAACATAAAAAATAAAGTAATTCCTTTTAATAAATTTTAGCTTGAAATATAACTTGTTATGTATAAAATTATATGAAAGATTTTAAAAACCGGCTGATATAACACTGATGTGTCCAAAATTTGAAAAATAATACTGGTGTCGACTACTACTGTTGCGGAAAAGTAATGCTAGAGGATGACGCCCTGTCACAAGTTCCATCATATTTTCTCATCACTGTCATTTCGCAGCATTTTGCGTTTTTAAAACAATTAGTTTTTGCAGCTGTAGAGACACTCTTTTCACATCTCAGACAGTAATCATCTCCATCGCTCCCTTTACAGACTGTCAGTTATGCAGGTACATTTACAAAAGCATACAGTATTCAATGATTCGTAGCATGTGATGATATTGAATCGACATAGTTACCTTGTATGACTCATTTACGTTCTTTTCTGTGCTAATAGGGATCACGTCCCAGGTTATAAGTCGGTATATCTTCCGTTTCCACACTTTTCATTCCATTTGGAGCTATTGTAACATTCCACTACAAAATATTTAAGCGCAACAACGAAATATATCTTTGTTTTGGGAGTCTAAATAACTTTCGAAAAAGCTCACAATATATTGGAACAAATCGTAATAGAATGATCCTTAAAGTTTCTCCCTTGCTGAAGATAAAATTATCGATGATCATGCCTCGCCGCAATACCTTCCCAAGAGATCCATCACGCATGAAGGAACGTAAATGAGGCCCTCTGGTTAATGAAATGGTATACACTTGTCTCTGGTTTCATATTTACATCAAGAAATGTTACTAAAATATTTCGGTGTTGACTGACGATTCAACGAAAACCAACTAACTGCCATAGTAGGCTCCGCCGCCAGACAATAAAGTTCGTGAATCCAGAAGCTAAATGACATTGTTATAATGTGTGTCTAATTCAACTTATAACAAAAATTATGCTTTCACATAAGTTGAAGTATGGAAATGTGCTCTATAGAAAATGGAAATTGATTTTGCATAAACAGACTGTTTATTCAATAAGCCTTTCACATTAGCCCAGGAAAATTAGCCCGAAGAAAGGCCGGCCTGGCCAACAAATATGAACAAGTTGGAAACAATTTTAATCTATGTTAGGCATCACAAATAAGTGTTGTATAAAACTGCATTGCTTTATGGCTTGTGCCATACCTAAGAGATCCGAGAAACCACGAAACTTTGGACATTTTTCAGTTTTTCGCTCATAACTCGCAAACGATACATAGTATGGAAAGTTTCCAAAATAACGCAGTGACAGAGTATCTTATTTCACGCATAATGAACTTCCTAAAATTTAAAATCATGAGTTCAGTCATTTAGCGACAAACGATCATCAGAGATCGACAGTTTTCACCGATTTGCCGGGAAAGAAAGTTATGTTCCTGTTCCACCGACTGTAACTTGGAAGTGGCTATTCCAAATGAGAAGTGTCTTAGGAGGAAGTTAGCGCTACGAATAATTATTTGCTTTTATTTGTATCTTTGCATATAAGTGAGCGAATTTTAAAATTTATGAGCTCTTTTTACGTAGAATTTGATACTGTACAACTTTCATCCATGAAATTATCATTTGTACGAGGGCAGTTCAATACGTAATGCAACACATTTTTTTTCTCGGCCAATTTTGGTTGAAAAAACCGGAAATTTCTTGTGGAATATTTTAAAACATTCCCGCTTCGTCTCGTATAGTTTCATTGACTTCCGACTGGTGGCAGCGCTGTACGGAGCTGTTAAAATGGCGTCTGTAACGGATGTGCGTTGCAAACAACGGGCAGTGATCGAGTTTCTTTTGGCGGAAAACCAGGGCATCTCAGATATTCATAGGCGCTTGCAGAATGTCTACGGTGATCTGGCAGTGGACAAAAGCACGGTGAGTCGTTGGGCAAAGCGTGTGTCATCATCGCCGCAAGGTCAAGCATGACTGTCTGATCTCCCGCGTGCGGGCCGGCCGTGCACAGCTGTGACTCCTGCAATGGTGGAGCGTGCGAACACACTCGTTCGAGATGATCGACGGATCACCATCAAACAACTCAGTGCTCAACTTGACATCTCTGTTGGTAGTGCTGTCACAATTGTTCACCAGTTGGGATATTCAAAGGTTTGTTCCCGCTGGGTCCCTCGTTGTCTAACCGAACACCATAAAGAGCAAAGGAGAACCATCTGTGCGGAATTGCTTGCTCGTCATGTGGCTGAGGGTGACAATTTCTTGTCAAAGATTGTTACAGGCAATGAAACATGGGTTCATCACTTCGAACCTGAAACAAAACGGCAATCAATGGAGTGGCGCCACACCCACTCCCCTACCAAGAAAAAGTTTAAAGCAATACCCTCAGCCGGTAAAGTCATGGTTACAGTCTTCTGGGACGCTGAAGGGGTTATTCTGTTCGATGTCCTTCCCCATGGTCAAACGATCAACTCTGAAGTGTATTGTGCTACTCTTCAGAAATTGAAGAAACGACTTCAGCGTGTTCGTAGGCACAAAAACGCAAGACCTCACACAAGTCTTCGCACCCGAGAGGAGCTCACAAAACTTCAGTGGACTGTTCTTCCTCATGCACCCTACAGCCCCGATCTCGCACCGTCGGATTTCCATATGTTTGGCCCAATGAAGGACGCAATCCGTGGGACGCACTACGCGGATGATGAAGTTATTGATGCAGTACGACGTTGGCTCCGACATCGAGCAGTGGAATGGTACCGTGCAGGCATACAGGCCCTCATTTCAAGGTGGCGTAAGGCCGTAGCATTGAATGGAGATTACGTTGAAAAATAGTGTTGTGTAGCTAAAAGATTGGGGAATAACCTGGTGTATTTCAATGCTGAATAAAACAACCCCTGTTTCAGAAAAAAAATGTGTTGCATTACTTATTGAACTGCCCTCGTAGTAGCGGTTTTTGAGTTACAGGCGTTGGAAAAAGAGCATGACCCACTTTTCTGCCAAGTTGATAAAAATTACCGATCATTGACTATCGATTTTGGCTAAACGGCTGATCCGATCTTCTCAGTGGGTTATTCTATGTGAAACTTTATTATCTTCCATTGTGGTATTTTGGAAATCTTTCGTTGTATGCATCGTTTTCAAATTGTAAGGGATAAATTGAAATTTTTTTTAAAAATCGTGGATTTTCGGCTTTCAGAAGTTTAGCACAAAACGTAAACTGATGCAGTCTCATATAACCTATATTTTTCTAATACCTAAGGTCGATTAAAATTATTTTCAGCTTGTGCGTATTTATTGGGAAGCAAATGTCTGATTTTCTTACATTACATGAAATTGTACCAAATGTCTTATGTTAACAGCTAATTTCAGAAAACATAAATTGACTTTTTAGTTAAAAATTAAATATTAGTACAGTAGTTGTCGACACTATGTAGTAGTTGTCTCAAAGTTACTAATTTGTTAGCGTAATTTCAGGAATTCATATCCACACGACTTTCTGGAAGTTTCTGTGAAAGTCTATTTACATAACATAAAATTAATTTTAAAGCTGGAAGGAAGCTTATTTAAGCTTAAAGACCATTATAATCTTATAGTAACCTGAAATCAAGTATGGCAGTGATTTTCGTTAGGTGGGTTCTATACGCGACCTGTGTGTCGTTATGTGCCTCCGTCTCGGCATTGGTAACTTCATTATATTGTTCTTTCCTCTGCTACGTTCGACTGTCCTATTTATGATTAATTTCTGTCCCTCTCGTGTGATGAATATGAATATAGGAGTAAGTTCACGGCTTTTGCCTTACATCGATTACGTTCCTTCTGTCCAGTTCCACATCCGTTCAATATTTCTGTTATGTCAACACTTCCGCAATTTTTTTCTACTGACCAGTTCTGTGTTCTATGGTATTTTCAAGTGGTAGTGGTCACGCCCACCTTATGCTGATGGCTGGATGGCTTGATGCACATCACTAATATCTTAAAACTGCCATAATAACCGTAACTAGCCAACAGCGGAAAATGAAGGCTAAATTTCAATCAATGGCGGAACTGTTGACGCTTTGCGAGTTACCTTTACTTCTCCAGTCATTATAGACGTCCAGTTCAAGGGACTTGTTCGTTGATGGATGACCTTTCTCTACAAACTCAAATACGGTGTCCGGAATGGAATCAGTTGTTCGCTTCGTTCCACTGCTGCGTTATCGTGCAGCATAACAGCACACTTGGCTTGTGGCGGCACTCGCCGCTGGCATCGCCGCATCGGCCGGCGAGGCAGCCGACTGGGCAGATGCGGTCAGCCACCAGCCACGACGCCCCGGCTGATTCGATAAAGTATGATCGGCGTGTACGGATTTCCAGACTGCCGGCTGGCCGCTGCTCTTCGGATATCGCCGTCGGCAGTCGCTGTCAGCTGCGGCAGGCGGTGGTGCTGACGTGAGCCGTGATACCTCTGGCAGACGCCTAGCGAACGGTGCTGCAGGCGCTAAGCATTGCCACTGACCAACAACAGACTTGGTCAGACGTAAGATAAGTTTTTCACACTGTTAAAAATTTTATCAACTTCAGTTTATCCCATAGTAAGTGCGTTAACCTTATTAAAATCTTAACACCAAGAACTGTATACGGTACTTACAAGAAGTTTAATAGACGAAAACGATAGGCCCATACGTATGACGTCAGCCTGTCGTACAATTGCGGAACATGTTTTATGCGCAAGTGCTGTGACATTAAGATTCTGAACGTGGCTGTGCTTCAGCAGTTGTGCATGTAAGAGCTTCAATGGATAGGGAGTAACAACCATCGATTTGCAAAGTATGGATTTATTAATACCTGACGATGGTAGCAACAGTTTTAAAACTGTCTTATTTAGAAGGCACTGTACGTATTAAAGATATTACGACACAGTGTGCACAACACGTATGGTATCGTTACAAAAACAAAATTACAGGGAAAGTTTACAAATAATTTTATTGGAGGATACTCACACAGAATCACATTATCTATATCCAAATTGGGAGTCGTAGATGTGTGTCATCCACTTGTTCACCATTTAAAACACACAATTTAAAAGTAGTAGCTCTCTAACCTAACGCGTTGTCTTAAAATTTTTAATAATTATGGTATCTGTGTTGTGACGTCACGTGTGCTGGACTGATTTTGAAAATTCTCGTCAATATTTTATAATGTTTTAATCTTCAGTTACTTAAAGTTTATTTCTGTTAATACTTGCTGTAAAAGCAACTTATTAGACGATTTTCATTAATCTCTGTTTTTCTTCCTGTGTTGTTGACCCGATTGGTCTATTATTCGTGAGTGTGCTTGTTTACGACGTTGGTCGAAGTCTCACGCCTCAGCAGTGTGTTTACATTTTGCGGCGTGCAATTTGCCGCTGTAGCGGTTATAAAGCTTAGTACTGACTAAGTTATTTGTGCACTGTTATACGGTTACTAAATTTAACAGTTTTCAGTGGTGTTTCGTGCCCTTTGTGGCGAAATAACAATTTTATAAACTTTAGGAGACGTTCGCTCGCTGTGATTTTTTTGAGTTTTCTGTGCGTTTAAGTCGTATAGTAAACTTCGTGCTTTAGTTTTCCGCTGACGTTTCTTATTGTTTGTAGTCAAACAGTTAAGTAAAATTTTCATGCAGTGTTTTAACTTCGTGGAGTATTCCTGTGGCCTCTTGAATTTTTGGTTTTAGCTAATAATTTTGTGGAGTTTTGTTGGTATTGGTATTACCTGTGGTGTAGTAGTATTAATCCAAGTAGTTGCTTTCTCACTAGACAGAGAATTTCGAGCCAGCTATTGTTATTTCTATAAATAGTATTACTGGTGTAACTGAACTTAGGTAACGTAGACGTATAGTTTTCTTTCAGTAACTGTTAAATTGTACCATGAGTGAGAAGTGTGGGCTCTGTCGTATGTTTGTGAGTAGTGAGTTACGGTGTGGGATTTGTTCAAAGTATTTTCATTGGGGGAATGCAGTGGGGAAGCCAGTGGGCATTCTAGCGAGATCCTCTCCTGGGAATGCAGAATCTGTAGTAGAAATAAAATAAAAATTGAAACAAATGAGTCTTCCGTTACAATTATAAAAATAAGTTGATAGAGGAGCAGGAGTGTAAGATCTGTGCCCTTCAGGTGCAGCTACAGCGCTCAAAGGAGGAACTAGATAGGTAGAGGAGGGTGACGGGTGGTGGGGAATGGGAAGTGGCAGTTGGAAAGAAGGCAGCTAGGAAGAGAAGCTATTCAGCCTTATTATTTGCGTATATTCAATAGATTTGACCAACCGTCAGAGTTAAGTGGAGAGGAGCCTCGTGTAGCTGTAGATGTAGGGAACATGCAGCAGTCCTCAGCAGTTAGGAGGCCTAGGTCAGTTGCCAAGTCTAACAGAAAGAAGAAGGTTCTGCTGGTAGGTAGAGGTGTGGCACAACAGTTGCAGAATGTGTTGGGGAGTGAGTACCAAGTCACCAGCATTGTGAAGCCTAGTGCAGAGTGGGCACAGGTGACTGACAGCTGCCGGCCGCGGCGGTCTAGCGGTTCTAGGCGCTCAGCCAGGAACCGCGCGACTGCTACGGTCGCAGGTTCGAATCCTGCCTCGGGCATGGATGTGTGTGATGTCCTTAGGTTGGTTAGGTTTAAGTAGTTCTAAGTTCTAGGGGACTTATGACCACAGATGTTGAGTCCCATAGTGCTCAGAGCCATTTTAACCATTTTTTTTTTTTTACTGACAGCTTAGTGGAACTACATAGGAATTATACGAAGGAGGATCAGGTAGTGATAATGAGTGGAGCAGGGAACAGTCTTGATAGGGACGGGGGATATAATGTAGGTAGGTACCCAGTAAGGATAGCTACTCGAAATGGTGGCACTAATGTGCATTTCGTGCAACTGTTTCAGTGTCATTGATCGACCTCATCTTAACGCGGCTGTTAGGCGCGTTAACATGGGGCTGGAGAGGACGCCGATGGCCGAGGGCATGGGTCACATTTCAGTGTTGCCAACTGGGTCTAACGCTAGATCGGGTTTCACTGGGCATGGCCTGCAAAGTATGGGAAAGGGAGGCTGGCAAAACTTATAGGTAACAGCGTAGTGGATGGTGGTGGGATCACCTTTGGAAAAGTTCATGTAGTAGTTGGTATTAGAGCTGCAATTTTTTTAGATAGAAGTCAGCTTAGAGGTATCCCTGTAACTAAAGGCTTACATTCAGAAGAAGCCATGTTTACAAGTAGAGAAAGAATTAGCATATTTCATAAAAATATAAAAGGTATAAGAGATAAAGTTAGTGAACTGCTTATAGATGTTGATTGAAATATTTGATATATCGGAGCACCACTTAAATAATTTGACAATTCAGGGCCTTACATTACCAGGATACAGATTAGCTGGCTGGTTTTCAAGGAGTTCCTTGTGTTGAGGGGGAGTGGCTTATGTACGTGAGGAATAGTATTCCATCTGAGTCCATAGAAGTATCACAGTACTGTACTGAACAGATATCTGAATGTTGTGAAGGGGCAGTTGAATTTAGTGAAATAAAACTTCTAATTGTTGTTGTTTGTAGGTCCTCTAACTATGAATTCATAGCATTTCTAATTTTTGTGGATGATGGTGCTAGAAAAGGGACGTTGGTGGATCTCCTAAATTCATATGATCTGATGCAGACTGTGTTTCTTCCAATTAGGCTGCAGGGGAACAGTAGCACAGTCATAGACTATATTTTTATTCATTCTTCGTTACTAGATGGACATTCTGTTATAAAAAGGGTGAATGGTCTTTCAGACTATGATGCACAAGTTTTAACGCGAAAGGGCTTTGTACTCAAACAAATGTCACATATAATTACATACTACGTAGGAACGTTAATCCAACAGCAATAGAGAGTTTTTTAAAACATGTCAAGGAACAAGAGTGGCAGAATGTTTCTAGTGCCGATAACATAGATGATAGATATAATGCTTTCCTTAAAACATTTCTCATGCTCTTTCAGAGTAGCCGTAATAGGCAACTCGGGTGACGGACTAGTGAGATAAGGATATCATTGTGAACAAAGTGGTAAATATACCAAAATGTTACAAGTAGTCACAATCAAGCTACAGTAGTCCATTACAAAGAGTATTGTAAGGTACCTAAAAATTTTGAAGACAAAGAGAATGTAGTATTCAAAAAGAATAGCTAATTTGCAGGATAAAATTAGAACCGTATGGTCAGTTGTGAAGTAGGTGTCCAGTGGGGAGCACAAGGTCGACAATATAAAGTCAGTTCGTAGTAAGAATATTTCTGTTACTGATAAATCAGATATACGTAGAGTACTTAACAATTTTTTCTGAACATTGTTGGTGAATTAAATAAAAATTTAGTTCCTACAGGGAATCATACAACTATCTTGCAAATGCCTTTCCGAGATTGATGTCTGAAATACTCCCCTTTGATATAAACAAGGGCGAGATTGAGTCAATAATTAAATCACTGAAGACTAAGGGCTCTCACGAATGTGATGGAGTGCCTAGCAGAATATTGAAGTACTGTGCTGCACAAGTTAGCCTAGTATTTAGCTATATTTGTAATTTTTCCTTTAAGAATGGTCTGTTTCGTGAACGATTAATGTACTCGGTGGTAAAGCCGCTTTGTAATAAGAGATAGTGTAGACAATTTTAGACCTATTACTATAACATCATTGTTTGCTAAAGTTATTGTAAAGGCAGTGTATGTAAGGATAATTGACCATTTTATATCATACGATTTGTCATCAAATGTACAGTTCGGCTTTAGAAGCCGTTTTTACAACTGAAATAACTTTTCTCTCTCTGATGTACTGGATGCTTTAAACAAAAGGTTTCGAACGCTAGGCATATTTTTTGATTTAAGCAAGGCATTTGATTCTGTTGATCACGAAATACTTCTCCAGAAGTTGGACCATTGTGGAGTACGGGAGTAGCTCACAATTGGTTCACCTCTTACTTTAGAAACAGACAGCAAAAGGTCATTATTGACAACGCTGAGATTGGCTGTGATGTCGGGTCTGGAAATTGGAAGTTTGTGGTAAGGTCTTATCGGACCAAACTGCTGAGGCCAGCGGTCCCTAAGCTTACGCACTACTTAATCTAACTTAAACTTACTCGAAGGACAACAAACACACACACACACCCTCATGCCCGAGGATGGACTCGAACCTCCGACGGGGGCAGCCCTGCGGACCGTGACGAGGTGCCCTAGACCGCGCGGCTTGATGAGGGGTCTCAGTAGGGTACGGCCAAGTGGGCAGCGCCCCCAGGATCAGTGTTGGGGCCACTCCTATTCCTTATTTATATAAATGATATTCCATCTAGTATTAGTGGTAACTCTAAAATATTTCTGTTTGCTGATGACACTAGCTTCATAGTAAAGGATGTTGTGTGCAACATTGGCTCCGTTTCAGATAGTGCAGTTCATGGCCTAAGTTCATGGCTTGTAGAAAATAAACTAAAGCTAAACCACAGTAGGACTCAGTTTTTACAGTTTCTGTCACACAATTCAACAGAACCTCAGGTTTTAATTTCACACAATGGGCATATGATTAGTGTAACTGAATAGTTCAAATTTCTATGTGTTCAGATACATAGTAAACTGTTGTGGAAAATCCACGTTCATGATGTTGTTCAAAGACTTAATGCTCTCATTTTTACTACTCGAAAGATATCTGAAGTGAATGATCGTTCGACACGAAAATTGGTCTACTTTGCTTAATTTCATTCGCTTATGTCATATGGTATGATATTTTGGGTTAAATCTTCCCATTCTAAAAGGATATTCTTTGCTCAGAAAAGAGAGGTTCGGGGAATAAATGGTGTAGGTTCACGAACCTCTTGTCGAACTCTGTTCACGAGTCTCAGTATTTTGACATGGGCCTCTCAATGTATATATACCTTACTGTTATTTATTGTTAAGAATTTTAGATTATTCCCAAGAATAAGCCGCTTTCACTCAGATAATACCCGGCAGGAATCAAACCTGCATTTGGAGCGTACTTCCTTAACTCTTGTGCAGAAAAGTGTGCAGTATACTGCTGCATCCATTTTCAAAAACCTATTACTCGAATTCAAACATGTTAGCAGTAATCCACGCGCTTTCAAATCTAAACTGAAGAGTTTCCTCATGGCTCTCTCCTTCTGTTCTGTCGAGGAGTTCCTTGAGAAATTAAGCTGATTCTTGTTGTATTGTTGCGTTTACGTTAACTTATGGATAGCCTCTTTGCGGGTTTATAACATTTTATTTTTATGTGTTATTACTTTTATATTGTAATTTCATGTACTGACGCGTTCCATGACCTTGGAGATTTGCTCCTCAATTTGGTCCTAAGGAACTTGATGTGTAAATAAATAAATAAATAACTTTTTCATTGGATCCACTAACGTGTCGATATCCAATAAACTGAAAAAAAGAAACAAAATACGAACTTGGCATCGGATCCTACAGAGCGTAAGCGTTCCACGTGCAACGAAACTATGGACATGCGCCGAGTGGCTGAAGAGTAGTGACACTAGTTTCATGCCACCTCTAGTACGTAGCTCTCATGGGCGTGCTGCATGCTCGTGGCTGCAACGAGCAGCATAAATGTGCAAATGTAACCCAGCACGTGTGTCAAAGCAAAGACGCTCCACGGAAATGTTATCGCTGTTTTTTTTTTTTCCATCAGTCTACTGACTGGTTTGATCCGGCCCGCCACTAATTCCTTTCCTGTGCTAATCTCTTCATCTCAGAGTAGCACTTGCAACCTACGTCCTCAATTATTTGCTTGACGTATTCCAATCTCTGTCTTCCTCTACAGTTTTTGCCCTCTACAGCTCCCTCTAGTACCATGGAAGTCATTCCCTCATGTCTTAGCAGATGTCCTACCATCCTGTCCCTTCTCCGTATCTGTGTTTTCCACATATTCCTTTCCTCTCCGATTCTGCGTAGAACCTCCTCATTCCTTACCTTATGAGTCCACCTAATTTTCAACATTCGTCTATAGCACCACATCTCAAATGCTTCGATTCTCTTCTGTTGCGGTTTTCCCACAGTCCATGTTTCACTACCATACAATGCTGTACTCCAGACGTATATCCTCAGAAATTTCTTCCTCAAATTAAGGCCGGTATTTGATATTAGTAGACTTCTCTTGGCCAGAAATGCCTTTTTTGCCAAAGCGAGACTGCTTTTGATGTCCTCCTTGCTCCGTCCGTCATTGGTTATTTTACTGCCTAGGTAGCAGAATTCCTTAACTTCATTGACTTCGTGACCATCAATCCTGATGTTAAGTTTCTCGCTGTTCTCATTTCTACCACTTCTCGTTACCTTCGTCTTTCTCCGATTTACTCTCAGACCATACTGTGTACTCATTAGACTGTTCATTCCGTTCAGCAGATCATTTAATTCTTCTTCACATTCACTCAGGATAGCAATGTCATCAGCGAATCGTATCATTGATATCCTTTCACCTTGTATTTTAATTCCACTCCTGAACCTTTCTTTTATTTCCATCATTGCTTCCTCGATGTACAGATTGAAGAGTAGGGTCGAAAGGCTACAGCTTTGTCTTACACCCTTCTTAATACGAGCACTTCGTTCTTGATCGTCCACTCTTATTATTCCCTCTTGGTTGTTGTACATATTGTATATGACCCGTCTCTCCCTATAGCTTACCCCTACTTTTTTCAGAATCTCGAACAGCTTGTACCATTTTATATTGTCGAACGCTTTTTCCAGGTCGACAAATCCTATAAGAGTGTATTGATTTTTCTTTAGCCTTACTTTCATTATTAGCCGTAACGTCAGAATTGCCTCTTTCGTCCCTTCACTTTTCCTAAAGCGAAACTGATCGTGACCTAGCGCATTCTCAATTTTCTTTTCCATTCTTCTGTATATTATTCTTGTAAGCAGCTACGATGCATGAGCTGTTAAGCTGATTGTGCGATAATTCTCGCACTTGTCAGCTCTTGCCGTCTTCGGAATTGTGTGGATGATGCTTTTCCGAAAGTCAGATGGTATGTCGCCAGACTCATATATTCCACACACCAACGTGAATAGTCGTTTTGTTGCCACTTCCCCCAATGATTTTAGAAACTCTGATGGTATGTTATCTATCCCTTCTGCCTTATTTGACCGTAAGTCTGCCAAAGCTCTTTTAAATTCCGATTCTAATACTGGATCCCCTATCTCTTCTAAATCGATTCCTGTTTCTTCTTCTATCACACCAGACAAATCTTCACCCTCATAGAGGCTTTCAGTGTATTCTTTCCACCTACCTGCTCTCTCCTCTGCATTTAACAGTGGAATTCCCGATGCACTCCTAATGTTACCACCGTTGCTTTAAATGTCACCAAAGGTTGTTTTGACTTTCCTGTATGCTGAGTCTGTCCTTCCGACAATCATATCTTTTCGATGTCTTCACATTTTTCCTGCAGCCATTTCGTCTTAGCTTCCCTGCACTTCCTATTTATTTCATTCCTCAGCGACTTGTATTTCTGTATACCTGAATCTCCCGGAACATGTTTGTACTTCCTCTTTTCATCAATCAACTGAAGTATTTCTTCTGTTACCCATGGTTTCTTCGCGGCTACCTTCTTTGTACCTATGTTTTCCTTCCCAACTTCTGTGATGGCCCTTTTTAGAGATGTCCATTCCTCTTCAACTGTACTGCCTACTGCGCTATTCCTTATTGCTGTATCTATAGCGTTAGAGAACTTCAAATGTATCTCGTCATTCCTTAGTACTTCCGTATCCCACTTCTTTGCGTATTGATTCTTCCTGACTAATGTCTTGAGCTTCAGCCTACTCTTCATCACTACTATATTGTGATCTGAGTCTATATCTGCTCCTGGGTACGCCTTACAATCCAGTATCTGATTTCGGAATCTCTGTCTGACCATGATGTAATCTAATTGAAATCTTCCCGTATCTCCCGGCCTTTTCCAAGTATACCTCCTCCACTTGTGATTCTTGAACAGGGTATTCGCTATTACTAGCTGAAACTTGTTACAGACTCAATTAGTCTTTCTCCTCTTTGATTCTTTGTCGCAAGCCCATATTCTCCTGTAACCTTTTCTTCTACTCCTTCCCCTACAACTGCATTCCAATCGCCCATGACTATTAGATTTTCGTCCCCGTTTACATACTGCATTACCCTTTCAATATCCTCATACACTTTCTCTATCTGTTAAACTTCAGCTTGCGACGTCGGCATGTATATCTGAACTATCGTTGTCGATGTTGTTCTGCTGTCGATTCTGATTAGAACAACCCGGTTACTGAACTGTTCACAGTAACACACCCTTTGCCCTACCTTCCTATTCATAACGAATCCTACACCTGCTATACCATTTTCTGCTGCTGTTGATATTACCCGATACTCATCTGACCAGAAATCCTTGTCTTCTTTCCAATTCACTTGACTGACCCCTACTATATCTAGAATGAGCCTTTGCATTTCCCTTTTCAGATTTTCTAGTTTCCCTACCACGTTCAAGCTTCTGATATTCCACGCTCCGACTCGTAGAACGTTATCCTTCTGTTGATTATTCAATCTTTTTCTCATGGTAACCTCCCCCTTGGCAGTCCCCTCCCGTAGATCCGAATGTGGGACTATTCCGGAATCTTTTGCCAATGGAGAGATCATCATGACGCTTCTTCAATTACAGGCCACATGTCCTGTGGATACACGTTACGTGTCTTTAATGCAGTGGTTTTCATT
Organism: Schistocerca nitens; assembly: GCF_023898315.1. Taxonomy (NCBI): domain Eukaryota; kingdom Metazoa; phylum Arthropoda; class Insecta; order Orthoptera; family Acrididae; genus Schistocerca; species Schistocerca nitens. The sequence goes on along the minus strand of NC_064619.1, from coordinate 360,131,229 downwards.
GTTTTCTGCATCCTCATGTCGTTGATCATTGCTGATTCTTCCGCCTTTAGGGGCAATTTCCCACCCCTAGCACAAGAGAGTGCCCTGAACCTCTATCCGCTCCTCCGCCCTGTTTGACAAGGCCGTTGGCAGAATGAGGCTGACTTCTTATTCCGGAAGTCTTCGGCCGCCAATGCTGGTTATTTATCAAAATTTAGGCAGTGGCTGGGATCGAACCCGGGACCGGAGACGTTTCTGATTACGAATCAAAGACCCTACCCCCCCTTTTTTTTTTTTTTCCTCCGGTATAGTTCGTTGCGTTTTTTGGTCGGGGCGGACGTCACAAGACATCCGTTCAAAATTGATCGTTGGTTCCTTGACTCAGTTTTTTTAATTACAGAGAGCACGCAGCCCTCTGACCGAACACGCTGAGCTACCGTGCCGGCTCCCCTAGACCACGGGTACTTCCCTGTACCGCATTCAATGTTGACATACTAAGAGCATGGATTAGATTCATGGCAAGAGCTCGAGATTTTCACACGCTTAGAGAAAAACGATGGCTACATTCTAAAAATTAGCTTTCTCTTACAAATAGACATTTCCTGGAAGAGTTTAAGCCTCTACTTCTGTCCGAGTACCAAAGTTTACTATTCGGTGTTGGCTTCCGCTTCGTGTTTATTTTGTTCAGAATTCTATGTTCACTAAGAGTATGTGTATTATTTTGTTGTTTTACAATGTACTCTTCATTGTCCGTTGTAAGGTGGCTGTTCATCATTCCAGTAATGGACCACATGAGAACTATCCCCCTTTTCTTTGTTAGTGTGTTTTACTCTACCCATAACATCGTGATTTCTAGGCACACGTACGAGTACACTTCTTAATAGTCTCTGTTTATTCATTATTCTACTCGGTATTTTATGAGTCTGCTGTCTCAGTATGACCATTTCCTTTAGCCTGATGCTTCACAAGTGTTGATCTACCACCCCCTCCCCTTCTCTTTCACCAACCTGCATTTGTGTTTTAATATTTCCACTTTCTCCGTCACAGTGTGTCCTTTTACACTATTCCTTAATGTCAGGGGTCAGGTTAGTGCCTCAGTACGTGGCCTTTTATACATTGATAATATTTCATGGAAGCGTTTCTGCTTTGACACTCACGCTTGTTATAGTAGCGTATTCACGCACAAGCGCTTCTTTCGCATCTTATATGATCTTGTAACTAGTATGCAATGTTTGCCTGAGTGTTTGCCTTTGCCTCCGGGCTCTGTATTATATACATGACTTAAAGACGCACTTTTTACCCGCTTCACTCCCCCTTTTCAACTTTTTATTCAAAAATATAGTAATTAATATGTGTGATATCACACAAACGCTGCTCATTGCAGGTACGCACATACAGGACGCGCAAGAGCACCAGTAACCAGAGTCGACCTGAAACCTGTGCCACTACTCTGAAGCCAGTCGGCGCATGTAACTGGTTCTGTACGTGGCACACTTACGCCCTGAAGGATATGATGCCAAGTGTCAAGCGGCGCACTGCCCGTTGTTGGATCTCCTATGTCAAATGTGTGATATTTTAAATGTTTTGAGACAAAGCTCTACAGTAGGGAGCCACTATTACTTCTAAATCATGTACTTCAAATAGTGACTATGTGGATGACAGGCACATGTACTAGACAGAGTCAACGACTCCCACATTAGATATAGATAATGTGATTCTATGTCAATAAGCTTCACTTAAATTATTTGTAAACATTTCCTAGAGTTTTGTTTATTGTAACGATGCCATACGTATTCTACAAACAGTGTAGTAACATTTGTTAATAGATACAATACCTTCACACGCAGACAGTTTTAAAACTGTAGAAACTGTGTTAAAGTTTTACTTAACCTGTATTTTGCAACTGGTTGGCTGTTTTTCCAGTCCCCTGAAGCTGTCATGACATTTATAGAGACAGAAAATCTCCATTGTAGGAATATACGTGTTTTCTGGAAACGGAGCTCGTGTGAAACACATCTCGCTCTCCTCGTCAACGAGGGCAACAAATCAGTAGATATCGGAGCCCAGGTTGATGTCGTGTTCCACGACCTCCCAAAGACATCTGATACAATTTCACGCTGCTGTCGAATAAAGGAAATAGGGAAATGATTACGGAATATCAGACCAGTTATGTGAGTGCACCGAAGAGTTTCTAGAAAAAAAAACCCACTACTTGTCATTCTCAACGGAGACAATATCTTGAGGCTTGAAACTTATTTCTGAGTACCTGAGGAGAGTGCTATAGAACCGTTACTTTTTACTACATACAGTTCCGGAAAACGATAGTACAACTGGAAAGACGGCCTCTATTTTGATCTGATGAGGACCTATACCACCAGGGGTGTAGTACATTTACCGATATCTGTCCGCTCGCAGATAGTGAAGTGGCGTAGCTCCTGGAACACGATCTTAGATGGCTCAGTGTGGTGCAAACATGTGAAGCAAGGAGCCAACCACGCCACTGAGACGTACTCGTGCTTCCTAAAGCCAACAGAGCGAGTTTGTAAGGGGTCGAATTGTGGCCTTTCGAGTGGTGGTATGGTCCTCTCGGAGAATACTACACAGGTTACACGTATTGCGTCGCTTGTGCATCTATGCTGGTGTCAGTGGTCACGTGAACATCGATACAGCCGTAGGGGTGTTTCTGGATGTCCACGCAGCACAGACACCCGCCAGGATCGTCATACTATGAGGGCAACCGTGGCAAATCGTACAATTACCAATAGGTTATTAGCAGTGGGACCACGGGCACCCCCCCCCCCCCCCCCACCAAGCCTGTCTTCCTCTCATGCCACAGCATCAACATGCACAACTCGACTGGTGACGCACTGTGTCCTTCGCCATGAAAGCAGATTCTGCCTACATGCAAGTGATGGTCATTTGTGCATACGAAGTACACCTGGTGTGCGCACTCTCGTAGAGTACATTCGTCCGAGACACACTGGCCGCATCCCAAGCCTTATGATCTGGGGTGGGATCTGCTGCAACTCTCGTTCACCTATTAGGTTTCTGGAGGTGACGCTAATCAGCGCTCGGTACGTGCAGAATGTTATTAGACACGTTTCTTTCGGTTCTTGCAACAGGAATGTGATGCGGTGTTCCAACAGAATAATGCTCCCCCACACGCTGCCCGTGGAACTCAAAGTCCTCGGCAAGGCATTCAGCAGCTTCATTTGCCAGCACTATCTCAGGACTCGTTTCCAATCGAGCACAGGTAGGGTATGATGGAAAAAGAAGCGACTCGTCAGAAATACGTGAACAGTTGGAGCAGGCTGTATCCCAGGGCGGTATTTGCCATGTGTACAATCGACTGGATGCTATAGTCAGCACCTGCACTGCCGCCTATGGAGGCTACACCACACACTAATATGGGTGTTTCAGCATAGATCGGGTACTGTAGAACCGCTTGTGCCGTTCATCTGTAAATGGAATCATTTCAGGTACTCCACACGCACTGTTGCAACAGTACATATTGACTGAATTGGAAACCTCCAAAAGAGTGTACTAATTTTTTCCCGGAAATTTACATATATAAATGAGCCTTTTCGCGGATGATGCTACTGTATACAGTGAAGCTGGATTGCTTGAAAATTGCAGCGAAATGCAAGAATACGTCGAGATGGTCGACGCTTGGTCCAGGGATAAGCAATTGTCAATCAGCGCAAACAAATTATGCTCACATAGATGCTTGTCGGCAATCGCTCTCTCCGTAAACCATAGATGTAAATGCAGATGTACTACGTGTAGATATAACCAAACAGTTTGTTTGTAGGAGAATACGTAAATGAGTGCGAGTGTGGATTTTTTCGTGATATCTGGCACTGATTATTCAGTAATCTGCAATCTGAACCTCTGTAAATTACTTCATGGCACCAGATTCTATTGATAAAATCTTGAAAAACAGGCGCCATGTGGTTTGTACGTCCAAAAGGCATCAAAATGATTGCCAGAGGATCATGACGAGGAAGCGTGTCAACCAACAGACTTCCTTAAATGTTACATGGTCAGTTAGTGAGACGAAATTTCATTTCACTAATACAGTGTTGGTTCGACCATGAGCAAGAGAGCGCCTTGAGTTTCTGCTGCTGATAATGCTGACAAAACGTTCGTTTGTGATATATTTTTATGACCTTCAAACAAGACTGACTTATTTTCAGTTAAATGTGTGGTTATTATTTTAGTTATTTAATTTCCTGCACTTGTAAATGCTCACTTGGTATCGCCTACCGGTCTAATAACTGATTAGTTTAGACTTTTGCTCTCTTTCGTATAAACAGGGTCTGTAGTGCTGAGTCAAATGCAAGCTGAGTTGGTGACCTTCCCTCATAGCTCCAGGTGGTGTTGCCTTTGGTTTCAAAGCTTGAGACTTTTGCTAATGCGCAACTGCGCGCCGGATGGCGATGAAATGATGATGAAGACAACACAACACCCAGTCCCTGAGCGGAGTAAATCCCCGAGCCAGCAATGAATCGAACCCAGGCCCCTTAGGGTGGCAGTCTGTCACGCTGACCATTCAGCTATCAGGGTGGACACGCACTGAAGATGACCCATCATCGGTGGTCAAGTGGATGGTCGTTCTAAGGTGTGACAGGCGGCGAAATATTTTCCATGGTGCCGATCGTAGGGCCTCCCCAGTTTGTCAGCTGAACGGACTTCAGGAGCTATTCCATGAACAGCACAGGGTGCACACAACTGCAGGCCGTGGCTTATGTAGGTACTAACGATGTATGTCGCTTTGGATAAGGAAATTTCGGTCTGGTTTCGGGCAGCTAGCTGAAGGTTTAAGGGCTGCCTGTCTTGCTTGCGAGATGAAGCCGTATCTCACCACCTGCACCAACTTTGACAGGACCAACTACAGTTCTTTCGTACAGAGCCGAGTGCGGGGTCAGCCACCATATAGACCGACTTGCACCATAGTGTGGTGAGTTACCTGGTGAGATTTAATAGGTCAGGGTTCCAATGCACACAGGAAGCTGCTACACAAATGGCTCTGAGCACTATGGGACTTAACATCTGAGTTCATCAGTCTCCTAGGACTTAGAACTACTTAAACCTAACTAACCTAAGGACATCACACACATCCATGCCCGAGGGAGAATTCGAACCAGCGACCGTAGCGGTCGCGCAGTTCCTGACTGAAGCGCCTGGAACCGCTCGGCCACAGCGGCCGGCGCTGCTACACATGTCACGGGGTTAGTAAGGAGGGGATTTTTCACTTCTTACATTAGAGGGTCTCAGGAAACTATAGAGAGGACACGATCAGCAATGATCGTATTGTTATCACTCATCAGTGTGTATTTCCTCTCGTTCGCCTAATTAGGTACAGCGGAATGTAGAGACAGTGTCTTTTTTTTTTTTTTTTTTTTTTTTTTTTTTGTGGACGCAGCCAATTTCCTTTCACATCCTCGTCGTATCCGATCTTGCCACACAGGATGCCCTGCTCGTTGACAGGTCGTTGAGCAATAATTATACTCCCTTTCACGGATAAGTCAACTGAATTACAAGAAACTCAGATGTGATACTAATAAGGAACAAGAAATTACCTAATATCTATTAACATTAGAATTAGAACTATTGTAAAATATTTAAGATTGTACTCTTCTGACGGCAGCGCTCCCATACCCTTCCCACCCAACCTCAGTAGTACAATCCTATTTTTGATTATGATTAACAAGATATGTTCGATGGAAAGTGAAGGAAGTTATAGCTAAATGAATGTGATAGTAGACGCTCTTTAGGCCAAGGTAACACAGTAAGTTAAGAAGCCTAACCAGATATTAAAATAATGTTCGAACAGTGAAGAGGTTGATGATAACAGTGTGCAAGAAATTTGTAATGAATGGATGAAAGACGACAATAGCACTATTAAATTAACATCTCTGAAAATTATATCCCTCAGAAAGAACAGTTCGAAAAAAATCCAAAATCAAATGCGGTGTGTTTTTATCAGCTCTTCAGAATTAATGATTGTAGTGGAGTGTATGTGAACTAAGCAGTCTCCTCTTTAATGTGGCTGGGAACATTGACACTACTCATCTGCTTTCAACAACGAAGCGTCAGTTTTCCTGCAAACTTGAAGAAACAAGAGTCATTTATATTTGCCAAAGTCAATATCAGTCAATATCAGTGACCGACTTCTCTTTTTACTTTTATTATTTTTAACAGTGACCGACTTCTCTTTATATTTCCTCATACTCCGACACTCCGGTTCAGACAGTCAGACAGGACCCGTTGCCTCGGCAGTGTTTCGTGCAGAAATGCAACAGGCTCATATGTAACGAGAAGTGTGTACTGGAACCCGCTATGCGCCACAACTGCTGAATCTGATTGGACCTAACAGACCGCACAAAACGCAATCATACCCATTCATGCGAGGGTAGACTTGAACGGCCGTTGCCATTAAAAATTCGCATTATGACAGTGCCGCCAAGCTTTAGAGGTGAACAAGATACCGAGAACGACGTAGATATCCACAATAAAAATACAAGTATAAACATATTATATGCAGAGGTTGGGAAAAATATGGGAACACGAAAAACACAATATTAACTGTGTGATAGTTCCGCTTTAAGTTATTCGTAATTGTAATCCGTAAGTATTTAGCTGAACTGAGAACCTTTAGATTTGTGTGATTTATCGTGTAGCCGAAATTTTGCGGATTTCTTTAGTGTTAATGCGGATGGTTTCACACGTTTCGTTTTTCAGTCAATAGTCACTTTTCCCACCTCACAGATATCTTGTGTAAATCATTTTGCAGCTGGTTTTTATCATCTATTGACAGCATCATCAGCGAACAGTCTAGTGGGCTGTTCAGATTGTCTCCTAAATCGTTTATGTAGATCATGAACAGCAGAGGGACTATAACAGTTCCTAGGGAAACACCAGATATTACTTGTGTTTTACACGATAACTTCCCGTCAGTTACTGCTAACTGTGACTTTTTTGACAGAAAGTCGCGAATCCAGTCGAAAAACTGAGACAATACAACATAGACACGCGATTAAAAGTATGTTGTGAGGAACGGTGTGGAAAACATTCTGGAAATCCAAAATATGAAATCAATTTGACGTACTTCGTCGACAGCTCTCATTAATTCGTGAGAATAAAGAGCGGGTTGTGTTTGACAAGAACGATATTTTCTGAATCATTGTTGGCTATTTGTCAATAAATCGTTTTCTTCGAGGTAGTTCATAATGCTCCAAAATCCTACTGCAAAGCGACGTTAGCGTTATGGGTCTGTAATTCAGCTGATCGCTCCTATTTCTTTTCTTCGGTATTGGTGTAACTTGTGCAACTTCCCAATCTTTCGGTAAAGATCTTTCAACGAACGTGCGGTTGTATGTGGTGGCTCAATATGGAGCTGTTGTATTAGCTTAGTCCGAGAGGAAAACGAGTCGTGTGCAATCCGGACTGGCGGCCTTGCTTTATTCAGTGATTTGAGCTGCTTCGCTATACCTAGAATATCTGTCTTTGAGTTATTTATGTTTACATTTGTTCCTGACGCGAATTCTTTGTGTTTACTTAATCTTCTTTGCTGAAGGAATTTCGGAAACTGTTTAGTAACTCTGCTTGACTGGCACTGTTGTCGGGAACACAACAATTGCTATCATGAACTGAAGGTATTGACTGCGTCTTGTCGCTGGTATATTTTACAAACAACTAGAAACTCTTAGGGTTTTCTGCCACTTTTCGAGAAAAAGTTTCTTTGTGGAAACTCTTTAAAGCATCTCGTGAAGCTTACGGGTTTTGCGTTCTTTTGAATTTGATATGCTTTTTCTGTTGCTTCTACAGCAGTGTTCTGTCCTGGTTTTTGTACTATGGGAGATCAATATCATTTATTATTAATTTATTTGGTATATATCTCTCAATTGCCGTCGATACCAATTCTTTGAATTTAAATTATGTGTGATCTATTGGTACTTAGTCAGATTGGAAGAAGTGAAGATTGTCTTTTATGAAGGCGTCAGGCGAACTTTTATCTGTCTTTTTAACTGTTTCTATTTTGATTTTGTGTTTGGTGGGCTTAGATGTGTAAGTAGGCTGTTTAGGTTTTTTTATTGGTAACGCCACCTCTGTATGAAAATCACTGGCTGTGCTGTGTGCAGTCTGTGGCTGCTTTGCATTGTTGTAATACTCGCAATTGTAGTGTTAGGCAGCTGGCTGGAACAGCGCGTAGCGTTGCGCAGTTGGAGGTGAGCCGCCAGCAGTGGTGAATGTGGGGAGAGAGATGGCGGAGTTTTGAAATTTGTCATGAACTGCTATATATATTATGACTATTAAGGTAAATACATTGTTTGTTCTCTATTAAAATCTTTCATTTGCTAACTATGCCTATCAGTAGTTAGTGTCTTCAGTAGTTTGAATCTTTTATTTAGCTGGCAGTAGTGGCGCTCGCTTTATTGCAGTAGCTCGAGTATAGGTTAATGTTAGTCAGGGCCATTCTTTTGTATGTATTTTTGAAAGTCAGATTGCGTTGCGCTAAAAATATTGTGTGTCACCTTAAACACAGTCTCGTATAATTGTTGAAAGGGGACGTTTCAGATGTTACTGCATTCGGTCTCTCTACAACAACCTTGTAGTCACTAATCCATGTATCGGTAAAGACGCTGCCTGTTTGCTCAAGACTATTTGTTACTAAAAGGTCAAGTATGTTTTCATAACCATTTACATTTGGGGTGGGCTCCTGAACTAATTGTTCAAAATAATTTTCCAAGAAAGCTTACAGTTTGATATCGGACGACGTTGTATGCCTATCACCGACTTGTAAGCATGTAATTTCGCCAACATACCGAGGGTAGATTGAAGTCCACAACAACTGTAATTGTATGAGTGAGGTACCTATTTGCGATGAGACTGACATTTTCTCCGAAAACAGTATCATCTGAGTCTTGGAGGGGGATAGGTAAGGGGCGTCCGTAAACCAGTTATTAGTTTATTCCGATTGGCAAGTATAACCTTTCCCCATACAAACTCACAAGAAGTATCTACTTCAATTTAGCTACAAGTTAAACTACACGTGACTGCGGTGAACAGTCCACCAGCAACTGTATTTACTCTATCTTTCTAAACACTATCAAGTCGTTTGTAACAATTTCAGCTCAACTTATCTTTTTTGTACCTATAAGGATTTGAGCTTCAGTGATTTCCACTAGAGGCTGGAGCTCTGGTTCTTTTCCAGCACAGCTGCTACAGTTTACAGCTACAGAACCGATTGTTGCTAGGTCTACCTTCCTGCGTTTGCCTCGCCCTGCGTACTTCTAAACTCATGTCTTCTCTGTAGTTTCCCGACACACGCTAACCCAAAAAACAGAACAATTCACTCCTCAAAGACCCAGTTATATCTTTAGCAGCTTCCTGTATGCTTTGGACCCCTTACGTAATAAGCGGAACCAGGTAATCCACGACACTATGGTGCAAGTCGTCCTACACGGTCACCGAGCCGTCTGAAACCTCTGATTCAGAATCTCTACTCGGCTATGTACGAAAGAACCATAGGTGATCCTGTCGAACATTCAACAGGTGGTGAGCTACGCCTTCATCTCACAAGCAAGACAGGCAGCCTTTAAAACTTCAGCTGGCCGCCCGAAGCCAGACCGAATCTCATCTGATCCAAAGCGACACAAAAAAAAAAAAAAAAAAAAAAAAAAAGGGTTCAAATGGCTCTGAGCACTATGGGACTTAACATCTATGGTCATCTGTCCCCTAGAGCTTAGAACTACTTAAACCTAACTAACATAAGGACATCACACAACACCCAGTCATCACGAGGTAGAGAAAGTCCCTCATCCCGCCGGGAATCGAACCCGGGAACCCGGGCGTGGGGACCGAGAACTCTACCGCACGACCGCGAGATGCGGACTCCAAAGCGACACACGTCGTTAGTACCGACATGAGCCACGACCTACAGTTAGTGGCAACCAGTGCTGCACACGGGATCTGGAAGCAATCTTCCCACATCTGAAATGAATCCTCCCCGTACGCAGGCACAGTGCATACTGGATTTCTTCCGATCCTTGGCAGTCATATCCCAAAGGGGTCCCATAAAGCGCCTAACTTTGGAGCTCCCAATCACTAGTAATCTCACCTTGTGTGAATGCTCAGACCTTGTGGGCCGAGATGCTTACTCTGGAACAGCTGCTGAGCGAGCAACTGCACCTGATAGAGGGACTGGCGCCTGTTGCTGTTCTTGGCACGTCACCGTGGTAAGGAAAATATATAATTGGACCAGAAACGAATAGGGAAATCATTCTCACAACGATAAGATCCGCAGATTGAAGAATAAATTGACAAAGGTGCACAATGTTACGAGACAGGGTCTGAGAATGAGCATCTCGGAAACAGCACAGGTGTTTTCACGATTCTGCCTGGAGCACCTAAGAAAAGTGGTTCAAGTCGGCAACAAGATGCTAGACTTCCACGCCTTATGACAGCACGTGGTAGCCGGAGGAATGCCAGTTGTGGAATGCACAAGAGGCAGCGGTGTGGCTGATCTAATGATACAGTACAATGCTCGTGAAGTCACAAGCTTTTCAGAGTTCACCGATCAGCGCACGTTGACAAACAAGTCGCTCCACGAAAGACGACAGCTACGTGTTCCCGTGTGGAAGATATTACAGGGACAATTAAGACTGCAGTGGGAATGGGGCAATCAAGTTTGAATCGTACGTCAGTGAAAATCTGTTGTCTAGTGGGATGAATCACGTTTCTCGTTACGCCAGGTCGAGAACGCCAGATCGAAGTCCATGTCCACTACACCACGATAAACCACTATCCACGAGAATGACTGCTCGAAACATGTGTGTGTGCTAAGTGAACAACAATGCATAACAGCTGCAACCTTGCTAGCAAGAACAGCGAATGGCTACTCAAAACAGGCATCGTGCGATGAATGCAGGCTGGTGGGGGTTTTCAGTTGTTGTTGCCTGTGATCTGTGGTAGTAATGAAACGCACCTTGACACTTGTAGGCAGTTTGACCATTGCTGTCAGACATCTGCAACCATTAATGCTCGAACAGTCGTTAACAGTCAGTGAATGTCGTAGAGCATATGGGAAACAACAAGTGTGAAACGGAAAAATGAGAAATGGTGAACGGAAAGTGGCAAATGACAAAAAGATGAACGGCACCTGCATAACCGCCAACCACTCACCTACTTGCTTGCACATCAGAGAGCCCTGTATTTGGATACAGGGGTTCTTGATTCATCAACCGATGAAGGCGTTTTTTTTTAACAATGTCATTAACGACCTTGTACGTTGGTGGTGTCATATGAGCTAAAGGGCCATGGAAGTGTGACGTTATCAATAATGTACATAATTTAAAAATGAGAAGATAAAAGTTGTGTTTCAGCAGGAAAAGTTGTATTGGCTTGCTCTGAAAATGTATGAAGTTGTCCTAAAAATATGTCAAACTACCTAAAAACTAAGGGGAAAACAAAAACCAGAATTTGTTTTATATACTTGAGGTGACAATTGAAAGTTATCATGGAACATATACGTTTTGCAGCAATAAATAGCTTTCACCATCTAAATTGCATAACGGGTGGCACTGGAACACGAAATTTTGAGACAGACTTCAGCTAAATCTGAAAAGTCAATACAACTTTCTCTGGGCCGTCGTTCTCTGGAGGTATCGACCAATATACTTAATACCTTCTAGGAAAAAACTAGAGATCAGTAGTAGCACTCATTTGTCTTTTGAAATCCCGTTTTATATATTTTGATGACTTAATCCACGCTACAAAGATTGAACTATGCTCGTCTCGTAAAATAAACTATAAGTTATTTCAGTAGTTCCAGTAAGCAAGCTGGATGTATTTTAACAAGAAATACAAACAATTAAGATGTGGAATTATTTAATTTGACGGTTGACAATTCTTTCAAAGTGTGTTTTGTACTCAAAATCGTACATATAATACAACTTTCGAGATATGAAATCTTAAATGCATATCATGATAAGTAACCTAAGTTTTTTTTTCGTACTCTATATTTGATAATAATCTTATCAGAGCGTTTACTTTCGATTTATCAAAATTGTCTTACTCCTGAGTCTTCTTTACAGGCGTTTCATCTCCGTCTTCATCATTGGTTGTGTTCTGCATAAACATAGAAGTTCTCGTTGTGTATTACGAAAAATGATGTGTTTTCACACATCGTGTTTCTATGAAATGTTGGTGTCATTCACTCGCTGGTAGGAATAGAGCATATAAAACTCGCTAGGGAGCCTTGGCACTATAGTTCCAACTGATCAATATTTGATCGTTTTTTATTATCACGTAACGGGGGAGAGAGTGTGGCAGATATGATACGCGAGTTGGGATGGAAGTCATTAAAGCAAAGACGTTTTTCGTCGCGGCGAGATCTATTTACGAAATTTCAGTCACCAACTTTCTCTTCCGAATGCGAAAACATTTTGTTGAGCCCAATCTACATAGGTAGGAATGATCATCAGAATAAAATAAAAGAAATCAGAGCTCGGACAGAAAGGTTTAGGTGTTCGTTTTTCCCGCGCGCTTTTCGGGAGTGGAATGGTAGAGAGATAGTATGATTGTGGTCGATGAACCCTCTGCCAAGCACTTAACTGTGAATTGCAGAGTAGTCATGTAGATGTAGATGTAGATGAACCTTCGTTAAAAGTTTTTACGAAACATAGCTCCTGTATGCCTGGACCATTTGTAACAAAAGAGAAAGTGTCATTCAGTACGATCGATTACATTTTTCTTGTGTGGAACATGATGCGTTGTCTCTGACCCTCCTAAAATGGTGCTTGATAACAATCTCAATGGGATATATGTAATTTCAGGCTGAATTGTGACTTACACCAAAAATAGGCCTAATTAATTACCTTCTTACAGTGATTCAGACTGCCTGTTTGTTTACATGCTTACCTGATTAGCGTAGTAACTCAGCTAACATCAATTTTTTTGTCCTAACATGTAGCACCAACTCCTATATTTGCACGTCATATTTAATTATTTAAGCGCGGAAATAGCATTGGAGTACAAACATTAGAATTCGCAAGCATGTTTTAAGCATCAGTTATTCGATGCATGTGTGTGTCTGTGAAGAATCACAGATGAGGAAAATACATAATTTTGGGCTGTGTTCTGTCTTAAATCAAGCGTGGCACAAAAAAATAAATCGAAGTATTTACGCCACCACTTGTAGGTGATGATTACCAAAAAGAGCTTAAAGCAGCACATGATCTTATTCCACGTTCTGTAAATCTTGCGGTATAGTATTTAAAGGAAAAGTTACCTTCAACAACGGCATTACTAGCTCATTAATTAGATTGCATAAGCAAATATTGGATTTTATCTACCCTCCCCTGTCACATTAATTTGACCTACTCTCAAAAACCTTAGTAACCACATTTTGTAGCACGATATGTGCAGGAAGACAGTCAATAATAATCCGGAAGGTACATACCGGAAAGTGGAGCCATGCTGCCCCTCAACAGCCGTGGACACCTGCGCTAGGTTTCTTGGCTGAGGATCCATGATGTAAACAGTCCGATCGAGGCTTTTCCACAGGTTGTTGATTGTACTTAAATCCGATGGCTTTGGTGGCCAGGGGTTAACGCTAAACTCATCCTGTTTCTTTTCCAACCACACACTGTCCTGTGAGCTATTTGACCTGTTGCATTGACTTGCTGGGAGATGGCTTCAGGATCAGGAGTTACAACCTGCATGTAGGGTGGTCATGGTCCCCAAGTATAGACACATATTTGTGTAGAAACTTCCTGGCAGATTAAAACTGTGTGCGCCGACCGCGACTCGCACTCGGGACCTTTGCCTTTCGTGGGCAAGTGCTCTACCATCTGAGCCACCGAAGCACGACTCACGCCCGGCCCTCACAGCTTTACTTCTGCCAGTATCTCGTCTCCTACCTTCCAAACAACATATTTGTGTTGATTCATTCTGCCATCCAGAACGACAAGATCACTTGGGGAATACAACAAAAACGTTCTCCAGACCATAATTCTCCCTCCTGGCTGCTGGGTGCTTGTTTTCAGATGTTTCATTTGGTACACACCTATGACCATCTTCTCAATGGAGACAAAACGTGATTCATCTGCAAAGGCCACCTGCCACCATTCAGTGGACGTATAGTTGCAGTATTGTAGTGAAATTTTCAGCCTTAGCCGCCGACGAATAGCAGCTAACATGGGTGCATGTAACATACACTTACTATGGAGGCGCATACACAGCATAGTTCGCTGAACGGTCGTTGAGGAGGCACTGTTGGTAGCCACGTGGTTCATCTAGGTGGTCAGTTGCTCAGCAGTTGCACGTCTATTTGCTCATACATATTTCTGCATCCATTGTTCGCCCCTTTCATCTGCTGCCCTTGGTACACCACGCAAGTCATGGCGACAGTTTTGGAAAGCACCATATTCCCATGCACGATATGCTTTAACCACAGTGGCGCGGAAACAGCTTACAAACTTGGCAATTTCAGTAAGGCGTCCACTCTTGGCCTCAGATAAACCGTCAAATAAGTCACTCCATTTCCACGCTGTGACAGAACTCCACTGTTTGCCGCGTCCACACAGCAGTGTTTATATAACCTCCACTGCTAGGGCTGCCACCTGCCGTATACGAGTTGTTGTTGCTCACTGTCGAACATAAGCAGTTGTCACATTAATGTTACTGGACGGTGTGTTTGAGAAAAGTATGTTTTCCATTCATTCTCATATTCCATATGAAATTTATGTGTCTTTTTAGCAGGCCACATATGTTTAGGCAAGAAAATAATGTAGGACTACTTACTTCAGAGTTCGTAATCATTTTGTAGATTGCAGTTTAATGTGAAAAAAGCAGTCTTTTGCGTTTCTGACGTATTTTTGTGAGCATTATAGACTTGAAAAGAACATTGGATGCTTGACAAGCATTGTAAATGTGGAAAAGAGTTAATCTGTTTGGTCAATATTATTTTTTATGGATTTTGATATCAGACAAGCTGTAGCTCACATTTATGTTTTACAATGCAGAATATCTGTCATGTTACGCTGACTAGATGTGAGGCTTACTGGATGAGACAGGAGTACTTGGTAAGCGAGTCAATACTTTCGCAATATACAAGCATACTATACATCGCCTATTTGACAAAAATGCATGTGTGCTATTCTCAGACAAGTTGAAACTTGCCAAACACACAGTCAGCGAGTTTAGTCATGCTGCTGCCTGCCCGCCCACGCTGTGACACTTGACAATAATTTAGATCTAGAAACCAACTGACCTGAGACTGTTTTACGTGATTTATTGCGTAAATACTTTTGAGTATGATGGAAAAAAGTAAGGCAGAGCCTTTGGATTTTTGTGAGCACCCCATAATCTACTACGAAATACTGGAGATTAGACACTTTAATAAATGACTGTGTGATCAAAACCGATTTTACTAATTTTACGTAATTGACAGACTGCTGTTCCAAAACATATTACCTAAAACTGTCTTTATATAATTATTGCTTAAATTTGTTGGTGCGGTGCGTGTATGTGTGCGTGTGTGTGTTAGAGAGAGAGAGAGAGAGATTGTGTGTGTGTGTCTGTGCTAAAGATATTTAAGTTTTCCACACACCCTTGCTGGATTACTTTGTGAGAGAAGTATCAAGCGCAAGGAGCACTTTTAAATGTATTCTATTAATTGAAAGTATATTATTTATTATTGGGCTGCCTCATTTTAATACTGGAGAGAGGGGGGTGGGAACAGGGAGAAGTGGGGTAGGCAAATGGTGAAGGGATGGAAGGGACGCACCCGTATTTTTATTTTATTTACTTATTTGTTTTTTGAGTCGCCAGTTTTCTGACTGATTTGATGCGACCCCCCACGAATTCCTCTCCGGTGCCAACTTCTTCATCCCAAAATAACACTTGCAACCTGCGTCCTAAAGTATTTGCTGTATGTGCTCCAGTCACTGTCTACCTTTACGTGTTCTGCTTTCTACAGCCTCCTCTAGTACCATGGAAGTCATTCCCTGATGTATTAACAGACGTCCTATCATCCTGTCCCTTCTCTTTCTCAGTGTTTCCCGCCGGCCGAAGTGGCCGTGCGGTTAAAGGCGCTGCAGTCTGGAACCGCAAGACCGCTACGGTCGCAGGTTCGAATCCTGCCTCGGGCATGGATGTTTGTGATGTCCTTAGGTTAGTTAGGTTTAACTAGTTCTAAGTTCTAGGGGACTAATGACCTCAGCGGTTGAGTCCCATAGTGCTCAGAGCCATTTGAACCATCAGTGTTTCCCACATAATCCTTTCCTCTCCGATTCTGCGCAGAATCTGCTCATTCTTTACCTTACAAGTCCACCTGATTTTCAACATTCATCTGTACTACCACATCTCAAATACTCTGATTCTCTTCTGTTTCGGCTTTCCCTCAATCCATCTATCACTGTCATACGACGCTGTCGTCCAGACGTACATTCTCAGAAATTTCTACCACAAATTAAGGCCTATGTTTGATACTAGAAGACACCAGACGTATATTCTCAGAAATTTCTTCCTCAAATTAAGGCCTGTGAGACTTCTCTTGGCCAGAAATGCCTTTTTGCCAGTGCTAATCTGGTTCTGATGTCCTCCTTGTTCTGTGCGTCGTGGTTATTTTGCTACCTAGGTAGCTGCATCGCTTAGCTTCATTTACTTCGTGACCAACAATTCTTATGTTAAGTTTCTCGTTGTTCTCATTTCTGCTACTTCTCATTACTTTCGTGTTTCTGCGATTTACTCTCAGTCCATATCCTGTACTCATTAGACTGTTCATTCCATTCAACAGATCATATAATTCTTCGCTTTCACTGAGTATACAATGCCATCAGCGAATCGTAACATTAATACCCTTTCACCTTGTATTTTACTTCCACTCTTGAAACTTTCTTTTATTTTAATACTTACTTCTTCGATGTACAGATTGAACAGGAGAGGCGAAAGACTACATCCTTTTCTTACCCTCTTTTTAATCCGAGCACTTGATTTTTTTCGTCATTCTTCTTATTCCCTCTTGGATGTCGTATGTACTTTATATTATCCGTCTCTCCCTCTAGCTTACCACTATTTTTCTCAGATTTTAAAACATTTTGCTCCATTTTAAATTGTCGAACGTTAGTTTCAGATCGAAAATCCTATGAACGTGTCTTGATTTTTCTTTTGTCGCTCTTCCGTTATCAACCGCAACGTCAGATTTGGCTCTCTGCTGTCTTTCCTTTTCCACTCAGCATCATCTAACACATCATTTTCTTTTCCATTCTTCTATATATTATTTTCGTAAGTCACGTGGATGCATGACCTGGGAAGGTGATTCTGCTATAATTCTCGCACTTGGTTGCTCTTTCAGTCTTCGGAATTGCCTGGGTGTGATTTATTCGAAAGTCAGATGATAGTTGCCAGACTCTTACGTTCCACATATCAGCTTGAATAGTTGTTTTGTTGTCACTTGCCCCAGTGATTTTAGAAATTCTGATGGAATATTATCTATCCCTTCTGTCTTATTTGTTTTTAAGGAGATCTTTGGTGTGACGTCATAAGCGAGTGACTGCGTGTGAGATCGCTCTCCAAGTTTTTATATATTTTTAGGTTTCAGATACATATTTTAACGATTTTGGTGATATATTTACTATAAAAGGGACGTATTAGTGGTTTCTTCATTCACCTCTGCCTTTCTTGTGTTGTGACCTGATATTTGTGACTGTTTCGTATCGAGCAACTTAACCTCTTCCCGTGTTTACATTCCGCGCTGACCAGTTGCAGCTGTAGCGGCGCATCGAAAGCTAAGTACTAATTAATTGTTTGTGTATAGTGGTTTACTTAGGAACTTTAGTAGTCTTCAACCGGTGTTCTTGGTGTTTTCTGGTGAAATAATTTCAGAAGAACCTTTTGGGAACTGTTTTCAGCTTCGTTACTGTGTCATTAGACGTTTGATTCTCTTTCTGTATTAGTCTTTTGTTATATTCATATTTGTTGTTTATTAATACTGTTAATAATAGTAGGTACTTCCCGTTTAGAGTAAGTTTGTGATTATTGTAGTCAGGTTTTTAACATCTTCTTATTGTAGTAGCGGAACTTAGAAAAAGTAAAATTTTACCATGAGTGAGAAGTGTGGGCTTTGCCGTAGGTTCGTGAGTTGTGGATAGCGGCGTGAGACTTGTTCGAAGTATTTTCACTGGGGAGGAATGCAGTGGAGAAGCCAGTGGGCATTCTGGTGAGATCCTCTCCTAGAACTGCAGGTTATGTAGCAAGAGTAAGTTGATAGAGGAGCAGGAGCGTAAGATCTGTGCCCTTCAGGTGCAGTTGAAAAACGCACAGGAGGAGCTAGATAGGATGAGGAGGGAGAAGGGGGTTGGGGAATGGGAGCTGGCTGTTGGCAAGAGATCTGCTAGGAGAAGAAGATTTTCAGATAGTTTTACTATGGGTGTTTACAATAGATATGACCAACTGTCAGAGTCAAGTGGAGAGGAATCTCTAGTAGCTGCAGATGTAGGACGTATGCAGCAGACCTCAGTAGTTACGGTGGCTAGAACAGTTGCAAAGTCGAAGAGGAAGAAGAAGGTTCTGCTGTTAGGTAGTTCTCATGGCAGAGGTGTAGGCCAGCAGTTGCAGGAAGTGCTAGGGAGTGAGTACCAGGTCACCAGCATTGTGAAGCCTAATGCAGGATTGGCTCAGGTGACTGTTAACAGAGGGGGGTTATGTGGGGATTTTACTAAAGAGGATCAGGTAGTGATAGTGGGTGGGGATGATAATAGTATTGATAGGGATGGGGAGTATAACATAGATGGTGACCTGGAAAAGATAGCCACTCAGACTGGCAACACGAATGTGCATTTCGTGGAACTGTTTCAGCGTCACGATCGGCCTCATCTTAATACAGCCGTCAGGCGTAATAACATGAGACTTGGGGGTGCGCTGATGACAGAAAGCATGGGTCACATTTCAGTGGTGTTGGTGGAGTCTATCAGCAGGACGGGTTTCACTAGACATGGCCTGCACCTCAACAGGTATGGGAAGGGGAGGTTGGCAAAGCTTATAGGTGACAGCGTAGGTGGGGTTGGTGGGATCACTCATGGGAAAATTCCTGCTGTAGTGGGTGTTAGAGCTGCACCTTTTTTAGATTGAAGTCAGCTGATAGGTATTCCTGCTTAAGGGAAGTCTCTCTAACAAAGGAACCACTTTTGACAAAGCTTAGGTATCGGAGTAATGAGGGAATTAGTATATTTCATCAAAATATACAAGGTATTAGAGATAAAGTTAGTGAACTGCTTATAGATGTTGACTCTGAAATTATTGGTATATCTGAACACTTCTTAAATAAGGAGATAATTCAGAGGCTTCCTTTACCAGGATACAGGTTGTCTGGCAGCTTTTCGAGGAGCTCTTTGCGGTGTGGGGGAGTAGCCATGTATGTGAAAAACTTTTGAGTCAATTGATGTTTCAAAGTACTGCACTGAAAAGGTGTTTGAATGTTGTCCAGGTGTGGTTCAATTTAACGGAGCTAAACTTCTAACTGTTGTTATTTATAGATCCCCAGACTCCGATTTCACAACACTTTTGCTAAAGCTAGAGGAGGTTATTGGTTCACTTTATAGGAAATACAAAACGTTAGTTGTATGTGGTGACTTCAATATTAATTGTATAAGTGATTGTGCAAGGAAGAGGATGCTGGTAGACCTCTTTAATTCATATAATCTTATGCAAACCGTATCTTTCCAACGAGAGTGCAAGGGAACAGTAGAACAACCATAGACAACATTTTTGTTCCTTCCTCATTACTAGAAGGACATTCTGTTAGCAAAAACGTGAATGGCCTTTCAGATCATGATGCACAAATTTTAACTCTAAAAGGTTTTTGTCCTGCAAAACGTGTTAAATATAGTCATCAGCTTTACGGTATATTGATAATTTTTACTTATGGACCGTCAACTGAATAAAACACAATTTTAGTGCCATACGCGTTTCGCCTTTATTTTCTGCAAGGCATCATCAGTGGCAGGTTGCATGGACAATTTCTTACATATTACGCTCCTGTTGCATTTTTGGTGTTGTTCTTCTTCGTATGAATGAGACTGTTCTTCTTCTTCTTATGAACGCCAGACTGTTCCACATTCCACAGCACTATACACTGAACGCTTATTTTAATGCAATGTTTTGGTTTCTGTTGCCGACTGTCAGACGGTCCATAAGTAAAAACATCAATATACCGTGACAGGCATCTTATCCGCATGGCTGTAACGGATCGTGCAGCCACGTCTCGATCCATGAGTCAACAGATGGGGACGTTTGCAACACAACAACCATCTGCACAAACAGTTCGACGACGTTTGCAGCATCATGGACTACCATCTCGGAGACCATGGTTGCGGTTACCCTTGACGCTGCATCACAGAAAGGAGCGCCTGCGATGGTGTACTCAACGACGAACCTGGATGCACGAATGGCAAAACGTAATTTTTTCAGATGAATCCAGGTTCTATTTACAGCATCATGATGATCGCATTCGTGTTTGGCGACATCGCGGTGAATGCACATTGGAAGCGTGTATTCGTCATCGCCATACTAGCGTATCAGCCGGTGTGATGGTATGGGGTGCCGTTGGTTACACGTTTCGGTCACCTCTTGTTCGCACTGACAGAAATTTGAACAGTGGACGTTATATTTCAGATGTATTACGACCCGTGACTCTACCCTTCATTCGATCCCTGCGAAACCCTACATTTCAGTGGTATATTGCAGGACCGCATGTTGCAGGTCCAGTACGGGTCTCTCTGGATACAGAATATGTTCGACTGCTGCCCTGGCCAGCACATTCTCCATATCTCTCACCAACTGAAAACGTCTGGTCAATGGTGACCGAGCAACTGGCTCGTCACAATACGCCAGTCACTGCTCGTGATGAACTGTGGTATCGTGTTGAAGCTGCATGGGCAGCAGTACCTGTACACGCCATCCAAGCTCTGTTTGACTCAATGCCCAGGCGTATCAAGGGCGTTATTATGGACAGAGGTGGTTGTTCTGGATACTGATTTCTCAGGATGTATGCACCCAAACTGCGTGAAAATGTTCTAGTATAATATATTTGTCCAATGAATACCGGTTTATCATCTGCATTTCTTCTTAGTGTAGCAGTTGTAATGGCCAGTAATGTACCTGTCTGCTGACCAGTACCTCCTTGAGGAAACTGGAGCAAACACACGTTTTCACATCGTTAAAGTATCGAGAATATTGGTTCGTAGGTTGGATCAAAAGTGGGTGAAAGGGACCAGGCTATGAGGTCATTGGTTCCTTGTTCCTAATAAAACAGTGCCACAAGTGTGAGAATAAAACAGACGAGACACATAACACAAAACAGAAAGAAAGAAAGAAAGACCACAAGAGCGAAGGAAACGCAACGAACACTAAAAGGAACAAAAGAGGACAAGAAAACAACAGAGAGCTGCAAGAAACAGTTAGAAGAGAGTAAAACATGGATGAAGATTACAGAGGCTGGCTGAGCACGGAAATAAAAAGGAAAAGCCAGCCACTCTGCAACACATTAACACCTCCACCATAAAAACACTAGGTTGGAAGACACAGAGGGACAAAAGACATGCGCTAAAACTCAGATCGAATGATAAAACCCACCCTCACGGATGAAACGTAAAACCAAATCAGCCGATGAGACGTTGTCTGCTACAATGATACGAGTCCGGCAACCGATGATGCAGTCGCATGGCAGCCAGACAGAGGAGAATAATATGGGCCACTGTCAACCGGGCACCGCACCGACACTAAGGTGGGTCTTCACGGCGCTGGAGGTAGCCGTGGGTTCCCCGCGCATGGCCAATGCGTAGTCGGCAGAGAACCACAGAGTCCTTGCAAGAGGCCCTCAGCGTGGTCTTCCACACATTCGTGACTCCTTATTGGCTCGAAATTTGTTGTGCATACTGAGATTTTGCCATTCTCCCAAAGCTGAAAAACCATGCGGCGAAATAACGAACGCAGTTGCGGGAATGCCCATTTCCAGAAGTGGTTTCCATGTAGCCTGTTTGGCCAACCTGTCAGCAAGTTCATTTCCTGGGATTCGACGTGACCAGGGGTCCAGACAAACACCACTAAACGACTGCACCGTTCCAGGGCATAGATACACTAGTGGATGGACGCTGTCAAAGGATGACGAGGGTAGCACTGGTCGATATTTTTCAGGCTGCTCAGGGAGTCAGTACATAAAAGAAAAGACTCCCAAGGGCATGAACGGAGATACTGAAGTGCACGGGAAAAGACCACCATCTCTGCAGTAAAATACACTGCAGCCATCGGGTAAGGAATGCTGCTCAATATGGCCGCCGTGAACGCAGGCAAAGCAAACGCGACCATCAGCCATCGAGCCGCAGTTGTAAACCACTTCAGAGCCCCAGAACACGTCAAGAAGCGTGAGGAAGTGATAGCGGACAACAGCACGGTTAACGGAGTCCTTAAGGCCACCCGAAAGGTCCAGGCGAGGCTTCGACCTGCACCTACACTCCGGAGGTGTACGTGAATGGACCTCGAGGAGAGGTGGTACAGGGAAGGAATCCAGTTCAGACATAAGCGGTCGCACGCGCCCGCAATCGGTAGCCCAGACTTGGGCAGCCGATGCGTGAGATGGACTGTCGCGGGCGGGAAAAGGAGACGGTAATGTGGATGTGCAGGAGAAGTACGAATGTGTGCTATGTAACAGGCGTGCAGCTGTGCACGCCTGATTTGTAATGGAGAGACCCCAATCTCTACCAGTACACTGGTCACCGGATTCGTCCTAAAAGCTCCTGTCGCTAAGCGAAACCCGCAGTAATGCGCTGAGTCGAGTAAATGCAACGCCGAGGGCGCTGCCGAACCATAAACCTCAGTCCCATAGTCAATTCGGGATTGGACAAGCGCACTGTAGAACTGCAGCAGCTTAGAGCGATCTGCACCCCAATTGGTGTTGCTCAGGCAACGGAGGGCATTGAGCTGCTGCCAGCACTTCTGCTTAAGCTGACGGTGATGAGGAAGCCAAGTCAATTGAGCATCGAAAACTAGTCCTAAGAATCGACATGTGTTCACTACTGTGAGTGGATCGTCATGAAGGTAAAGTTCTGGGTGCAGATGAACGGTACGATGCCGACAGCATTGCATGACACACAACTTCGCGGCCGAAAACTGGAAGC
This sequence comes from Schistocerca nitens, assembly GCF_023898315.1. Lineage (NCBI taxonomy): Eukaryota > Metazoa > Arthropoda > Insecta > Orthoptera > Acrididae > Schistocerca > Schistocerca nitens. The sequence goes on along the minus strand of NC_064619.1, from coordinate 360,108,070 downwards.
CGTGGGCTAGAGTACATGATTGCGCTTTGTGGATGGTTCCCTGTAGGCGGCGCTCAGCAACACTAGTACTGGAGCAGCAGTACGAAAAGCAGAAGTCGTCTGCATACAGAGAAGGTGAGGCAGACGGCCCTACAGCTGCTGCTAGACCATTCATGGCCACTAAAGATAGAGAGACACTCAATACAGAGCCCTGTGGGATTCCATTCTCCTGGGTATGGATGCAACTATGGTAGGCACAAACTTGGAAATGGGTAGTAGGGAGAGCCAAGAAGTTTTGGATAAAAATCGGGAGTGGGCCCTGGAGACCCCACTCATACAGTGTGGCAAGGAAACGACGTCGCCAGGTCGTGTCACACACTTTTGCTAGATCAAAAAAAGACAGCAACCAGGTGCTAGCGTCTGGAAAATGCTGAACTGTTGGCAGACTGGTGGGAAACAAGATTATCAGTTGTAGAGCGACCCTGACGAAGCCGTCTTGACATAGAGCCAGCAGGCCATGTGACTCTAGGACCCAACAAAACAGCTAACGTACCATAAGTTCAAGCAGCTTACAAAGAACGTTGGTGAGGCTGATGGACCGATAGGCATCCACATCAAGCACGATTTTATCGGATATGAGCACCGTGATGGTGCTCTCCCGCCATTGCGATGGAAAGACGCCATCGCAGCAGATCCGGTTGAAGAGGGCGAGGATATGTCGCTTGTAGTCAGATGAGAGATGTTTAATCATCTTGGTGTGGATCTGATCAGGCCCAGGAACAGTGTCGGGGCAATGTGCAAGGGCACTGAGGAGCTCCCACTCTGTAAATAGGGCATTATAGGAATCACTGTGGCGTGTAGTGAATAAGTTGACGTTCCCTTCCAGCCGCCGTTTGAGAGTGCGAAAGGCTGGGGGGGGGGGGGGTAATTCTTCGACGCAGAGGCTAGAGAATAGTGCTCAGCAAAGTGCTCAGCAATCGCTTTTGCGTCGGTAGTTAACACGGCATTTATGGTAACATCAGGAACACCCGTTGGCGTCTGGTACCCGAGAATGATCCTTGGCCAGACTTGAGAAGGTGATGTATGGCACCGAATGGTCGAGACTTATCTCTCCCAACACTCCTGCTTCCGTCGTTTGATAAGTTGGCGAACGGTGAGCAAAGAGCCGTTTAAAGGCCAAGAGGTGCTCCAGGGAAGGGTGCCACTTATACTCGCCAACTCTTCTTAACTGCTTCAGCGAGTTCCGGCGACCATCAATGGACTGCCTTACGCCGGGGGCATCCTAAAGAGCGAGGGATCGCATTTTCTACCGCAGAAATAATTTTTGTAGTTACCTGCTCAACCAGCACATCGATGTTACCGTGTGGGGCAGATTCAACAGTGACTGAAGAGGTAAAAGTTTCCCAGTCCGTCTTGTTTAAAGCCCATCTGGGCAAGTGTCCGGAGCCGGCGCTGGGGCAGTGACAAGAAGGAGGGGAAGTGGTCACTACCACACAGGTCGTCATGTGCTCTCCAGTGGATAGATGGAAGAAGTCCTGGTATGCAAAGTGATAAATAAATGGCGTAGTAACTACCATGAGCCACACTGAAATGTGTAGAGACAGTAAATTTTTGACATCTCTGCCTCGGCTAGTACTCACGGTGCCACCCCACAAGGGGTTATGGGCGTTAAAATCTCCCAAAAGTAGTTGATCAATCAGTGCAGCTAGTACCCTCAGGGGTACTGCACCATCTGGAGGAAGATATACATTGCGAACTCCACCTGACACTCGAATATAGTCGCCATGGTTCCTCTTATATCCCTTGTAGTTGAGGGAGGCAGGGGTCCACATTGCCAGGAACCAGGTTTCCTGGAGGGCAATGCAGATAGCAGGTGTAAAGCTTAACAGTTGCTAGAGCACATCCAGGCGGTGGAAAAAGCTGCTGCAATTACACTGGAGGATGGTGTCATCTTGATACTGGGAAGGCATGGACCATTCAATGACGTAGTTTTCGCCTTAGTGCCTGAGCAGTCTATAAGCATTGTGTCTGAGGGTCTGGTGAGATCTAGGTCCTCAGCGGACGCGAAAATCCCCACCCCATAATCAGAAAATGTTTCACATGGCTCTGAGCAATATGGGACTTAACATCTGAGGTCATCAGTCCTTTAGAACTTAGAACTACTTAAACCTCACTATCCCAAGGACTTCATACACATCCATGCCTGAGGCAGGATTCGAACCAGCAACCATAGCAGTTGTGCGGTTCTGAAGAGCCTAGAACCGCTCGGCCACTGTGGCCGGCCCATCCTCAGACACAGAGCTTGTAGGAAGTGGTGGTGTGAGTGCCACCGCAATTTCCTAGGTTTTAGGGGTTTTCTTTTTGGGTTTCTGCTCACTGAGTTTCCGTGGCTGGGAGCACTACACTGGCTCAGTCTCAAGGGACTGAGGATGAACATGAAGCCCTACGACCAGCTGCTTTTGGGCTCTTCAGCCACTGGTGGGTGTCACCTTTCACACAAGCAGAAACCTGGGAAGGGAGTGACACAAGGGACGCCTTCCTAGCGAGAGAAGTGGAAGAAGACTTATGCTTATCCAGCTTAAATGTGGGGACAGGTGTCCCCAATGGTTGGAGGGAGGGGGTGTTGCTCCCAAAGTAGCTGGTGCAGGAGCAACGGGGAGGCAAATGTCCCCCAGCATCAAGGGGGCAGGTGTAGTCTTCCGGCTCTGAGAGGTGTCTGGGGTTGGCGGAGCTGATGTAGCCATACCTATTGTAGCGACGGCGTAATACGATGTCATACGCACAGGATGCAGGCTTTCAAACTTTCTCTTAGCCTCACTGTATGTCAGTCGGTCCAGAGTTTGTACTCTATGATTTTCCTTTCTTTCTGGAGAATCATGCAATCAACCGAGCAATGCGAATGGTGCTCTTCATAGCTGACACAGATGGAAGGGTGGGCACATGGAGTATTGGGATTTGACGGGCGTCCACAAAAAGAATGGCTCTGAGCACTATGGGCCTTAACATCTGAGGTCATCGGTCCCCTAGAACGTACAACTACCTAAACCTAACCAACCTAAGGACATCACACACATCCATGCCTGAGGCAGAATTCGAATCTGCGACCATATCAGTCGCGTGGTTCCAGACTAAGACGACTAGAACCGCTCGTCCATAACGGCCGGCTGGGCGTCCACAATCCCGACATGTGATGCTGGAAGTACAGCGGGAAGATATATGGCTGAACTTCCAGCACTTAAAGCACTGTATTTGGGGGAGGAATACAGGGCCCTACATCACAGCAGCAGATCATCACCTTGACCTTCTCGGGCAAATGTATCACCCTTGAAGGCCAAGAAGAAGGCACCGGTGGCCACCTGATTGTGCCTCGGACCCTGGTGGACACGGTGGACGAAATGTACTCCTTGTCGCTCTAAATTGGAGCACAGCTCATTGTCAGACTGCAAAAGAAGGTACCTGTGAAATGTGATACTCTGGACCATATTTAAGCTCTTATGGGGCGTGATGGTTACAAAAACATCCCCCAGCTTGTTACAAGCGAGTAAAGCCTAAGGGTGGGCAGAGGATGCTGTTTTGATCAAGAGTGACCCATATCTCATTTTGGACAAGCCCTCCACCTCCGAAAACTTGCCCTTTAAATGCTCAGCAAAAAATTGAGGCTTCATCATCATGAAAGATTCCCCATCGCCTCTCGAACATACAAGGTACCTGGGCAAATAAGATCCGCTGCCATCCGCTGCCTGACGTTCCTCCCATGGTGTAGTCAGGGAGGGGAACGATTTGGGGTCTTACTTCTGTGCGATGAATTCAGCTCGTGAATGCTTAGAGACTGCTAAAGTTTCACCACCAGCAAGGGATGGCGGACTACGCTTCATCGCGCGTCATCTGCCCTGGTGCTACCCACTCCGACAAGGGGCTGTCCCCCCGAGCGCCACCCAGCGGCAGCAAAGTCCACCAGGCAGGATGGCCATTGCTGGGAGTCCCAATGCCCCAAGGAGATGGGCATCTCTCCCTTTGTATACGTGGGAAGTTAAAGGCGCAAGTATCAGCAGAGTGATTCCTGAGTGGTCAGTGGACTACAACCAACAGGGTACATGATGGCCCCAGCGCAATGGACAGGCTACTGTGCTGGATATCAGGTGCAAAGTAGTTCGTGGTCATCGCCGATGCAGAAAGCGACACTTCATAGTGCATGGTGGAAAACGCACCCAGAAAGGTGTTCTCGCCAAAGAGATGGAGAATTGGTGGGACTGCAACGTGACGACGGGAAAGTGCGCTAAAGATGTCAATTCACAATGGAGACAATGCACCATGTAATGCGCCCTTCCCCAGCTGGCTCGCTCTTCGGGAAAATTTTGAAGAATGGAGGTCAAACCCTTCAGGAGACCATCACATAAAGGCCGAAACGTGTGAAACTCCTTTTAGTTGCCTCTTACGACAGACACCTCGGGCCTATTCTTACCCCAGGGAGCTATCATGAATATCGTCTGCTGCTTGTGGTCTAGTGGTTAGTGTTTCTGCCTCTGGATCACAGGGTCCCGGGTTCTGTTCCCGGCCGGGTTTGGGATTTTACTCATCCCAGGGACTGGGTGTTTGTGCTTTCCTCATAATTTCATCACCATCATCATCATTCGTGACAGTGCCCATACGAGCTTATATGGAACTGAAAAGGACTGCTATACACCGTGCGAGTAAGCGTTAGTGCTGCCTGCTGCTGAATAGGGTACCGTGTAACAGACTATGAGTTAAGTACAAACACCTGCTGGATGCTGAGAGAAGGAGAGAGTGACTTGTCTAACTCTTAAAAACAAGTGTGTTGACACAGATCACACCACCTTACAGTAGAACAAAGGATAATTCACGCCAAAAGACGACCTTCGACAATCGTGAATTAATTTACCAACATCAGTTCCAACATTTGATTTTACACACTTCTATTCTGAAATCATTGAGTAGCATATGAAAATTTCGAGAATTTCCAGTATTTTACATGGTTTGCCGGAATGTCATGCAATTAAATTGACCGTTCTCGACGTCAACCACACAGCATTATCCAAATGTCAGCATGCACGTATACTTCAGAAGGTAAAGAGTTATCAAATAATACCTATAAAACCGAAACTTTAACATGGCAAATGCTGCAAACCATTGAGTAACTAGAAAGTTATCTTGTCTGTGAAAATTTTTATGTGAAAACTCGAAAATAGAGGAAACTGTCAGCTCCACTTGAATTTTTAACCGAATTCCTATGTAAGCGATACGACAGATTCCAGACCATCCCTACATTTTACAAAGTGATCTAACGTTTTAATACTCGTACGGTAGGTGTTTCTGATGTCTAGGAACCAGCAGATGTCTCTTATATCGGTGTTTCACCCTTTTGACTCAAACAACCCACGATATTCGATGTTCTGTCAACTAAATAAAGATGCAGAACGCCAGTACACCTCACATTCGAACAAGAGGCTTCTGGAACTCTCGGATCTGCTGGACCGGCGACACAAATATTAGAGACTTGTAACGGCTTGTCTCAAATAGGTACCAAACCATGTAGTCGAAAGCAAGACAGCTCTGCTCCGTACTTAAACGACATTCGATCATCAGTGAAGTTTCGGAAATAGCTCCTCATGTCTGCTATGGCTCTGGAAATTTCAATTACCTACGTACATATGTATCCTCCTAGTAAATGAACGTGATTTTCCATGTAAAATCTTTCATTCCCTTATGGTTGGCAATTTTCGGCGTAAGAGTGGGGGAATCTATACCTCCCTTACGGCCGGACTGTTCATTCCTCACCTACATCCTTTTTTTAGCACGTGCTGGAACTCGGAAAAAATTGACTGCCTCCCATATTTCCTTCATTTCAATGTCCACGTCTCTCCGGATTCGTCCTGTTGCCGAATACTTGGTCCCATATACAATTTGTCGGCGGGAACCAGAAGATAGCAGAGTACTCCTTTAATTTCACCGCATTTGGGTCTATATTCGGTCAATTTATACCTATTCCCTCGTCATTTTACGCAATTCTATCGATTTTACGTCAGACCATTCCATGCGATCATGACATCACATCTCGTTCTATGTTCTTCTAGTTTCCTTATGTTGTAAGCGTGTTTTATTTAATAATGATCGATTCTTGTGCTATCCATCGTAAGAATATTATCTACACCCTGAGATGTCTAGTTTTCTGTGAGAGGTCGTGGATCAGAGCGTCTTAATGTGAGTTTAGAATGTGACACAGACCTCCAAGTCATGGCGGAAAACGAAATATTTGGCAGTGTACAAAAGTCTGTTAGGATACAGTTTGCATCAGGACTGGAGGGAGCCTCTCATACGGTAGTTTGCTTATAGCTGATGAAACTTTAAACCGGTCTGTGAGATGTCTGTATATTTAATACACTCCTGGAAATGGGAAAAAGAACACATTGACACCGGTGTGTCAGACCCACCATACTTGCTCCGGACACTGCGAGAGGGCTGTACAAGCAATGATCACACGCACGGCACAGCGGACACACCAGGAACCGCGGTGTTGGCCGTCGAATGGCGCTAGCTGCGCAGCATTTGTGCACCGCCGCCGTCAGTGTCAGCCAGTTTGCCGTGGCATACGGAGCTCCATCGCAGTCTTTAACACTGGTAGCATGCCGCGACAGCGTGGACGTGAACCGTATGTGCAGTTGACGGACTTTGAGCGAGGGCGTATAGTGGGCATGCGGGAGGCCGGGTGGACGTACCACTGAATTGCTCAACACGTGGGGCGTGAGGTCTCCACAGTACATCGATGTTGTCGCCAGTGGTCGGCGGAAGGTGCACGTGCCCGTCGACCTGGGACCGGACCGCAGCGACGCACGGATGCACGCCAAGACCGTAGGATCCTACGCAGTGCCGTAGGGGACCGCACCGCCACTTCCCAGCAAATTAGGGACACTGTTGCTCCTGGGGTATCGGCGAGGACCATTCGCAACCGTCTCCATGAAGCTGGGCTACGGTCCCGCACACCGTTAGGCCGTCTTCCGCTCACGCCCCAACATCGTGCAGCCCGCCTCCAGTGGTGTCGCGACAGGCGTGAATGGAGGGACGAATGGAGGCGTGTCGTCTTCAGCGATGAGAGTCGCTTTTGCCTTGGTGCCAATGATGGTCGTATGCGTGTTTGGCGCCGTGCAGGTGAGCGCCACAATCAGGACTGCATACGACCGAGGCACACAGGGCCAACACCCGGCATCATGGTGTGGGGAGCGATCTCCTACACTGGCCGTACACCACTGGTGATCGTCGAGGGGACACTGAATAGTGCACGGTACATCCAAACCGTCATCGAACCCATCGTTCTACCATTCCTAGACCGGCAAGGGAACTTGCTGTTCCAACAGGACAATGCACGTCCGCATGTATCCCGTGCCACCCAACGTGCTCTAGAAGGTGTAAGTCAACTGCCCTGGCCAGCAAGATCTCCGGATCTGTCCCCCATTGAGCATGTTTGGGACTGGATGAAGCGTCGTCTCACGCGGTCTGCACGTCCAGCACGAACGCTGGTCCAACTGAGGCGCCAGGTGGAAATGGCAAGGCAAGCCGTTCCACAGGACTACATCCAGCATCTCTACGATCGTCTCCATGGGAGAATAGCAGCCTGCATTGCTGCGAAAGGTGGATATACACTGTACTAGTGCCGACATTGTGCATGCTCTGTTGCCTGTGCCTATGTGCCTGTGGTTCTGTCAGTGTGATCATGTGATGTATCTGACCCCAGGAATGTGTCAATAAAGTTTCCCCTTCCTGGGACAATGAATTCACGGTGTTCTTATTTCAATTTCCAGGAGTGTAGAATTGTGTCATAGACACAGCAGGAGTAGCAGTAGAAGTCTGAAGTGAGAGTCGGTGAGGAAAGGGGCAATACCGCTAGAAATGCTTCGATGGCAGCACGCTACGTTATTCCGGGGACGTATTGTGAAATCTCCTTCTTCGCGCCGACCGCAGCTATGTGTCACTGCGCACGCATCGACGCATAGGTGACTTCTAATTCGTATGAGCTTCTATAGTTCGTAATTTTTCTACGTTGGGATGGATATAGAATAACTAAGTTAGCATGTAGGGGATCTGAAGTACTTGTATCTAGTTTGGGTACGCACCACATTGGGCGCATTTTCACCGAATGCTCAAAACACGGTCCTGTTGCAGTAACTCAGCTCGATTTGTTTCTACACGGGTTATAGATGGTGTTGGATATGTCTTTCTCCGACTTAAATTGGAACTAGCACATGGGAATCTGTAGAAATGGATGCAACTGGAGGATGTGTAGGGTATGATTGTGGTATGACTCGCGGGAAGAATGTAAGGGAGATGCACACTCATAGTTGATTTTTGGTTAGTATTATTTGGTGTCGTATGCTTCCAGTTATTGAGTAGGTAATATTATACTTAGTATTAGTGATGTGTTTGTGATACGTTCGCATTTGAACATCAGGTTTATAAAGTATACCTGTCTGTGTAATGGAAGAGTCTATGTGCTGTTGTAGTAAAGTTATGGATTTGACCTGGAGTACTGTGATAGCGAAGGGAAGAGTAAGGTCGGGACAGGTGTTTCCAGAGCACAGCAGTCAACAGAGTGTATTTCCGATACGTCGGTCATTGCCTAATACCATTCAGTTTAGACCACGATCGTAAGATTTAATTTTAAGTATAGTGATAGAAGATGTATGTGAGGGGTTTTCAAGAATGTGTACCTGTATGCAAAGTCTATGGTGGTGCTGATTCGGGTTTCCATGTTAATGGTAGCAGTCTTCCGAATGCAGAGACAAGTAGGAGTGTAGGAATGTATCATAGTTAACTTAACCATCTTCTAGACGACCGAATAGCGAACTAAGTATGTGCTGGGCGGCTTTCGTTATCAAGTGTAACTTTGAGAAATTGGTGCGTTTGTGGTGGAGCGATGTTCCCTCCCTTGTAAATTGTTTGGTCGACTGCTTCTGTACATTTGGTGCCTTTATTTAGTTGAGGGAATATCGATTGTGGTGTGTTGGACACACATTTGCCTGTTCTCTAGACGTGGAAACGACCCTAGTTTGTTTGTAAACAGTATTGATCGTCTGGAATCTGTTACATCACCGACTTCGGTATTCGAGAGAGCAAATATCGTTTTACTTAATTTGTTTCTATTTAGTCAATGGGTCAATGGTTTTCAGCACGCTGCACCTCGCTAAAGTTTGGTGTTTGTGGAGAAATAATTTACAGTCTATATCTTGTGTATTGTGTTGCGTTAGCGAGCGGGAGGCTACTGCTGTGTGCTTCATATAGAGAAGTACGGCGAAAATTGTATAATATTATGGCGGAAATGTGGTTGTTTTTTTAATGGACGAGTCTGGAGATGTCTGTAGAAATGCGAGCAAGAAAGCGGAAACTGTAATGCGTTTTTGGGGGGGGGGGGGGCAACGAGCCTGTCTTTCACATCAGTTCTGAGACAGTGATTTTCGTTCACTGATGTAAAGGGGGTGATCTGGTATGGTGGGGGACATGAATTGCATGTTTACTAGATCGAGACAGTACTCAGAGATATATTTCCTGGTTGGAGCTCGGTTTGATTCTCCAATATTCTTGCAAGTGTCGTATGTATTTGATGACCTTTAGACAACTTTGCGATGTTAAGTTGTCAGTGCAAAATTGTGATCAGTGTAAAATAGTTTATTACCACTGAGCGTAGTGTCTCTAGAAAGAAAGAACAGGCTGGGGGTGTATAGATTGAGGGAACAGTCGGTGCAGTTTAGCAATCTTTGCTAAATAAAGACAGAAAGACCCAGAAAGAAAATGCCGGATTGAATGTTGTGGGATATAGGAGCAGAGAGAACATTTGCATATGTTGAGAGCAGGAAAGCTATCACGTTATGTCCGGGAGGAAGACTGGATTGGGTGATATTTTGCTAAATAAGTTCTGTTAGGGCGGGAATTTTGACGCATACAAGCTGAGACAATAAGAAAGCGAGTGTTAGCTATTTCCGGAGGTGAGGGGGGGGGGGGGGGGGCTATGGAAGTTAGTAGAGTTTGCCTTGATTATTATTTTACATAGCATTGTGACTTGAGTATAAGATTAATAACGTTGCTAGATGCGTTTGTGATGGTATGTAGCTACGCACAGTGAAGCGTGAGTCAAACGTCACGTATGGTCCATTAGAATCGGTAAGGAGAACGCAGGATCTGCTATTGTGGAACAGAATTCTGCAGTGTCTTAGCTGGCCCATGGTTATAATGAGAGTAGCGATGAAAGCCCGATGCGTGCGGCTCTGCTTGGAGTGCATGCTATGTAAATAAGCCACCGGTCATTAATGGCGCTTACATACAACTTTCGCCTGTGTTCAGCTGCAGCTCGCGGTTGCGCTCTCGCCCGATCATGTCAGCACGTGTGTCTAGGTGAATTTGGATAGGAATTTCTCAGGTGTTACGTATGAATGGGGGTGCCGCCACCTCATACTTGCGGATTTGGGATGAGTGTGTGACTTCACAGGGGATTTTGGGAGTGGCCCTGTAGTTTGTGCTATGCGCTTTTTGGACAGTTTACGAGTACTGAGCATGTCTGCACAGCAGTGTTAAGAATTATTTAGGAGCAGTTTGTTATTGTTTACTGAAATTAAGAGCTGGTTGCGTGTCTGTGGGCTGTGCAACATGATCCGAGGCACATTTGGGTGGATGTTTTGTATCAGAGTGATACATATACTCTATCGTTATATAAGATGTTAAAAAATAAATAGAGTGCACTCCATCCTTACTCTCACCAGCAGCCCAGAGCAGGATGAGTCGTTATCCCACCCTCTTGGTTTACGTCACGAAAGGGGCGACAATGTCCTCTGCTGGTGGTATTGAGTACTAGACCTCATGGAGAACACACTGTTTGCCACCATCATGGATAACTGTACTTGTGTCATCAGCTGGTGTCATGGAGGCGTCCTCTGGTGGCGATGACATGTAATAATACAGTTGCTGTGTGGAGCTCGTGGTGAACCCACTAGGCGGCGCCACCTTAGATTATGGTACTTGTGTCCTCACCTGGCATCACTACAGCGTCCTCTAGTGGCATCGATATGAACTGAGTCAATTTGGCTATGGACTCAGTGGCGAATCTACTTGAAGGTCGTGCTGCCTCTAATTGGTGTATGATTTCGACAGTTAACGATTAACATGCAGTCTTTTAGATGGATTATTAGTTTGACAATTTAGGAGTGGTTTGGCTATCTGGACGTAAGTGCTTCTTTATGAGTGGTTCACATGTCTGTAGGTTGTGCAATGTGTTATTTTTGACGGTTTACAATTAGCAAGAATGTGTGTAGAGCCTTATACATGAGTTATGTAAGAGTAGTTTGCAGGTCTGTATGCTGTGGGGCATGTTAGAGCGTGTGTTCTGTGATACATATACTCCATAACTAAATAAATTGCTCCCAAATAAATAAGGTACACTTTTTCCTCTATCAGCCTATTGTGGGCTGACTCCTTTTACCACCTGTCCCTAGGAAGAGGTGGCGGTCAGTGCGACTTAGGTTAGTGGTAGTGGCGAGCTTCGTTTGCAGCAGCGTTGGTAGCGAAAACGCAACTGAGCTTTGTTCACTGGCAGAATTCAAACTTGGCGCCGGTTCCTAGGAGGAACTGGCGGTCAGGCGGCTGATGTTAGTACAAGTGTCCTTTCTTTACCAAATTTTCTTAGGTTGGTAGCAAAAGCACAAGTGACCTTCCTTTACTGGCAGAATTCAAACTCGGAGCCGGTTCCTAGGAGGACGTGGCGGTCTGGAACTTGAAAAGTAGTTGAAACTAGATAGTTGAAAGTATAGTGAACTCCTTTTCATACCTATGTGAAGTCGAATCACGTGGTCAATAGTGCAGTATTAGAGGCGGAGGGTGGGGGGTGCTAGGTCATGAATGAACAGTTGGGCTATGGTGCTCGTAGTTAACACTGTGGGTGCCGTCATCTTGAATATATATATATATATATAGGGCCAATGTCAAAATATACATGACCGCACGGTCTGGGCATTCGCAGAGGGTGGGTTTGCTGGTAGTTGGGAGCTCCAACGTTAGGCACGTAATGGGGCCCCTTAGGAACATGGCTGCCAAGTAAGGGAGGGAAGCCAGTGTGCACTCCGAGTGTATACCGGGGGGAGTCATTCCGGATGTGGAAAGGGTGAAAGGGTGCTTCCGGATGCCATGAAGAGTACAGGGTGCAGCCAACTGCAGGTGGTGCCCAATGTAGGTACCAATGACGTGTCTCTCTTTCGATCGGAGGAGATTCTCTCTGGTTTCGGAGGGCTAGCGGAAATGTTAAAGACTGCCAGTCTTGCTTCCGAAATTAAGGCGGAGTTCACCATCTGCAGCATCGTCGACAGAACCGACTGTGGTCCTTTAGTGGAGAGCCGAGTGGAGGTTCTGAATCAGAGGCTCAGGCGCTTTTGTGACCGTGTAGGCTGCAAATTCCATTGCGCCATCGGGTAGTTGGTTTCCGGGTTCCGCTTAATAGGTCAGGAGCCCACTACACTCAGGAGTGAGCTACACGAGTAGCGGGGGCTGTGTCGAAGGGACTGGGCAGTTTTTTAGGTTAGAGGGTATCAGGGGACCACAGAAAGGGCGTCCGTCTTAAAGGAGGCAGGTAAAACACAGTAAGGAGGTTGCAGAAACGATCGGTATTGTAGTTGTAAATTGTCGTAGCTGTGTTGGGAAAGAACTAGAGCTCCAAGCCCTTATAGAAAGTACTAAAGTTCAAATAGTTATAGATACAGAAAGCGGTCTAAAGTCGTAAATAAGTTCAGCCGAAACTTTTTCAAACGATCTAACAGTGTTCAGAAAGGATAGATTAAATACAGTTGGTGGTGGAGTATTTATTGCTGTCAGAAGTAGTTTGCCTTGTAGTGAAATTGAAGTAGATAGTATGGATAGACGTTATACTTGACAATAGGACTAAACTAATAACTGGGTCGTTTGATCGACCCTCCGACTCAGAAGATATAGTTGCTGAACAGTTCAAAGATAACTTGAGTTTCATTCCAAATCGGTACCCCACTCACACAATTATAGTCGGTGGCGACTTCAATCTACCCTCGTCATGCTGGAAAAATTATACGTTTAAAGCCGGCGGCAGGCATAAAACGTCATCCGAAATTATACTCAATGCTTTCTCAGAAAATTACTTTCAACAATCAGTTCATGAGCCCACTCGAAGTGTAAATGGTTGCGAAAGCATACTTGACCTCTTAGCAACAACTAATCCTGGACAAATAGGGAGTATCATGACGAATACAGGGATTAGCGACCACAAGGCATTTGCTGCTAGTCAGAATACTGTAACACCCACAACCATCAAAAAGAAACGCGAAGTACATCTATTTAAAAAAAGCTGATAAAAATGCGTTAGTCTTTTTAATAGACAGTCTCCAGTCCCCATCTTATCAAGTAAGCGTAGAAAAGAAGTGTAATGATTTCAAAGAGATAGTATCGACAGAAATTGAGAGATATATACCACATAAACTAATAAGCGATAGTACTGATCCCCATGGTACACAAAACAGGTCAGATCGCTGTTGCAGAAGCAACGAAAAAAGCATCCCAAATTGATAAGAACGCAAAATCCCGAATATGGCGAAGTTTTGCAGAGGTTCGAAATATAGCACGTGATTCAATTCGGGATGCTTTTAGTAATTTCCACAACGAAACTCTGTTTCGGAATTTGACAGAAGGCGGTAAGAGATTCTGGTCATACATAAAGCACACCTGCGGCAAGTCGCAATCAATACCTTCACTTTGCGATAACATCGGTAAAGTCACTGATGACAGTGCCACCAAAATAGAGTTGTTACACACGGTTTTCCGAAACTCCTTCACCAAAGAAAACGAAGTAACTATTCCCGAATTCCAATCAAGAACAACTGCGAAGATGAGAAACATAGAAGTAGATATCCTCGGTGTAGCGAAGCAGCTTAACTCACTTAATAACGCCAAGGCTTCCAGTACAGACCGTATACCAGTCAGGTTCCTTTCAGAGTATTCAGCTGCCGTATCTCCATATTTAGCAATTATATACAACCACTCGCTCACAGAAAGTTCCGTACCTAAATACTGGAAAGTTGCTCAAGTCACAATAACAGCCAAAAAGGGAAATAGGAGTAATCCGCTGAATAACAAGCCTGTATCACTAACGTCGATTTGCTGTAGGGTTTTGCGACGTATATGTATTCGAACATTATGAAGTACCTCGAAGAAAATGGTTCCCAAGTATGTGAGTGGCTCGAAGACTACTTAAGTAATAGTACCCAGTACGTTGTCCTTAATGGTGAGTGTTCATCGGAGGCGAGGGTATCATCTGGCGTGCCGCAGGGAAGTGTGGTAGGTCCGCGGTTGTTTTCTATCTACATAAATGATCTTTTGGATAGGGTGGATAGCAATGTGCGGCTGTTTGCTGATGATGCTGTGGTGTGCGGGAATGTGTCGTCGTTTTGTGACTGTAGGAGGATACAAGATGACTTGGACAGGATTTGTGATTGGTGTAAAGAATGGCAGCTAACTCTGAATATACATAAATGTAAATTAATGCAGATGAATAGGAAAAAGAATCCTGTAATATTTGAAAACTCCATTAGTACTGTAGCGCTTGTCACTGTCACGTCGATTAAATATTTGGGCGTAACATTACAGAGCGATATGAAGTGGGACAAGCATGTACTGGCAGTTGTGGGGAAGGCGGAAAGTCGTCTTCGGTTCATTGGTAGAATTTTGGGAAGATGTGGTTCATCTGTAAAGGAGACCGCTTATAAAAAACTAATATGACCTATTCTTAAGTACTGCTCGAGCATTTGGGATCCATATCAGGTCGGATTGTGGGAGGAGATAGAAGCAATTCAGACGCGGGCTGCTAGATTTGTTGCTGGTAGGTTCGATCATCACGCGAGTGTTACGGAAATGCTTCAGGAACTCGGGTGGGAGTCTCTAGAGGAAAGGAGGCGTTCTTTTCGTGAATCGGTACTGAGAAAATTTAGAGAATCAGCATTTGAGGATGACTGCAGTACAATTTTACTGCAGCCAACTCACATTTCGCGGAAGGACCACAAAGATAAGATAAGAGAGATTAGGGCACGTAGAGAGGCATATAGGAAGTCATTTTACCCTCGTTTTGTTTGGGAGTGCAACAGTGAGAGAAGATGCTAGTTGTGGTACGAGGTACCCTCCACCATGCACCGTATGGTGGATTGCGGAGTATGTATGCAGATTTAGATGTAGATTTACTGACACATAGCACGGATTCAGAAAATATCGTTCTTGCGGAACACAACTGGCTCTTTATACTCATGAAGGAATGATTGCTATCGACATGGGATGTCAAATTGACTCCATATTTTTAGCTTTTGAGAAGGGTTTCGACACCGTTCCTCACAATCGTCTTCTAACCAAACTGTGTGCCTATGGAATATCGCCTCAGTTGTGCGACTGGATTCGTGATTTCCTATCAGACATTTCACAGTTCGTAGTAATAGACGGTAAGTCATCGAGTAAAACAGAAGTAATATCCGGCGTTCCCCAAGGAAATGTTACAGGCCTTCTATTGTTCCTGATTTATCTTAACGACATAGATTATTTGCAGATGTTGCTGTCATTTACCGTCTTGTAAAGTCATCAGATGACCAAAACGAATACCTAAATAATTTAGATAAGGTATCTCTGAGGTGCGAAAAGTGGCAATTTACACTGAATAAAGAAACGGTTGAAGTTATTCACACGAGTACTAAACGAAATTCGCTAAATTTCGATTACGCGGTAAGTCACACTAATCTGAAGGCTGTAAATTCAACTAAATACTTACGGCTTACAATTACAAACAACCTAAACTGGAAAGATCACATGGATGCCGATGTGGGTAGAGCAAGCCAAAGACTGAGATTCATTGGCAGAACATTTAGAAGGTGCAACAGATCTGCTAAAGAGACTGCTTACAGTAGACTTGTCCGCCCTATTCTGGAGCATTTCTGTGTGGTATAGAATCCGTATCAGGTGGGACTAACGGTTGATACTGAAAATGATCAAAGAAGGGCGGCTCGTTTTGTATTATCGCGAAATAGGGGAGATAGTGCCACAGACATGATACGTGGAGTGGCAATCATTAAAAGAAAGGCATTTTTCGTTGCGACGGGATCTTCACATGAAATTTCAATCAGCAGTTTTCTCCTCCGACTGCGAAAACATTCTGTTGGCACCCACATATATAGGGAGAAATGATCATCACGATAAAATAAGAGATTTCAGGGCTCGCTCAGAAAAATTTAAGTGCACGTTCTTCCCTTGCGCCTTTAGAGAGTGGAACGGTGGAGGGACAGCTGGAAGGTGGTTCATTGAACCCTTTGCCAGGCACTTAATTGTGAATAGCAATCACGTTGACGGAGATGTAGATGTAGATTCGTGAAAAGGCGAAAACGAGAGTTTTGTGAACTTACATCACTTACTGCATGAACCGCCCGTTTCTGAGCCAAAAATGTCCTTTTAGAATGGGAAGAGCTACCCCAAAACATAATACCATAAAACATAATCGAATGAAAATAAAGAAAGTAGACTAATTTTCGTGTCGAACGATCACTCACTTCAGATACCGTTCGAATAGTAAAATTGGCAGTATTAACTCTTTGAACAAGATACTTTCCACAATAGCTCACTATCTATCTGAACACCTAGAAATTTGAACTGTTCAGTTTTATTAATCATATTCCCATTCTGTGATTTTAAAACGTGACGTTTTGTTGAATTGTGTAACAAAAACTGTAACACCTGAGTCTTACTGTGGTTTAGCGTTAGTTTATTTTCTACAGGCTTTGAACTTAGGTCATGAACTGCACTATTTGCAACCGGGCCAGTGTTGCACACAACATCGTTTACTGCCAAGCTAGTGTCATCAGGAAACAGAAATATTTTAGAGATACCCGTAATACGACAGGGAATATCATTTACATAAGTAAGGAACAGGAGTGTCCCCAACACTGATCCCTGGGGCACCCCCCACTTCACTGTAACCCACTCAGACCCCACCTCACAGTCATTCTCAACATTGTGAATAATGACATTTTGCTGTCTGTCGCTAAAATAAGAGTTGAACCAATAGTGAGCTTCTTCCCATATTCTGTAATGGTCCAACTTCTTGAGCAATATTTCGTGATCAAAACAATCAAACGCCTTAGTTAAATAAAAAAATATGCCTAGCGTTCGAAACCTCTGTTTAACCTATCCAGTACCTGACTCAGAAAAGAGAACATAGCATTTTCAGTTGTTAATTGAATTCTAAAGCTGAACTGCACATTTGACAACAAATGGTATGATATAAAATGATCAATTATCCTTACATACACAGGCTTTTGAATAACTTTAGCAAACACTGATGGCATAGATATAGGTCTATTGTCTACACTATCCTCTTCTCCCTTTTTATAAAGCGGCTTTACTACTGAGTATTAAGAGCTTCGGAAACTGACCAGTCCTAAAGGAAAAATTACAAATATGGCTAAATATAGAGCTAACATGTGCAGCACAGTACATAAATATTCTGTTATTCACTCCATCATATCCATGGGAGTCCTTAGTCTTCATTGATTTAATTATTGACTTAGTCTCCCTCTTGTCTGTATCTCAGAGGAGTATTTCAGTCTCGGAAAGGCATTTACCAAGAAAGTTATATGATTCCCTGTAGAAAGTAAATTTTTATTTAATTCACCAGCAATGCTCAGAAAATGATTGTTAAATACTATACACATATCTGATTTATCAGTAACACAAATAATTTGACTATTAACTGACTTTATACCGTCGATCTTGTGCTCCTGACCAGAACTTCCTTCACAACTGACCATATGGTTTTAGTTTTATCCAGTGAAAGAGCTGCCCTATTTGCATACCACTTACTCTTTGCCTTTCTAATAAGAATTTTAAGCACCTGGGAATACTGTTTGTAATGGGCTACTGTAGCATGATTCTGACTACTTCTAACGTTTTGATATAATTCCTGCTTTGTTCTACATGATATCCTTATTCCACTAGTCAGCCACCTGGGCTGCCTATTACTGCCAGTACCGCATTTAGAACGTTCTAATGCAAAGCAGCTCTCAAAGAGCATGAGAGATATGTTAAGAAGAGCATTATATTTATCATCTAAGTTATCAGCACTATAAACATCCTGCCACCTGGTTCCGTGCCAAGGTTTAAAAAACTCTGTATTGCTGTTGGATTAACTTTCCAATATAGTTTGTAATTATGTGTGACATTTTTTTGCGTACAAAAGCCTTTTAGTGTTAAAATTTATGCATCATGGTCTGTTTCTTAAAGTTTGTTCAAATAAATTGCTCTTTATGTTCACAGACTTTTAGTAAATATGCAGATGTACAATATTACAGATTTAAGTTCTGTCTTTTTTCTACTAACAGAATGCCTATCTTGTAATGAAAAATGAATAAATATATTTTCTATGGCCGTGTTACTGTTCCCCTGCACCCTACTTCGAAGAAACACGATCAGCATCAGATCATATGACTTTACGAATGAATTTAGGACATCTACCAACATCCTTTTTCTTGCACCATCTTATACAAAATTAATATTGAAGTCACCACATATAACTAATATCTGGTACTTCCTACAAAGTGAATCGAAAACCCTCTCTAGCTGCAGCAGAAATGCTCTGCAGTCAGAGTTACGACACCTACAAGCAACAACAATTAAAAGTTTTGTTTCTCTAAATGCAACTGACCCTGCACAACATTCAAATACCTGTTCAGAGCAGTGTCGTGATATGTCTATGGACTCAAATAGAATACTGTTTTTTACGTACATAGCCGCTCCTCCACCCAGCAAGGAACTCCTGGAGAAACAGCCACCTAATCTGTATCCTGGTAAAGGAAGCCTCTGAACTGTCAAATTATTTAAATGGTGCTGCGATATACCAAGAATTTCAGAGTCAACATCTAAAATCAGTTCACTAACTTTATCTCTAATACCTCTTATATTTTGATTCGTGGAAGCAGATCACGTTTCGAAATTCGGATGGAGTTTATAAGCATTCAAGACTCTAGTTTCATTGGAACGTTTACTTATGGTTGGAGTGAATACCATCAGTATACTTAAATAGCACTCACCGACGTTTTTAAACTATCTTATAGTATTTTGCTACTAAGTTATTTTGTATACTTAGAATCTCACATTTATTCCATGCAAAACCAGTTGGAGTAGACACACCATCACACAATAAGGCTTCGTTGATCTTAGAAGGATTAAGTGACCGAAATGACGAACAGCACATCTCTATGCTCCCACTATCATAGGTAAAACAGTACCAGAGATATACTGTGGCCACACAGCAGCTTATACCACTTGGCGTAGACCACATGTTTTCACAGCATGTTGGTGCTTTAGAAATACATCCTGTGATGCCTCTGGACCTGTTAATTTTAACGTAGAAACACCAAGCACAATGAGTAATTGCTGCACTCTCACTGCTTCTGTCGAAGACGCGAATGCTGAGAGTGAATGTGTCGTACTTCGATATCAACTACCCCTCGATATATACGTCAGTCTGCAACACAAATTCCCCTGCTCTATTTAAACTAGCCCCACCATTGTACATCGTTATATATTCCCAATTGGTACTATAGCTTAGGGATCATTGTCAGCTACTATCCTGACTTTAACACGCAAAGACACATTTGTGGTTAAATGGTACGTACTTGTGAACAGTGATATTGACATGACAGCACGGTGCAGCAAATTCGTTGTCCCATCTAGCCTGTGAGCCACATCTGTTCGTGTTACTTGACTGATCTGTGAAGCAAAAGCACTATATTGATGGTGCTACCAACGTATAGACTGTAATATTACTTTCTAAAATCTGACGGAAAAAAAATCTCTCGAAAGATGTATTTCTCCCGGAAGCATTGTGGTGGATTAGGGGTTGGGTTGTTTGGGGGAGGAGACCAAATTGCCTGGAGCGATTTAGAGAAATCACGCAAAACTTAAGTCAGAATGGCCGGACGTGGGATTGAACCATCGTCCTCGCGAATGCGAGTCCAGTGTGCTAACCACTGCGCCACCTCGCTCACTGGGGGATTAGCGTATGTTTGATTGTACCATGGCTCTGAGCACTATGAGACTTAACTTCTGAGGTCATCAGACGCCTAGAACTTAGAACTAATGAAACATAACTAACCTAAGGACATCACACACATCCCTGCCCGAGGCAGGATTCGAACCTGCGACCGTAGCGGTCGCTCGGCTCCAGACTGTAGCGCCTAGAACGGCACGGGTTTGATTGTATATAGGCAATTTTTTACGTATCAGCGTGTGAGATTGGGATAGAGGGGTATCCGATAATACTGTGTAATGTATACCCTCCACCATGCACTGCACTTCCGCTTAAAGTGTATTTGTTTACCTGTGGGATGTTCGTAAGTGATGGAGATATCTGTGAGGAGGCAGGAAGACCCATTGTGGAATTTGCTGTATACCTGAACGTACATGAATCTATAGTACATTAATAGGACTCTAAATCATGTACACTGTCATCGGGAGTGTTAACTCTCGTAAAATGTCTACCAGGAACGCATCTGGAGCGAGCTGAAGTAGAATGCATATATCGGGTTGGAATTCAATTGCTGGAATCTTAAGGAAAACAACCCAAGCACTAGGAAGTGACAAGGCGGTGAGCTTAAAAAATATGTAGTCTCAAATTCATTTGCAAGGATTTTTAAGGGGTGTGTGATCTACCCGCTAAAAATGATTGTCTAAGAGGCGAATGATCGCGTGAGATATTCTAGACAGATATTTGCTTACAAAAAATTGTTTGTGTCTACTGATCGCATACCACACACACAGGTAGGAATTCGCTGTTGTTTCAGATCAGTACCAGATTCTGTTTTCCATAGTCCCTCCATATACAAAAGGTTAAGAGCATATTTGTGTTCGTTTCTCGCAGAATGAACCATGTCACCAGAGAAACAGTGTGAGGGTTAGTGGAGGGGAGGGAAGAATGGAGGAGGACTGTACCCTACTGTGGTGTGCGTACTGTAAGACCTTCGGTACACACACCATCAGATTATTTGACTCGTCGCTCTAATGAAGTAGGCGAGTGTCAGCAATATGTCTCGTGGTCTTATCGTGGCGTGTTTATCTTCTGCCGTTAGGTCAGACGATAGAAATGCCACTTGCACGCTTAAAGTAGCAGATTGACGGTGACCAGCTTTAAACAGAACTTGATTAATTTTCACACACATTTTTTTTAAAATAATAACAAGCATAAAAATAACTTAACTTGGTTCTGGATGCTATTTACAATGGAAAATCTGAAATTCCTTTGGTCTTGGTACGTTAATCTTATTCTCACATATGTCTGATACTCGACAAAGTGTCTATACATTTCTCTTCATGGCTATGTACAGGAATATGATAATCTTATTAGGCACAGACTGAATTTGACTATAGACTGGTACAGACAAATGCAGACTGACTAATCGGAGGTCTGTACACCTCGCGCGTTGAGGTATCACTGCGCGAGTGTGATCCGCGAGGAGAAAAGGTTCTGAGTTAGCAGCAATTTCATTGGCTACGTGACATATTAATACGCGGATCGGCGGAAGCAGAATTTGGTCCGTCTCTATGACAGCGCCATCTCGTAGTGCGGAGACGGACGAGCGCTGCGCCTGCGCTGTTGTGCTTAGCGGAGCGCGCTCAAGTGGGAAAGTTGTGTACGCGCTGACTACGCGGAACTATGTACACAACACCTACTAAGTTACTCTGTCTTCATTAAGGATAAAGACTCTTCCTTCTCCGGCCTACGCTATCGTGCAAGAATTTACGCAACATAAATAAAAGACTCGTAGGCTAATTAATTGCAATCATGTCATTTATTCCTTGACAAATATTTGATAACGACGATGTCAATGGCGGCTCTTCCTACTGGGAAGCTATGGTACGCATTGCGAAACGACACTCAGCTGCTGTGAGTGTAAACATACTACGAGGCCTGTTCAGAAAGTAAGCTCCGATTGATTGCCAAATTGAAACCACAGTGAACATCAGAAATGTTTTACTTGTAACAATTAGCTACACCTTTCAGCTACTTCTCTACGTAGTCGCCGTTCTGACTTAGATTTTTGTCATAGCGTTGTACCAACTTTTCAATAGCCTCATCATAGAAGGCAGCCGCCAGTGCTTTCCGCCAATTCTCCACGCTGGCCTACACCTCGTTGTCTGTGTCAAAATGTTGTCTTCAAAGACAGCGGTTCATGTGACCAGAGATGAAACTCAGGGGGAGACAATTGCGGACTGTATTGTGGGTAATCTCACATTTCCATTTGAAAACGATGCAGGAGCATCTTCATTGCCCCTGCAGAATGCGGCTGAGAATTGTCTTGAAGAAGAAACAGCACGACTGTTATGTAATGTTAGCTGCATAGCTTCAGGCGAAATTTCTCACCAGGCCCTCGTACTTGGCGGCAGACACTATTTTCTAGACATCTTTACGCACTCACTGCGAGCTCAGAAATGAGAAGAGCGACGTGATGCTAACTGGGGTTATACTAGACACACTACCCAACACATCTGTGCAAAGCTTTATCGGATTTTCATAGTCGTTTCCATTTCGCGACCGATCGGAGCTTACTTTCTGAACGCCCCTCGTATAATTCTACGGACGTTGTACACGTATAAATGATAATCACCACACTTGTCGGAAAGTGTGGAAATATTCGAAAGCGAAATGTTTTAACCTGAACTGACGCGCCAATAAGTCCGAGAATGTTTTAACAACACTACCAAAAATGGTTCAAATGGCTCTGAGCACTATGTGACTCAACTGCTGTGGTCATAAGTCCCCTAGAACTTAGAACTACTTAAAACTAACTAACCTAATGACAGCACACAACACCCAGCCATCACGAGGCAGAGAAAATCCCTGACCCCGCCGGGAATCGAACCCGGGAACACGGGCGTGGGAAGCGAGAACGCTACCGCACGACCACGAGATGCGGGCAACAACAGTACCGTCGCGAAAGGCTTTGTTCTCATGTTATAGCGTGCATAATCATGCTACTTCTCGAGAATGTTATGCCATTAGAACGAAAAGTTACTGTTGTTAGTGTTCTAACATATCATCTGTGGTGTCACCGCCAGACACCACACTTGCTAGGTGGTAGCCTTTAAATCGGCCGCGGTCCATTAGTATACGTCGGACCCGCGTGTCGCCACTGTCAGTGATCGCAGACCGAGCGCCGCCACACGGCAGGTCTAGAGAGACGTCTTTGCACTCGCCCCAGTTGTACAGCCGACGTTCGTAGCAATGCTACACTGACAATCACGCTCTTATTTGCCGAGACGATAGTTAGCATAGCCTTCAGCTACGTCATTTGCTACGACCTAGCAAGGCGCCGTATTCAATTAATATTGAAATTATACTTTTGTATCGTCAAGAGCGATGTACACCAATTATGGATTAAAGTTAAGTATTACATCATCTACGTACTTTATTTGCAATTGTCAAGACATTGTCCTGTTCCAGACCTCACGCCAGTCAGCGTGTAATTAAACGCGTGCATTTCGGCGTCCTCTAGCAACACGGTGTTGGCTCTTCTGCCAACACTTCATCATCAGCCGTGTATGGAAAGTGATAAGACAACTATTCATGTAAAAAATTAGATATATGTAGCTGTAAGCGGGAGGATACATTTGTCGTTGTGGAACTGGGGGAATTTCAACGCACTTATGTGTATATTTCACCGTAAAGGATGATAGATTCATTAAGTAAACACTTGTGTAATATACTAATGCAGGTTTTCAACTGGATCTGCAGCAGCGTACAAATAGGGTAGGCAATGGGGCTGTAACATCATGGATACACTGAACATCCTCTTATGTTCCGTCGCATTATCGACTACGGTGTTCATTACAGTACACCAGCCCATATTGGTGACGTTTTTTCAATTCTTTCAGCTGCAGTAACGCTGTTGATTATGGCATCGTGCTGGACACTTGTGCTTTACAACACTTGTTGGAGAGAGCCTTCGCGGGATGCAGCACCTTCCGGAAGTGCTGAATGATAATACATGCAGTATGTCATCGAATCTGATTGGCTGCAAGAATTAAATGTCAAATAATTTCCTAGAACAGAGGACAATAGAGACACCTAGTCGAGGAGAGTGCGGAAATAACAAATTTTTTTCTGAAACTTTACGCATATGATTGATAATTGCGTTGCTTGTCTGAAATGTATATTTGTTAGAGTGTAAAGTTACTGTAGCCTGTTTTACAACATGTGCAAAGAAAATGACGTGAGTTGGAAATGAGCAGACTACGTACGGTCGTAAGGGAGGTACAGATTCAACCCCTAATCCGAGTTTTATATGGAAAATTGCGATTTCAAAGTGCGTCCAGCCATAGGAATATGAAAGGTACTACATGGAAAATTTAGTGCAGTTATAAGTATGATATATATTTATGCAGTATTTTGATATTTCCAGAGCTACAGTCGTCATGAAGAGGTATTTATAACACTTTACTCATTGTCGAATGTCATATACGTAGAAAAAGAGGGTTGCCTTGCTTTCGACTACCTAGTTTCGTACCTATTTGAGACAAGCCGTTACAAGTCTCTCTCTCTCTCTCTCTCTCTCTCTCTCTCTCTCTTTGTGTGATTTGTTCAGCAGGACTCAGAGTTTCAGAAGCCTTTTGTTCGACTGTGAGGTATACTGGCATTTACACATTTCCCGTCTTTATTCGATTGAGATATCGTATTTTGTGATGTGTTGTTTGCATGAAAGAAAGTGGAAAAGAAATTTTCTAGTTCTGTACAAATGAGAATACATAGGATTATGAGTATAAAAATCATAGGTGACTTTGTAAAGTATAAGGATGATAAAGAACCTATCACATCATTGATATCGGTATTCGTTAAAAAACAAAAGTGCAACTACCAATTTTCCTCTATTTTCGAGTTTTCACATAAAAATCTTCGCAGACAAGATAAGTTTAGTTACTCAATGGTTTGCAGTATTTCACAGATAAGTTTAGTTACTCAATGGTTTGCAGTATTTCACACGCGCACGTTTCGTCCCTCTAGAGATATAATTTCCATTCTTTATCTTCTAAGTTATATTGTGCAGGCGATCGGTAGCATACTCCTATGTGGTTGATATAGAGAACAGTCGTGTTAATGCTATTATATTCCGGCAAACTATATGAAAATACATTAAAGTCAGGGAATTTTCTAGTGCTACGCCATGATTCCAGCATAAAAGTATTACAAATTTCATCGTTTTTTTTTGTTTTTTTTTTTTTTTTTTGCCTGTGAAATCTTTTGTTCGACTGTAAGGTAGTGTCATACATGACGTCACACTTTGTGGTCAGAGTGAGACAAGTCTCTCTCTCTCTCTCTCTCTCTCTCTCTCTCTCTCTCTCTTTCTCTCACCATTCAGATGGTCACTGTACTGGACTCATGGTCCGTTGCAAGCCATCCCATTCATCAAATGGCTCTGAGAACTATGGGACTTAACAGCTATGGTCATCAGTCCCGTAGAACTTAGAACTACTTAAATCTAACTAACCTAAGGGCATCACACAACACCCAGTCATCACGAGGCAGAGAAAATCCCTGACCCCGCCGGGAATCGAACCCGGGAACCCGGGCGCGGGAAGCGAGAACGCTACCGCACGAGCACCAGCTGCGGACATCCCATTCATCAGCGGACAGCACCAACGACCACTTGCACTGCACTTTTACGCCATCCCAATGGTCGACGTGAGGGTCCAGCCATCGCTGCCCTCGCTGGGATATCAAAAGAGTTCTACGCTCCGGAAAGTGGGGCGTGACACAGCCGGACGAGCCAGAAGAGCTACCAGCATCCGCCCCGGCTGCACAGCTCATGCTTCTGCCGCAGTGAAACTACACTCAGCGAAGGCCTCTATAACCTACATCTACATCTACATACATACTCCGCAATCCACCATACGGTGCGTGGCGGAGGGTACATCGTACTACAACTAGAAGTTTCTCTCCCTGTTCCGCTCCCAAACACAACTAGGGAAAAATGACTGCCTATATGCCTCTGTACGAGCCCTAATCTTTCTTATCTTATCTTTGTGGTCTTTCCGCGAAATGTAAGTTGGCGGCAGTAAAATTGCTCTCTGAATTACTTCTATGTCCTCCCTCAATCCGACCGGATAGGGATCCCAAACGCTCGAGCAGTACTCAAGAACAGGTCGTATTAGTGTTTTATAAGCGGTTTACTTTACAGATGAACGACATCTTCCCAAAATTCTACCAATGAACCGAAGAAGACTATCCGCCTTCCCCACAACTGCCAGTACATGCTTGCCCCACTTCATATCGCTCTGCAAAGTTACGCCCAAATATTTAATCGACGTGAATGTGTCAAGTGCTACACTACTAATGGAGTTTTCAAATATTACAGGATTCTTTTTCCTATTCATCTGCATTAATTTACATTTGTCTATATTTAGTGTTAGCTGCCATTCTTTACACCAATCACAAACCCTGTCCAAGTCATCTTGTATTCTTCTACAGTCACTCAACGACGACACCTTCTCGTGCACCACAGCATCATCAGCAAACAGCCGCACATTGCTATCCACCCTATCCAAAACATCATTTATGTAGATAGAAAACAACCGCGGACCTACCACACTTCCCTGGGGCACTCCAGATGATACCCTCACCTCCGATGAACACTCACCATTAAGGACAACGTACTGGGTTCTATTACTTTAGAAGTCTTCGAGCCACTCACATACTTCGGAACCAATTCCATATGCTCGTACCTTAGTTAGGAGTCTGCAGTGGGGCACCGAGTCAAACGCTTTCCGGAAGTCAAGGAATATGGCATCCGTCTGATACCCTTCATCCATGGTATACCTATTGTATAATGATAAACGAATTCGACTTCATTGATCGTTATGAAACACTTATCTAAAGTATATTTTAAACTAATTCACGGGTATGTAGTTATACCAAAATCAATATCCTACTACAGCATACACGTGTACGTAAATTAACAACGTCTTGGTCAGACGGTGTCACAATATATAGAGATGTTAGCTCACCTTCCGCAACTGTGTTTAGTTCTACACATAAATACGGTAATTTCTGAAGGGATTCCGCTTTCAGGGTACACGACATACTTCATTCTTCCTCCGTAGATATTTCAGTAACGTTTCTCCTCCATTATCAGTGGAATTTTGCAATTCTTAAATCTGTAGGGAGCCATGGCCTTTGTAGACTGGTCCCTTCAACCCCCACAAACCAACCATCTTAAATCTGACAACAGCTTAAGTGTTACATGAGAATAACGAGATATAGTTTTGAGAGTGTGACCGTTATATTCAAAACGTTTTAATAAAATATACATCATTACACTGCATGTAGTTATTAACATAGGTGTCTAATATCTCGAGTACAGCTGATATCTAGGTACAGTTCCCTCCAACATCTAAATAATGATATCCAAACAGGAACTTGCTTTCTGAAAAGCTTAGGACTAAAAGGAAACTATTGGGGTTTCGGTTATTTTTCGCTTTGTTGATGTTATTATCACACTGTCCTTCTTTCATAATGTCTGCTGTTGACTATGTTTACAATTAATTTCTGCTTACTCGGTTTTAGTAAATGCCTTTAGAAAATCTGCCTGCTAATCAGATGTGGAGGCTTGTTATTATTATGGAGCTATTGATGGTGTGTATGTGTCAGTGCACTTTGAGCTTTACTTTAGGGATTCATACATGCAGGGACAGAAGTAGTGACGTCGTCACTGGTGTCATCACTCTTATCAGAGATATCATAAACCCTGTCAGTAGGATGCCACGCCCCCTTTCCCACTCAAAGTCCCTGTACCCCACTCACATGCTCCTCTCCATCCTGCTCCTCTCCATAGCTTAAGTACAACTAATCACTGCATTAAATAACTAATCCAAGGTGATGGACCTATCCCAACTGCATTAGTGTAAAATTAAAGACCTTCTCCAATATCCTCCCATCTAGTCCCTCCCTCAGTCAGGAAATACTAGTTCCTTTGTGCTTAATGCCCCAACCTCCTCTTCCTCCTGCAACCAATCACAGCGAAGTACTTTATAATTAACAGCAAATAGGAAATCCAACTTTGGAAACAAGCTGAGTTGTGCTTTCCACGGTCCCACATCCGCGTCACAGTCCTGTTTCCATCCGGTTTGAATGTAGTGTTAAAATGATGAGTAATAATGACACCAAGCTGCCTTATTTTCATGATATGAGTATTTACATAAAATTGTGTACTCAGAGCCTGCATAATGACCACCTCCCTTCCTCTCTCCTCCATCCAGATCCAGTATTTTACACACCATTACAACGAAGGAGCCAGTTATGGTGTAGCCCTGTCTTGGGTTTGCTAAAATGTATTGGAATGATCTAAGTATTTATAAAAAAGATATATCACACACTTAAAAAAAGTGTGTGAATTGCGTGCAATCACAAATATGTTTCCAACTACGTTTGGTTTACTGACTAAATATCGTTAATGTACCGGCTCACCATTCACATCATCATACTTCATTGCAAGCTGTATATCATCCGCTACAGAATATTGGAAGCGTATATAGCATACAGTCCCTAACCAAATAATTTCAACATTTTCTTATCGAATGTAACTAACAGTTTAGAAATTTAGAAGATCAGTTTTATTTTAATTAGTATTCCATAAACCCCGAAAAACGCGAAATAAAATGAATTACTGATTCGTGTCTACTCTGACCAACAGATGCTACATACGATGCTTGGTGTATGACACAACACAGTATAATATCAGCTATTTTCCATAGCTGTCCTGCTTGTCAAATGTCACAACAGTCTTTCCAAGTCTTCAGAATTGCATCAACAAGGCAAAAAGTGTGAAAAATGTAACTATAGACTCTAAAGCAAGCAATACAATCCTACATTCACACATATGCGCAAGGAGCCTGCAAAACAGGCAGACAGACTTTCCTAAGGCTTATGACTATCGGTGTAAAACACATTCTCCAAAACAGATAGAACTAATGTTTTCTTTTACAACTGAATGTGGAAAGGAGTATAAAATATACTCTCCACAATAGTTAAAAATCAACGCTAGCTTATATAATCCAATTAACGTATCAGTAATTTGCAGTTGTCAGAGATGAATTTCACCTTAAATACTATTCTGAATAATTACAGAAACATGAAATAAAACCAACCGCCGTTTCATGACTCTGACAACAGTGGCAGCAATAAGATTTCGACGTATAGATGCGACCTGGCGTAAGACACTACAAAGATTTTACTTCCTTATTTTCGACATCTATGATACTTGTCTGAGGTCATAACATTCAAAACGTATCCAAAAGACATGAACAACACAAAAAAGTACAATCTTTGCATGCCAGTGTTCTATCCATATAGTTAAATATCCGCAAATTTGGTGTCTTGAAAACACGATTTTGCACTCTAAGGCATGCTCCAGGGGAGGGAGAGTGGAGGTAATGCATTACTAGATAAATGTAATACATGATAATTATTGCAAACGATTAAGATCTAGTTTTTCTTACGTTAAGCATTCATACACAACTATAGATTTCCTGGCAAAAAAGTATTACAGGGGGAACACAATTACGCTCTCCAATAACTGACACAGTCTCAACTTGCTTTTGCTTGTGGTAGCTGTTTGGAACATGTCTCAACTTGCTTAGTCGACATCTTATACCAGCTGCTGACATGCGTGCGAGATAAGCTTCCTTCAACGAATCGTTGTTAGCGATTAAACAGCGTCCATAAAAACTTACTGAAGATGGATTCTCATTCTGGATCAATCAGTGTGTTTCCATTATTGTGGAAGCTTGAATCGTTGGTAAGAAACGAACAAACCATCGGTTGAACGTGGTTTGTGGTTTCCCAAGTATTTGTTTGTGATTCTTCTGAAGAGTAAAGATTTTGTAGATGCTACAGTTCAAAAGAAAACATGTTAACTACAAGGAAGGAAACAGCTAATGTTGAATTCACTCCAAATCTTCAGTAAGCTGTAACGATTGTTATCCCGAAAGCAGAAATTGCTTCATCGTCTGAGCGGCAGTATCTGTAATGATCTTCGACAATGCTCGTCTGTGTAAAATTTATATCCAATACAAGATGAGACAACCTTTCTATGCAGACACAGCATTGTTTACGTTAAATGTGGAGCTTCCATTCCTGACGTGCCGTGTGTCAGATTGCTATTTTAGCTACAGTAAGAGCATATTCGTCTTAGTAGATTCGGTTTCAGTCTTACGTATAAGAAATTTGTGTAACTCTTCCTCCTATTTTAGAAAATTAACTACGTTTAACATGAATCCAAGCTTTCTGTGAAGCGTCCACTGAGGAGGTCACAATAACAGACAGAGTACGCGAAGGAACTTGCCCCCCTTCTTACAGCGGTGTACCGTAGGTCTCTAGGAGAGCGTAGGGTTCCAAAGGATTGGAAAGGGCACATGTTTACGTTAAATGTGCAGCTTCCATTCCTGACGTGCCGTGTGTCAGATTGCTATTTTAGCTACAGTAAGAGCATATTCGTCTTAGTAGATTCGGTTTCAGTCTTACGTATAAGAAATTTGTGTAACTCTTCCTCCTATTTTAGAAAATTAACTACGTTTAACATGAATCCAAGCTTTCTGTGAAGCGTCCACTGAGGAGGTCACAATAACAGACAGAGTACGCGAAGGAACTTGCCCCCCTTCTTACAGCGGTGTACCGTAGGTCTCTAGGAGAGCGTAGGGTTCCAAAGGATTGGAAAGGGCACATGTCATCCCCGTTTTCAAGAAGGGACGTCGAACTTGTGCAGAACTATAGACCTATATCTCTAACATCTATCAGCTGTAGAATTTTGGAACTCGTATTATGTTCGAGTATAATGACTTTCCTGGAGACTAGAAATCTACTCTGTAGGAATCAGCATGGGTTTCGAAAAAGATGATCGTGTGAAACCCACCTCGCGCTTTTAGTCCACGAGACTCAGGGGGCCATAGACACGGGTTCCCAGGTATATGCCGTGTTTCTTAACTTCCGCAAGGCGTTCGATACTGTTCCCCACAGTCATTTAATGAACAAAGTAAGGGCATATGGACTATCGGACCAATAGTGTGATTGGATTGAAGAGTTCCTAGACAACAAAACGCAGCATGTCATTCTCAATGGAGAGAAGTCTTCCGAAGTAAGGTGTGCCGCAGGGGAGTGTCGTAGGACCGTTGCTATTCACAATGTACATAAATGACTTTGTGGATGACATCGGAAGTTCACTGAGGCTTTTTGCGGATGATGCTGTGGTATATCGAGAGGTTGTAACAATGGAAAATTGTACTGAAATGCAGGAGGATCTGCAGCGAATTGACGCATGGTGCAGGGAATTGGAATTGAATCTCAATGTAGACAAGTGTAATGTGATGCGAATACATAGAAAGAAAGATCCCTTATCATTTAGCTACAATATAGCAGGTCAGCAACTGGAAGCAGTTAATTCCATAAATTATCTGGGAGTACGCATTAGGAGTGATTTAAAATGGAATGATCATATAAAGTTGATCGTCGGTAAAGCGGATGCCAGACTGAGATTCATTGGAAGAATCCTAAAGAAATGCAATCGGAAAAACAAAGGAAGTAGGTTACAGTACACTTGTTCGCCCATTGCTTGAATACTGCTCAGCAGTGTGGGATCCGTACCAGGTAGGGTTGATAGAAGAGATAGAGAAGATCCAACGGAGAGCAGCGCGCTTCGTTACAGGATCATGTAGGAATCGCGAAAGCGTTACGGAGATGATAGATAAAGTCCAGTGGAAGACTGTGCAGGAGAGACGCTCAGTAGCTCGGTACGGGCTTTTGTTGACGTTTCGAGAACATACCTTCACCGAGGAGTCAAGCAGTATATTGCTCCCTCCTACGTATATCTCGCGAAGAGACCATGAGGATAAAATCAGAGAGATTAGAGCCCACACAGAGGCATACCGACAATCCTTCTTTCCACGAACAGTACGAGACTGGAATAGAAGGGAGAAGCGATAGTGGTACTCAACGTACCCTCCGCCACACACAGTCAGGTGGCTTCCGGAGTATGGATGTAGATGCAGATGTAGAATCGAGTTGGTGTTGTTTACACACTTATAACATGCAAGCTGCGTGTTAATGAATTAAACAAACAACTTAGATGCTGAAATATTTAATTTGCTCGCAAAGGGTATCGAATTTAAGGCGAGTTTTAGATTTTGGTGACATAATTTCATGGCATTGTCAATCTGGAGGCGATCTGCAGTATATGGTAACAGAAGAAAGCCTCCTTTTTGTTGGATGACCGGTTTCAACAGAAATTTATTGCTATCCGTGAATCATGTAATTTGCATTTTTACAGTTTATTATCCATTAGTGTTACAAGTCCCTTCACATTCCATGCCTACACCCCACTACCATGAAGGACACTACACGTCGGCATTTCAAAGGTGAAAGTATTATACACACACAAAACCCGTAACCGATATCAAGTGTTCACCTTCACAACCAACTGTACTATACTATTACAGTAACACATAGAAATAAGCACCATCGTAAAACAGATATAAGATAATTATGATTCATATTGTTAAGATAAAACACTCTGTACGAAAGCATACCGTACACTGTGGGAAATCTGTAACATTATCCAGTCTGGAACCGCGTGACCGCTACGGTCGCAGGTTAGAATCCTGCCTCGGGCATGGATGTGTGTGATGTCTTTAGGTTAGTTTGGTTTAAGTAGTTCTAAGTTCTAGGGGACTGATGACCTTAGAAGTTAAGTCCCATAGTGCTCAGAGCCATTTGAACAATTTGTAACATTATCTCTGCCAACCACATCTAAAAACATATTTGTAACTGTGTTTATGTGAGTTATTCTCGACTTATACCGTAAACTGAAAGTTGTGTGCGATGAATAACATCTGTGAGACTGTATAAATGGATCATAACCGAACTGTAATAAGTACAAATTGCACGTTTTTTGTATGCTGCAGTAAAGTTAAGAAAACAAAGAAAACCTCACACATCCAAAACATTAAGTAA
Source organism: Schistocerca nitens (assembly GCF_023898315.1). Lineage (NCBI taxonomy): Eukaryota > Metazoa > Arthropoda > Insecta > Orthoptera > Acrididae > Schistocerca > Schistocerca nitens. The sequence goes on along the minus strand of NC_064619.1, from coordinate 360,075,000 downwards.
AAATGGCATAGTAAAAAAGAACACACACTTGGAAGTGGGAATCATTTCATGAACCGCGTCGTGTAAAACATGGATAAACGGAAAGTTCTTTACAAACAAAACCATTGTTCTACAGTTGCAGTCTTCCCAAAAACCACTTACAATCGACAAAATCAGATACTGTGAATCAGGACACAAGGGCCCACGGCACAATACACATACAGTGGTCATCATATCTGCGCCTACTACCATAGCACGCCTCATTTCAGACCGAAATTCCCAACTTATACCACACACTACAAATGTAGTGCCACTTGCACATTATCTTCATTACTCGCGGCATATCGCCTATTCCCGCAAGAGAGCTTCGTATGCATCCTCACTGAAGTGATCATTGTCCATTGTCAACTTTGTTCTACATGTGGTGTCCGTTCTTTCAGACATGTCCAAAAGAACTGACTCCATGTTGTTCCTGCAGCCACAATGAATCCAGACACAGTGGGATTAAAGATATTCATTGACAGTGGACACTGTTTTTAATCAACGATAAAAGGTGAAAATTTGTGCTGAACTAGGTTTCGAAACCAGGTGTCCTGCTTATTAAGCAAATTCAAACCTAACGCAGTGGACCAAACACAGTGGACATCGCAAATGCAGAGACTACCTAGCACAACTTCTGTCAGACCCCAATTCTCAGCTTTCCCACACACTACTGATGTGCCCCTAGCTTCATAGTGGCTGCAGTATCATAATGGCGTCTCTTCTTTCGGAAATATGTGGAAGAAAAGACACCATATATACAATATACAATTAAGATGGGGAATACCAATAATCCATTCAGTGTGGAAGCACACCAAGCTCGAACTATTATGCGACTCGGCGAAATTTCACAAGTAATGAGGACAGCGGCCAAGGGGACTACATTAGCAGTGTGTGGATAAGTTAGAATATGGGTCTGATAGGGCAGTGCTAGGGCGGTCCGTGCAGTTGCGATGACCACCGTGTCTGGATAGTGCACTGGTCAGTGCAGCTGCCTTGTAAGCAGAAAAATCATGTTCGAATCCCAGTACTAAATGGCTCTGAGCACTATGGGACTCAACTGCTGAGGTCATTAGTCCCCTAGAACTTAGAACTAGTTAAACCTAACTAACCTAAGGACATCACAAACATCCATGCCCGAGGCAGGATTCGAACCTGCGACCGTAGCGGTCTTGCGGTTCCAGACTGCAGCGCCTTTAACCGCACGGCCACTTCGGCCGGCGAATCCCAGTACTGTACAAATTTTCAACCTGCCCACCGATTTAAACCAATGTCCACTGGCAGCTAACATCTTTCATTCTTTTGTGATTTGGTATTGGGTTGACACTCCCAGCCTGACAATAGGATGTAGTATTTAGTGTGGAGTACGTCTAGATGCAGTAGTGAAGCGATGTCTCTCACATAACCTGGTACAAGACAGTGCAGGCGTTTGTGTATTCTGCAAGACTGTACTTTACGTTGTTATATAAGGCTATTAAGTCATTAACTTATTTACATATTGATTTAGTGTTAAGTGAAGGGGAAAGATTAAGGGAAGTTCGTTATTTGTGTTATTCGAAAATGTTACTGAGAATTTAATTGTTTGATTGAAGTTACAGTAAATTCAAAGTTAAATAGGTACACTGGGAGTGAAAGAGTTTTTCATTATGTTTAATGTTTGACAGACGCTGACAAATTAGATAATGCTAATATACAGGGTGACAATTACTGAACTATATGAAGAAAACCTAAATTAGTTACGAACTTCGAAGTGCACATACTTTATTCAACATCTAAATGTCACTACAGATATTAGGTTATGACATGTTCGATATGCCTGCCATCCTTGTCCATGATGTGGCACAGACGAATAGCGAAATTCTGCATGACCCGCTGAAGTGTTGGAACATCGGTGCTATCGATAGCCTTCTGACATCTCAGCAATGGTTTTTGGTTCATTGTTGTATAGTCCCACAAGAAGGCGTCCCATATGTTCAGATACAGATAACATGGCGGCCAATTGCAGCCAATGACTGTGATTCTGAATACCCCACAACCAGAATGCGGTCCCCAAAGTGCTCCTCCAGGGCATTACACATTCTCTTGCTTCGATGGTGTCGAGCTGCATCTTGCATGAGCCGCAAGTTGTCGAAAGCAAGGTCACTTTGGATAATGTGGATGAAATCATTTTACAAAACCTTCAGGAACCATTCGGTAGTCACCATGCCATCAAGGAATATCGCACCGATTATTCCATGACTGGACACTGTACACCACAAATTCACCCGTTGAGTGTGAAGGGACTTCTCGATCGTGAAATTCGGATTCTCAGTACCAAAATGCACCCAATTTTGCTTATTGACGAACCCATCCGAATGAAAGTGGGCTTCGTCGATAAACCAAACCACATTAAAATAAAAATACTATTGGTCGAGTCTGAGGACAATAGTGTTGGTGAAACACAACCGCCGTTCTATAGCTCTGGGGCTTCACGGCCGATGAGTTTGAATTTTGTATAGGGAGAGACGCAGGTTTTCCAAAACAGTTTGTTGCAGTGTCTCCTGGTTGAGATCCACCTGTTGTGCAACTCGTCTGATAGATTTCCTGTGGCTGGTTTGAAACACAGCGGGTGTCTTGTCGATGTTTTCACCCTTTGTGGACGACCGACATTGCCAAAACTGTCATCATGAACACTGCCAGTTCTCTCAAAGTTTCGAATCAAATTCTTGATTATTAGCACACTTGGACTGATTGTCTTCAGCTTGAACTTGGTCGCAAATTTCGTTTGAGCCGCAGCTGGGCTGTTATTGCTCCCATAGTAGGCCTTCACAAGCGGTATTCGCTAAGGCACGCTGTACCGTGACATTTTCACGAGCAAACGGTCGACAACAACAAGCAGCATGCGCATTTTAATTCCCATCATGACCCGCGGCCAACCGTGAAGTTTGAATTTCCTAACGCAAACCGCTCAGAAGTTACAACGATTTTGTTTCATATAGTTCATTAACTGTCACCCTGTGATTAAATTATGTTACGGAGTTGTCACAGTTGAAAGAATAATTAACAGAAGGTGTGACACGTTATGGTCGTGTACGAACACTGTGGTTTACTAAGTATATTGATGTATATTTTAACTTAAGAATGTCAAGAATACAAATTAATGTTGACGTTACATTTAAGGTGTTATTTGGGCAAAGACAACCACATAACTTAATTGCTTACACAATTGTCTCATCGCGATACCCTATCTAACTTCAGTTATTTCAATTTCAATCACGAATACATTACATCACCCTTTGCTTGACGCGTTTATCTCGACTATATACAATGTAAGAGTTCGTACAAGACTTGGCTTTTAACAATATAATCAAATATTTTCAGAAATCCGCAGGCGCAATCTGACATGCCTTGGCTGCTGCTGCATTATTGCCACCCTGTTGGACAGCTGATAGACAGCTCACTACCAACGAACTGTTACTGTTGCCCCAACAGTTGCATGAGTGAGAGTGTAGGGCGAGCAGTTACACCATAGTGAAACAGTTTAGTATGCTGAATACACTGAAGGTCCCTCACGCCAACATTTCGTTTGCCTCTCAGGAGTCATGTCATTTAAAAATACTAGGAACTATATCGCAAATATTAAAAATAGCTGATGGCGGCCGACATAGGCAATAAGTCACGCAGTAAGCAACAGGGAATAAATCAGCAGTTGATTTTATTTCGCACTTTTTAGGGTTTATGGAATAGTGTTTAAGGTAAAGACTCATCGTCAGCAACCTGATATTACTAATTCGGTATTTACATTGCATAACAAAATGTTGATCTTTAACTTTTACGCAGAGTGTGTCACATACTTGTTTCACTATTCTATAGCGAATGGTAGATAGCTTTTAAAGAAATATACTGAAGTGACTGGTGTCTCAGTCCATTAAAGATTTTTTGAAGTCAGTAATATAATCATGGCTGACAACTTTTCCGTCATTTCACACAAATCAGTTATTTTTTAAGCGTATGATGCATTCCTTTTTTTCAGGTCGCTGGGATAATTTTGAGCAAAGCCAATATGCGGCTATGCCATAACTGACCATTCCATTTTAATGGTGGCTAAAATGCTAGGCTCGACTGGAGGAGAGCGAAATGTAGGAGGCTTATTATGTAGTGTATGTTTACACAAATATCCTACATGCTGAAATTACCTAACACTTTTACGCATTATTTTAGTAGTGCACACTAATTGGCTGGAAAGCGGATTTCGAGGTGGCTTGGTGCAGTATAAAGCACAATTTAGATTGTTCCCCACACAGAATTCCTGATTTGCAGTTTCAGTTTTAATAGTTCACTGTGTTTGGTTCAGCACAGGGATATGTGTGTGTGTGTGTGGGGGGGGGGGGTATTAAACTCAACTTTACTAGTTCCCACGCCTTCGATTCTTTGATTTCTTGGAGATAATATGGGGTAGGGGATGGCGACAGGACATTTAATATCCCGCTAATAAAATAGGATTAAGTCGCTAAACTTGGATTTTTTCCTTTGGCTCTCTCACTTTGTAGCATTAAAAGTGATAAGGAAGATGATGTCGTGTGAAAATGCCACTGATTACGTCACTACCTGTGCACCTGTGTTAAACAATGTCCTGGCTTACACGAAAGTGCACTGAAACAGGCAGTAATACCACATACGGTGTTTTGCAAATTTTTGAGTTTAAATGGTGTGTGTAATTTGTCTTTACTTCCTTTTTGTGTTTTCCACATTGTCAAAACTCTGCAAAACTCTAATCACAAACACACGCTGTATCTCTTTGAAAAACCGTGCAAGGAGGATAAATGGCAGTTTTACTGTTGGAGGTAATGCTGCTGCAACAGATAGTGCTCTTATATTGTTTTTAGTAGGCTCGTAACTTCAAGGTCCTGAAAGCGCTTCAGAATAGCATTAGCGCTTATTATGTTTAAATATGTGCTACAGCAAATATGAGCAAAGTCAGTGACCATTTGGGAATATACCTCTGTTTCTACTCGTTCGTGTATTTACCTTTCCAAGCCACTTACGAGGAAGGCCTGGTCTGGATTGCCTACCTTTCAGTGTTAGTTACATGGTATACAACAACGTAACTTACAACAACACACAAATAACAACTCGTAGGATCTTTTGTCCCGCTCAGAGTTATTCCGCCCTAACGTTTACCTCTTTAAGTTCCACTCGCATCTTGAAGAATATTATAAACCTGAGACTAGTAGAGATCCCTTCTATAAAACTACTGAAAATTTGTAACACCATCACGGAAACAGCTGTATGAAGTATGATACGAAAGAAGAATACATATAGATATCACAAATTTTCAACTTTAGCTACCAGGTGGGAAAAAAAGTTACGATTAGATAGAAGGAGCAGAAAAATTACTGCTTTGAATTAACTGATTTGATATAGAATGGCGTAAGAAGAAGAAAGGGCGAAAGTATTTGGAAGTGAGAATATGGAAAAGATAAGTTCAGTGTACTTCTCTAATCGTTGCAATGTAAATCTAGATACAAACGGTCTCAAGTTCGTGAATAATACGATTTTTCGTGAAATTTTGGCAGACTGAATGTGCTACAGATGTGAAACGGTAACACATATGTGGCAATAAGAATTTAATACATTGCAGTGAAAAAAAACCTGTTTCGAGAGGTCCATATAACGGTGTTAGTAATTCTTTTGATTAGAAATGGGCCAATTGTGACTAGCACTCGCGCACTGAGGGTTCTGTAAAAACAATTATGTAAATAGATAGTTCATCCATTCTTGGAATCGACAATCTCGACCGTTTCTGTTATTATCAATATTGATACTGATAATACATCAGTACAGGAAATTCCAATATTTTCGAGAAGGTTTTAATTTCAATAATATCAATGTGGCATCAAATTATGCACAAAGCAGGCTACCATTATTATAATAATCAGCTATTTTGTATTCAGGCTCACTGAATTACTGATTGTTTTAATTTCAAGTTCGATATCGGGTCACAAATAACAAAAGAAATATTTTTCTTTCCTGTGATATAATTATATATTAACTGTTTTCGAATTCCTTTCCTTTACTTGTATTGTGAAACCTTACACCCTGCCATGGTTCTTGGTCAACGGGGAATATCCAAAGATTTTGATGAGTCAGATAACCAGTATCAAATAATGTAATATAAGCGACCGATACTTTTGTTGGCAGTGATTGGTAGCTTCCCTTTTTACACCGGCAACGGATGTAGGCCTTAGTATTTGACAAAATCTTCAGCTCGACATGTCAACACGTTCCTAGGAAAAAGGGGTTGTAAGGGAGACAGTCAGATAAGAAAGGCTAAAAAAAATTTCTTTGATATAACTACAGATTTAGAGTTTTTAGATTTTTTTCCTTTAGTTATAGCGTGGAACCTCGCTTCTTGGCAAGCTGCATGATTCTAGGCGAACGGGAGGTACCCTGTAGGTTTTGACGTGTGAGTTTGCAAATATCAATAAACGTGACATAAACGACCGTATCTTTAGATTGCATTGACTTAGAAGCTTCAATTTTTTACATTACCAAGGGACCATAGATCTGAGTATATGACATAAATTTGAACCCAATTCGTCCATCCGTTTCCGAGATAAAAGGTTTATAGCAGTCGAACAGAGCGATAGACAAGAAGCAATCATATTAACGTTCTGTTTTTATCTACTGAGACACGGAACCCCAAAAACAGATGAAAATAAGGAAAGTTATGGAACAAAAGATGCTTTCATAACAAGTTTCCGTTTTGACTGCCTAGTTAATGTAAAACTGGAAGCCAGTGAACATTCTCCAGAAGTAACAATTGCTATAACTCAGTTTACATATAGATTCATCAGTTCCTTTGAAATGGACAGTTGAGCCATTGTGGAAAGAGAGAATCGCAAATGAGACACCTTTAATGATACACTATACGTGTAGGTGGCGTGTCGCGCGCTGACGGACAAAGTGAGCAGAGTTATTAGCCAGTGTGGCCGACGGCTGCACAGCGGTTGGTGCTAGCTAATTAAACAGCCGGCGGCGGCAGGAATGCAGTAATTCACCTACATGCCGACCGACCGCAAAGCGTTACTCGCTCCACCCTCTGGTCACAGAGGGCGCGGCTGCGAGCAAACACGAAATAAAAAGTCACCGCTGCGCTCCAGATAACGGCGCGCTCTCTGCCTTTCTTTTTTACAAAGAAACATCCGTGCACATGCAAAATAACTGGTAACTAGGAGCCAAAATTTGGAAACCAAAATAAATAAATACTTGCCGTTCTACTTTTTAAGCAGATATCGTCCGATAGTCGAGGGCATAGCCTGAGGTTGCCTGAATGACAAAGAGGGGTCGTATTTTTATATCAAGAGATTCATCTTTTCGATTTTCCAAGGTTTACTTTGCCTTCCTGGGTTACGCTTCAGGAACAGTTGCGAAATACCCATTTACGTACGCCACATCATCTACTCTCGGTTCAAAAAAGATATTAGTGACAGTTCTCTCTCGAGTTGGAGGATATAAAATATGGCAACAACGTAACAGAACTCCGAAAATAATGTGGACATATGCTTTGCTCAAAGAAATATATGAAACAGACGATTCGTTATTTCTTTTCTCATTATCTAAGAAAATGGGGACATGTGCATTGCTCGAAGACTTCAGTAGAGGACAGAAGCCAGAGCAGGTCCATTTGTGGTGCAGGTTGCCTACATCAGGGGCAGGTGGCACTCAAGGTCAAACCTATTGTTCTCCTTTGATTGACAGGTACTTAACCTACTGTTCTGCTTAAAGGATCCTTCCTTTTGACTGACAGGCACTTAACCTATTGTTCCCCAGCCCCCTCACCCTCCCCCACCCTATCCCTAAGGAAACATTGCTCTCGCTGCTTCACCTATACTTTCAGGTCTGACTTATTGGAATAGTCCCTCTCACTCTTATCAGTTTCATTGACTACTTAATTAAATTGATCAGTTAAATAATCTAACCCATCCCTCCCATCCACCCCCCACCCCCCCAGAAAATGGCAGAAAGCTAAAATCCCATCAGGAGAATGCAACGCACCATGGCTACCTCCTCTAACCTAAGAAAATGGCGGGAAAATAGGTCATTGGGCTACCTCCACTAACCTATCTGACCGCCACCTCTTCCTAGATATTGGAAACCTATTGTTCTCCTTTGATTGACAGGTACTTAACCTACTGTTCTGCTTAAAGGATCCTTTCTTTTGACTGACAGGCACTTAACCTATTGTTCCCCAGCCCCCTCCCTCCACCCCACCCCTAAGGAAACATCGCTCTTGCTGCTTCAGGTACACTTTGAGGTCTGACTTATTGGAATAGTCCCTCTCACTCTCATCTGTTTGATTGTCTACTGAATTAAATTGATCCATTAAATAACCTAACCCCCCCCCTCCTGTCCCGCCCCCCTGACAATGGCAGAAAGCTAAAATCACATCACGACCATCAGGACAATGCAACACACTATGGCTACCTCCACTAACCTAAGAAAAAGGTGGGAAAATAGGCCATTGGGCTACCTCCACTATCCTAACTCATCTGACAGACCACCTCTTCCTAGAAATTGGTGGGGAAAGTCTTCATTTAAACGATTTGAGGCAGTAAAGTCATCCAGTGTGTCAACGAGTTCCAGAGTCCAACTGGCCTAGTATACAGCTATAACACCTGAGGGTGCTGTCTTCCCTCCCATTACATAATCCAGGTTGGTGATCTGCAGGGGGAAAATGACAGGAAAGTGACTCAGCCTGTTCTGGGCTCCTGGACAGATGAAGGAGTGTACTTTATTTATTTTGAACAATTCAGTTAGGGAGGGGTTTGTAAATAGTATATTTACATATTACACTGATGCAAAACACTCACCGTGACATGCTTGAGGTCGCACTAAATGATGTACAGACCTGGAAACTACTCATAAATAATGCAGTACACTGATGTGCAGAGGCGCAAATAACTCTGGGGCAAACATGTTGCATAACCCAATGTTCAGCACTGTACTCTGGGGGTCTTAACCTAAATTTTGACTCTTTGGAGGCACTTACCCTATTGTTCTGTTAAGTGGTTTTCCATGTAACCCCATTTCCTTAAACTATTGTACCACCTTTGATACCAAATTAAGTAGTTAGTTATGTCCTCCCACCATTTTCTGGTACACGTTTCAAATTTCATGTGCTTTCGAACGCCATTATTGCCGCATTCTTCTTTGTCACTCATCCCTTTCATACTTGACACCTGAGAAATTCCAGTCGAAATAAGAGATCACCTAGGCACTGTTGCTGGAGTGATACCTCTCCACCTGTGGATACTGACGTCACAGGTCGCGCTATAGAAATCTGTTCTACTGCTTTCATTCCATTGCAATCCTAATGGAACATAAGACCTGCATCTACCCGTTCATGCATACCCAGCATGACTGACGAATAGCCCAGAAATGTTCGTCCTGCTGCCAGTATATGTCTCAGAAACGTTAAACGTTCTCACTGCTAAAAGAAAGCCTTCATCATGTCTGTGCAAACTTGCAAAATCACTCTTAATAATGAAATCATTCTTGTTTCTTGGAACGAGAGCAATGTCTGAGCACAGAAGGGGAAGGGGTGGGGGGGGGGTGGAACTTAAAATTATGCAAACAGAATTAGAAGCACTGTCTTACAGAAGAGAAAAATGGCGGGAATTTTCGGTATCGTAATGCTACAGGTCTGGAGATATCCTAATACCACAGTGGTGGCTGAGTGACAGCATCCCCTCCAGAGAAGGATTGTCTACTTCAACTTGTCTTTGAACATGTGCTTTCTCAGAACTCTCTGTACATTATAAGTTTCCTTTAATTTACGTATATGCTCACAAACGTTTTGTTAACAGATTACTGGTTTTTGTCTTTAATGACCATCATCAGATCTGTTTCATAAAAACAATGTCCTAATGTACTGCAGCCATAGTGGCAGCATCAATTGTTAAATACGGCATCAGCATCAGCATCGTCAAATTCATATAAATAACATCATATGCACGAGTCATGTTGTCAGTAGCTACTACTCAATTGAATGACAATCGATAATGGGTGAAGTATCCGAAATACACTCTGCTGATGGCTGTGGCTCTGATAATAGAAATATCTGTACCATTCTTAAGACCTGACATATTCTTCCCTTTGCTATCACAGCATTCCACATCAAATCCATACCTTCCTTATGACAGGACATAGCCATTTCCTTTGCACATGTCAGAGCACAAACACATACTTTATAAGCCTGATGCTCAAGGTGAACCATCAAGAATCCCTTACTACTAAGCATAATACTTCGCCAATAAATTATTGCTGATGATACGATATAGTACTGAGAGAAAATTAGTGATGGGTGGACATGTCTCATACGTTTGTCTTGCGTGTGCTACCGCTATGTCTTAGTAAGAGAGATGTAATCGTCTTACAAACCGCCAGGTGTTAAAAACCCCATTGCAACAGCTACTGTATGTCACTGTGAACAGCGGTCTTGGTTCAACAGGTGCACAGAAGTATCAATGTTAAAAGCTATACTGGCTTTATAAATCGAAGTATGGCATTAACTCTGAATGAAATTTTTTTTTTCCAAATACCGCGACACCGAATATAGACGGTGATTGTATGTGTACATTATCAGACCAGCAGTGTGGTTACACAGTGCTGATGGTGCACCCTCGTAATAGAATTACAAAATTTTGAAAGTGATTTGGCTAAGGAGCATGGTATGAAACTAGTATTTACACCTCCCTCATGCCGCCACTATATACAGGGTGAGTCACCTAACGTTACCACTGGATATATTTCGTAAACCACATCAAATACTGACGAACCGATTCCACAGACCGAACGTGACGAGAGGGGCTAGTGTAATTGTTCAATACAAACCATCCAAAAATGCACTGAAGTATGTTTTTTAACACAAACCTACGTTTTTTTAAATGGAACCACGTTAGTTTTGTTAGCACATCTGAACATATAAACAAATACTTAATCAGTGCCGTTTGTTGCATTGTAAAATGTTAATTACATCCGGGGATATTGTAACCTAAAGTTGACGCTTGAAACCTCCGACAGCTGCAACATACATCGCGTTTCTACAGAATGATCTGCCAACGTTGCTCGAAAATGTCCCACTGGAAACGCGTCGACGTATGTGGTATCAGCATGATGGTGCACCTGCACATTCCGCAATTAACACTAGGCTGACCCTTGACAGGATGTTCGACGGGCGTTTCATAGGACGTGGAGGACGCATAAATTGGCCAGCCCGTTCTCCTGATCTTACACCTCTGGACTTCTTTCTGTGGGGTACGTTAAAGGAGAATGTGTACCGTGATGTGCCTACAACCCCAGAAGATATGAAACAACGTATTGTGGCAGCCTGCGGCGACATTACACCACATGTACTGCGGCGTGTACGACATTCATTACGCCAGAGAATGCAATTGTGTGCAGCAAATGATGGCCACCACATTGAACATCTATTGGCCTGACATGTCGGGACACACTCTATTCCACTCCGTAATTGAAAACGGAAACCACGTGTGTACGTGTACCTCACCCCTCATGGTAATGTACATGTACGTCAGTGAAAACGACCAATAAAAAGTGTTAGCATGTGGACGTAATGTGCTGTTCCAGTCTCTTCTGTACCTAATGTCCATCACCGTTCCCTTTGGATCCCTACGTAATTCGGTGCTCTCCGATACAGACGATCGAACAGCGGAGGAGTGGTACTCAAGCGCCAACTTTAGGTTACAATATCTCCGGATGTAATTAACATTTTACAATGCAACAAACGGCACTGATTACGTATTTGTTTATATGTTCAGATGGGCTAACAAAACTAACGGGGTTCCATTTAAAAAACGTAGGTTTGTGTTAAAAAACATACTTCCGTGCATTTTTTTATGGTTTGTATTAACCAATTACACTAGCCCCTCTCCTCACATTCGGTCTGTGGAATCGATTCGTCAGTATTTGATGTGGTTTACGAAATACATCCAGCGGTAATGTTAGGTGACTCTCCCGGTATTTCTCCAATATTTGTAACGCATTCTGTTTTGATACCATGACAGAGGTTCTGTGTTGATACCATGGCAAGGGTTCTGTGCCATATCCACTGAGTTACAGGCAATGGTTGACTTAGAAGGATGACAGTCAATTGTAGATGTTGTGCTGATTGAGGTCGTAAGACATGTACTCTGCTTTCGGTAAACATGCTGTCTATGATTTGAATCAAGTCTTTCCATCCAACGACATACCTGTGATGTATCCGATGGAGAAACACTGTAATGATTACAGCCGCAAGTGATTCATATTTGTAGCCTCTCATATCTCGAAACGAGTCACCTTTCTCGAATCTATCAGCTACAGTAAAACTCCAATGTGGTTTTAGGTACTCCCTATGCATCTTGCAACTGCCCCTCAGACTCGGCGCTACCACCCCTACAGCTTTGCACATGTGATCGTTCCAATGTAAGTCAGAACTGAGTAGAAGTCAGAGAAAGCTATATCTAACACCCTCTGCAAACCATGTCGAAACACGCTGAGTTACTGCTACAGGTTGTGTTCTGACCATTCGATGGAAACGGGAACTGGGAGAAGGATGAGGATTTTGCTACAGCACTGTGGTGCACCCCAAACTACATACAAGTACCACAGATCCGTGACCGTCAGGATCCACATCTATCACCCCAAAGATGCTACTTCGTTATTCTGTACCATCCAACAGAGAAAAGTTACGAACTATAGAAGCTCCACTCACTTCATCCGATACAGAACTCGATAAGACTTTTACCACATCACTGTCCTCCCATATATCGAAAACGAATACCGCATGCATGCTGGCATCGAGCATATGTGACGATATTATTAAATATACAGGTATTGATCAACTGCACAGACCAGTTTAAAGTTTCATCACCTGTACTGAAGAAGGATGATCATATCCCACAAACTATACTATAAGTCGAAGAGACCCTCCCTGTGACTGCATCATTGTTTGAAACATTGATTTTTTCTGCTGTACCATGCTTTGTACACTGCCATACTTTTTGTTTTTTCTGCCACGACTTAGAGGTCTGTGTCAGGTTCTAAACTGACATTAACACGTTGCGATCCATTGCTTCTCACAGAAAACTAGAAGTCGTATGGTATAAGTCATGTTCTTACTGCTGCTACCATAACACACCACACACACAGGATGATTTGAAATAAATGACATGCAACTTACGGAAACTGGAGAGTTCTGGCGTTGTGGATAGTTTCCAAACTGCAGTCTGAAGGTGATTGATGATCTCTACATTTAAACTCATCTGTCACAGTGACAGAATAGATGATGGCTCTGCGTTCCCTTTCGACTGATTCCTCATACTGCACTCATGTACACGATCATTGTTTCGGTGCTAGCAACCCCCAGAAGGTGTCACCCATCTACAAAACTCATTCCCCAACTCAAACAAGCGCTGTCAGTCAATCATTATGTGGTAACCAACAGCGCTTCAATGCACGGATGGGATGGAAAATACACCGCCGATGTACTGTAATAATAAGCATAACATTTGATAGTGAGAACAATTTTAGCAATTTTACAGAAACTTCAACATCACCCAATGATGTGACATCATGTTCCCCCAATTTCAATGTCTTAGCTAACCGTTAATTCTCGAACACATACATCATCAAAGTATATCACACAGGGCTCTACATATTTCTAACACCTCGAGCATAGAGCATAATTTACAATCTATCTCTAGGTAGATGCGAGTCACCGAGCATTCTTGCAGTCTTAGGATAAAATTAGAAACAGAAAGACCCCCTTGCACTGTCTTGGACCAGCCCGGCCTGCAGCAGAATTACTGTTTTAATCTGCAGCTGACCAGAAGTAGACCGCTATATTCCACATGTCATGAATAAATGAAGCTTTTCAAGTCCTCAGTCATCCAAGTGCATAAAATCTCTCCAGATGTACCCATGTAGAGGAGGTTAGCACTCATTATCGATGTATAGTAACAGATTTGAAAGTGTTTTGATGTAATTGTAGACAGTTAAGAAGAGCAAGAAATGGATGATTTTTAAGCGTGATGGAGGTCCAGACTGATCGAAGTATTTTACGGAAATCAACTACGCTATCAATTTTAAAGTACTGTTCTTGTGCCGGCCGGTGTGGCCGAGCGGTTCTATGCACTTCAGTCTTGACCTGCGCGGCCGCTACCGTCGCAAGTTCGAATCCTGCCTCGGGCATGGATGTGTGTGATGTCCTTAGGTTAGTTAGCTTTAAGTAGTTCTAAGTTCTAGGGGACTGGTGACCTCAGATGTTAAGTCCCATAGTGCTCAGAGCCATTTGAACCATTTGAACTGTTCTAGTGTCTGGGATCAGTACCCGGAGGGTATTGGTAAGAGAGAACATAAACGCACTCCTAAGGCTACAAGGTTCTGCACTTAAAACAGGTTATAATGTTAGATCACATGACTTTCCAACATATCAGTCGTGTGGAATGTGCATGACATACATCCTTCTTGCAGGTTTCTCTACGTAAACTATGGTAACTAACTGTAAAACGAAAAAACTACTTCCTCAAAACAGTGGCTCTGTGTGATACATGCACAATATAGCTTTTCAGAGGTATAGCGTCCACTATTCACATCCAATCATGGTTCAGAAATTATACTATGCCCACATCAGTTCTATATAAAATGATCGTTAGTAACAGAGAATACCTCTTACAAGGAAATAGAAAAATGCATAGCAGTGGTGTCAATGATGTGAAATTACACGTCATGCCACCACTATCTCTGTAAACAGGACATCTGTCATATATACATACGGATTGCACTGTCTCACAAACACCTATCGCTAACTTAGAATCATCTTAGTTATGAAATTGAACTCTCGATTTTATACCCAAGATGTGACAAGGGAATGGAGTACATCGCATAAATCTTCGTTCCTTTAGAGGCATGAGTCGAAACAGGATGGTCACATTTCATCACACATGAGGTGGACGTCCTCTGATGACAGAGAGGTTTGTTGTTAACGATCGCAAGTAGACAGTGCTCTAAGTCAAATACAGAACACGTGGTTGTATACGAGTTGTACGCGAGCTATGTCACGGGACTGATGCATCCTGACAGATCAGCAGAAAAAATGATCAAATGACCGGCGCCAACATCTCTCTCCCTGTCTATAATGCATCATCACTCTTCCATTAACTTGTACCATGTTGCAGCACCATCTCAATCAATCACCCCGTCCACTCTCTGTTATCCTATAACGAAGATGCCTATAAGTTTAGAAGCAGATAGTTCTCTGTTTTCCTTAAAATCGTCAAATACAGTAGTCAATTCGCGTGTATCATTGTTACCTCAATAGACGTACAGTATAATGCTGCCTTAACGGAAAAAATGTAACTGTTCCCTGGTTGCCTTCGCTTCCATGTCGACATTTTCTCGGATTCCTCTTGCTGTCATATACTTATCTCCATGTAGAAGAATTTCTCTGCGCTAACCATAAGAGACGCAATTACTTCCTCAATTTTCCCACATTTAAGCGTAATTTCCCTCAATTTATACATAGTTTCCCACTTATTCGCAATTCTATCAATATTTTATGTCACTTCCACCCATGAGATAATGAGATAACCTCTCCTTCTATGTTCTAAAAATGCTTGTAAACGTAGTACAACTGCCAACATCTAGCGCAAATTCCCTATTTTTCTGATCAGGAGGTGTAGTGTAGCACTGTACTCGATTGCATTCAGTTGCCTCCACCCACATATTTCACATTTACAGTGCATTTCCTCTCTGCTACGGTCGCAGGTTCGAATCCTGCCTCGGGCATGGATGTGTGTGATGTCTTTAGGTTAGTTAGGTTTAAGTAGTTCTAAGGGACTGATGACCACAGCAGTTAAGTCCCATAGTGCTCAGAGCCATTTGAACCATTTGCATTTCCTCTGCTTTCCGTATGCCTGTGTATGAGCATGTGTCACAGACACTAAGTGTTGGCCCAGAAAAGGCTGAATCATTTTCCTGCCATTTTCTCACCCTAGACCGCCATCTTGGATTACCTCATGGGAGGGATGACAGTGCGCTCTGGTGGCATTACTGTGTACTAGGTCAGTTGACTCTGGACCTCGTGGTGGACTCACTGGATAGTGGTACTGCCTCAAATTGTTTAAATAAAGACTGCCTGCAAAATAAATCCAGCACAGGCTGAGTTCTTTTCCGACCAATTCCTAGGAAGAGCTGGCGGTCAGATAGGTTACTGGAGGTAGCCCAATGACCTATTTTCCCACTATTTTCTTAGGTTAGGGGAGGTAGCCATGGTGTGTTGCATTGTACTGATGGGATTTTAAATTCTCGCCATTTTCTGGGGAGGGGGAGAGGGTGGATTGGGTTAATTAATTGATCAACTTAATGAAGTAGTCAATCAAACTGGTAAGAGTGAGAGGGACTATTGCAATAAGTCAGACCTGAATGTGTACCTGTTTCAGCGAGGGGGGAGGTTTCCTAAGGGGTGGGATTGCGGGAGGGAAGGGGGCTGGGGAACTGTAGGTTACATGCCTGTTAATCAAGAGAAAGGATCCTTTTAGCAGAACAATAGGTTAAGTACCTGTCAATCAAAGGAGAACAATAGCTTTGCCTCTGAGTGCACACCTGCCCCTGATGTGGGGAAAGCGCATTAACAAAATTTACTTGCGCTGGCTTTGGTCCACTACTGAAATCTACTTATTTTGCAATCTAGAAGTCTTCTCATTTTTCTTCATGTCTGGCTCGGAATCCTTCCATAGAGTCTGTCGGTTATTATTCCATCCATTGCAAGCATATCAGTTTCGATCAATCTTTTGTATCTCACAAAACTGTAGTTGCAGTTTTTCTGATACATGAAACGAAATACGACTTTTCTAGGTTGAGGGCCGCGGCCTTCTAACCACTACCCCCATTGGTGTATCAAACAGGAAGGCATCTCCCTCTTACATTTGCTAAACAGCAACAAAATTCATTTGAAGTCATAATGAAAATTTCCATACAATCTTGAAGAAATTTTCTTTTAAATTAGTTTTGATCAACAAAAGTTGTGCCATCTGCCAAACCGATATAATTTCAACTTACTCATACATTAGTAATTGTCAGACCAGGACTGTATCCCACAAAATTTGCATTCCGCTGGAAAATGTTCTTCTTTCTTGCTTTTTCTCCCAACATTCAATGTCCACATCCGTAAACTTTTCGGCAGTTCATCTCCAGAGGCTGTTTCCGTAATCCTTCATGTAGAACAAATTCATTAATAGTATGTTCCCTCATCCGTTACTAATTGATGAAAATTGTGGAACAAACTTATCATGCCTTCAACAACTTCGGTAAGTGGTCGTTCGTGAAAGATACAATAGGCAGATGACATATGAATCGACCAGTGCATGTGAAAATCGTCACAAAACTTGTATTAATCAAATACAGTTATTCTACAGAATGAACGTTTAGATGAAATAAATTTTTCTCAGATACGATGAGTACCGTCTGTAAATGACAAAGAAACATTTTTGAAAAAACGCGGTTGCGCTGAAGACATGGAGACAATTAACTCAACCGCCATTCTCTTAACACGGGTCACTCGCTCCACACCCGTAGTACAACTGAGGTTAGCGACTGGGGCTTGCTACTCTGATCCCCTCTCCCCCCCCCCCCCAGTAATATATCCACAGGAATCAAACTATTTCATCATACTGAGCCGCGCACAGCTCGCGTTTATCCCTTTGATTGTTTGTCACCTTCTATTACGGTACTGCTGCTTCGTTTTCTTATTCCATTTACTGGCGTCACTAACTTCCTGCCATACCTCCCGTGAAGGACAGCAGCAGCCCGTATCGATAAGTGCACTGTAATATCATTTCTAGAGCCACCGATAGTATTTTCGGGTCGTCACGTGTCTGGCAGTCAGTTGGAGAGGGACTAGCAGTTCAGTCGGGACGCAGTAGCAGTGAAGTTGGGGACGGAACGCCGGTGAGACGCCGACAGCCAGTGCTCGCCGACCACTGGTGACACACATGAACTGTCCGACGGAGGGAGATTGGAGCGGTACGACCGTTGGTTGGTCGTTTCATCGGCCGACGTATGTCTGTCCCTTGCACCGTTTCCGGGCATGGGTAGTGGGTTGGTTGGCGTGGAGCAGAGAGGCAGTCTCCCTGGCGCGTGCCTGGCTGGGGCCTGGCGGCGTCCATAAATGGTCGGAGTGTAAGGGGCTGTTCCCATTGCTACGAGGTCCGTGGCTCACAGATCCTGGACACGAAAGTTGAGTAAAGAAAAAAGTTTTCTTGTCAGTTGGTCCGTTGACTGTGTGTCGGTTGGGTTGTCGTCAGATCAACAATGGTTGGGCTGATAGCCTGTCTCTCCTAAACGAGCGTCAGTATTTGACTTCCAGGCCGACCCTCGGAACTTCTGAGTGCCCTTTGGTGTACTGCCTTTTTTCTTTATTTGTTCCTGATGTTTGAACTTGTATAGCTTCTATCTGATACTTTTTTAAATTAAGGTTGTCTTACCCTTAATGCGTAACATTCTTCAGGCCTTCAGCGTAATTTAAAGAACTGTTTCATGTAAGACCTTTGGCATTTTAAAGGTTTTAATGTTGTTGAATTTTAAGCGTTGGGCCTTGAGCCGATTTTGAGTATGAGTTGTTCTGCTCTTAAGGCCTTCAGCATAAATTAAAGAGCTGCTTCACGTGAGGTCTTTGGTATTTAAAAAAAATAATGTTATGTAGTTTTAAGTATTAGGCTTTCTGCCGATTTGAATTTAACTTGTTGGCTCTTGAATTGTCTGATCCTTTGGGCCTTCAGCCTAACGAAGGAACTGTTTTAAGATAAGTCTTTGCCTTTTAAATTTCTCTTTTGGGTGAGTTTTGCCTAATTAAGAACAGTTTTTTTTTAATTTAATGTCGTTTAACCTTAAGTGTTGAGCTCTCAGTCGACTTTTGGATATAAACTGTTTGCTCTGAAAATCTCAGATTCTTTGGGCCTTCAGCCCAAATAAAGAACTGTTTTAACATAAGGCTTGCAATTTAAATTTGTGATTCTGCTTGCGTTTTAAGTTAATGGTCTTCAGACGCTTTTAAATTAAAATGGCTTGCAGCCAGTAATGAAGTACCAAAGATTAAAGCTGCGTGTTTAAAAAAACATTTTTCTTGAATGTTGTAATGTTTGATCAAATAATAAAGTTGTATGTTCGAGCGTAACTGACAGCCCCTATATTGTCCCCTTTCCATAATTTAAACTACCTGTCCTGTCCTGCAGTTTAAGCTGGGCATCTCACTGGTAGCAGAGCATGGTTGCGTTTCTGCTTGCCATTCTAGTTGCTGTCAGTTTCACTCTTGTTTTGTTTGTGTTCTGTGGTACCATATTGTTACGTCTGTTACTTGTTTCAGGCGCTTATCGTCATGGCAGTCAGACAGTGTCCAGGGATCGGCTTACTGAGAAAGGACCGTCTCGTTTACGAGTTGGCAATAAGGTGGCAACCGGTTGAGGGTAGTGTTCAGGAATTGGTAACCCGTTGGCGCTGTGCCGTTCTTCAGCCGTTGTCATCACGGCGCCGGTGGTGGGTGAAACAGGAGCGGAAACTAGATTATGGTTAAAGGCTGTTAGAGGCCTTGAGGACATTGTGTTTTGTAAGGAACCCAATCAGTCAGCTAGATAGGGTGTGGGCATAGTTAATGCATTACTTCTGGTATCTCTTGTCGTCCTCAAATCAGAATAGTTTTTCTTCCGAGAGTTAGCTTGGTACGTACTTCAGCACAGGGATGACTGGTTGCCTGTCAGCATGTGTTTCTTCTGAATAAAATGTTCTCGGTTTTCCAGTCGCGTCAATTCGAATAAAGTCCTCGAGCTTTCGATGGCCATCTTTGCCATCGTCGTCAGGAGTTCACTGACTGCCGGGGCTGTTTTTCTTTATTGTTATTTAAACATCTTTACATAAGGTGGGCTGGCAGCAGCATACTACGGTGCTCTTCAGCCACAAGTTTGACAATGAAAATACAAAGAAGACACGTAAGATACTGAAAGAAGTGGCGGGTAAAAAACAGTAGACACAGAAATAAATAACACGAAGCTGTTCACACTCGACGAAAAACACACTAAAAAACTGTCGGTACTGCGCTCAAACACTGACGACATTGACGGTACAGGTGAACGAAGGAGCGTGACCGCGAAGAACACTAAACCACAAGCACGATGGCACACAGACGAGAAACTGATGGCAATGATCTCCAGCGCGCAAATGTCTACTCAACGTGTGCAAGTCCGGGGACCTGCCGAGAGGGGAAGAAGGGGGTGCGGGGGAGAGGGGAGAACAAAGACGCCAACGGCAGAGGAGATGGTAGGAGGAATGGCGGTATGTGGGTAGGGGATGCCTGGGGGAGGAGTGGGGAGAAAGGGAGGAGGGAGGGAAGGTGAGAGAAGGGAGAGAGGGTGCCCTAAGGAAAAAAGCACGGGAAGTGGGAGGGGAGGATCAAATTTGATAGGAGGGGTAGATGGAGGGGAGCAGGGCATCATCAGTGAGGGGGAGCTGGTGGAAGCCACCTTGGGAGAGGGTAAGGAGGGTGGAGAGATGGAGCGCAGGTGGGACATGGAAATACAGGCACAGCAGTGGACGGGGGTAGGAGAGGATGTGAGAGACAAGCGGGTGAGGGGGATCTAGTTTACGAGAGGTGTATAGGATCCGTATCCGTTCGAGGAAGAGGAGGAGGTGGGGGAACGGAATAATATCCTACAGGATCCACGTGGGGGAGGGCAGATGGATACGAGAGGCGAGGCGGAGAGCATGGCGTTCAAGGATTTGAAGGGATTTGTAAAAGGTAGGAGGGGCGGAGATCCAGGCAGGATGGGCATAGCAGAGGATAGAGCGGATGAGGAATTTATAGGTGTGGAGGATGGTGGAGGGGTCCAGACGCCATGTACAGCCAGAAAGGAGCTTGAGGAGATGCAGCCGGGAGCATGCCTTGGCTTGGATTGTCCGGAGAAGGGGGGTCCAGGAGAGGCGATGGTGGAGGGTGATGCCTACGTACTTAAGGGTGGGGGTGAGGGCAATAGGACAGCCATAGATGGTGATATAGAAATCGAGGAGGCGGAAGGAAAGGGTTGTTTTGCCTACAGTGATCGCCTGGGTTTTGGAAGGATTGACCTTAAGCAACCACTGGTTGCACCAAGTGGTGAACTGGGCAAGATGGGATTGGAGAAGGTGTTGGGAGCTTCGCAGGGTTGGGGCAAGGGCAAGGAAGGCGGTGTCATCGGCATACTGGAGAAGGTGGATGGGGGGTGAAGGCGGCGGTATGTCCACCGTATACAAAAGGTACAGAAGAGGGGAGAGGACGGAACCCTGGGGCACACCAGCGGAGGGGAAAAAGGTGTACGAATCAGTGTTATGGATGGTGATGCAGGAAGGACGTTGGGAGAGAAAGCAGCCGATCAGATGGACGTAGTTAATAGGAAGGGCGAAGAGGAGACCGGAATGCCACACGCGCTCATAGGCTCGTTCAAGGTCAAGGGAGATGGAGATAGCGGAGCGACGGGAATTTAGCTGTTCGGGAAGGAGATGAGTGAGATGGAGGAGAAGGTCATCGGAAGAGCAGGACGGTCGAAAGCCACACTGGGTAACGGGAAGGAGGCGCTGCTGGTGGAGATGCTGGTTGATGCGTCGGGTGAGGATGGATTCCAGGACCTTGCTGAAGACCGAGGTAAGGCTGATGGGACGATAGGTGGAGACGGCGGACGGCGGTTTACCGGGTTTAAGGAACATCAGGATACGGGAGGTTTTCCACAGGTCGGGGTAGTAGCCGGTGGACGGGACTACATTGTAGAGCCTGCCAGGGTGGAGAGAAAAGAGGCAGGAGCTTCACGAAGGTGGCGATAGGTGACATGATCGTGACCAGGAGCGGTGTTGCGTTTCCTGCGGAGTGTGGCGATAAGATCCTGTGTAGTGATAGGGACAATGAGTTCGGTCCGGGGCTGTTACGCTTATAAAGGCATGATGACATCATCAGCAGTCAATCAGATCGATCCAATCTAGCGCACGCGCGTAAGTTGACCCGGGCAGCTAGCGCAGCTACTGCCCGTGGCAGCACCGGTGACGTCAGGTGACGCCAGGGATAGGCGCCACGTTTGAAACTGCCGCTCCGGCGTCGCGCATCTAGCTCTGCTGTTTTTCGATGTCCAACGCCCATGCCCTGCTGACTGTGTATCCCTGGTCTCTGTTAAAATTGTTGTTGTCCAAGCGAATCTCGGCCGCTTCCTTTACAACGGAGTCCCAATATGTAGATGCATGAGCCAACACTTTTGCATTTTCGAACTGTATTTTATGTCCGTTATCTAGGCAATGCTCCGCTATGGCCAACTTGTCAAGCTCGCTTTGTTTTATATGGCGCTTGTGCTCAATACAACGCTCCGCAACCGTGCGAATTGACGAGGCTGGAAAACCGAGAACGTTTTATTCATGTATGCCGTCGCGAAAGACTCCGAGGACACATGTGTTTCTTCGGGCCTGGTTGGTTTCGCGCGGGTGTCTATCTTTCGCTTTTGACCTAGCAATGAGACTTGCATTAGCCATCTTGCGGACTTAGGTCGGTCTGTTCCTGGTGCAGGGATGTCGTTAGCCAGTGGGCGTGGTCCCTCTGCATGGACAGGTCCGAGCGAACATTTCACTTGCGGCTTTATCGTGCCCATTGTCTTGCTTTGCCGTCTCGTTTTCTTATTCCATTTACAGGCGTCACTAACTTCCTGCCTTACTTGCCATGAGGGGCAGCAGCAGCGCGTATCGGTAAGTGCATTGTCGTTTCATTTCTGGAGCCACCGATAGTATTTCCGGGTCGTCGTGTGTCTGGCAGTCAGTTGTAGACGTACCAGTAGTTCAGTCGGGACGCAGCAGCAGTGAAGTCGGGGACGGAGAGCCGGTGCCGGCCGACTGCTGGCGACACACATGAACTGAGGGAGATTGGAGCTGGACGACCGTTGGTGGGTCGTTCGGTTGGTCGCCTAATAGGCTGACGTAAATTTGATCCTTGCACCATTTCCGGGCCTGGGCAGTTGGTTGGTTGGCGTGGAGCAGCGAGGAAGTCAAAGTGGCGCGTGTCTGGCCAGGGCCTGGCAGCGTCCATGAACGGTCGGAGTGTGAGGGGCTGTTTGCATTGCTACGAGGTCCGTGGCTCACCGATCCTGGACACGAAAGTTGAGTAAATAAAACAGTTTTCTTGTCAGTTGGTCCGTTGACTGACTGTCGGTTGGGTTGTCGTCGGATCGACAATGATTGGGCCGACTGACTGTCTCATCTAAGCGAGCGTCAGTGTGTGAATTCCAGGCCGACCGACGGAACTTCTGAGTGCCCTTGGGTGTACTGCCTTTCTTTTTATTTGTTCTCGTTGTTTGTACTTTTATGACTTCTATTCATTTTTTTTAAAAAACTTAAGGTTGTTTCGCCCTTAAGGTGTATGATTCTATTGGCCTTCAGTCTAATTTAAAGAACTTTGTCACTTAAAACCTTTGGCACTTTAAAGGTTTTAATGTTGTTGATTTTAAGTGTTGGGCCTTCAGCCGATTTTGAGCTTGTTTTTCTCTTATAGCCTTCAGCCTAAATTAAAGAACCGTATCACTAAGGCCTTTGGTATTTAAAAAAATAGTGTTATGGAGTTTTAAGTGTTAGACCTTCAGCTAATTTGAATTTAACTTGTTTGGTCTTGAAGTGTCTGAATCTTTGGGCCTTCAGCCTAATTAAGGAATTGTTTTAAGATAAGGCTTCGCCTTTTAAAATTCTCTTTTGGGTGAGTTTTGCGTAATTAAGAACTGTTTTATGTAGGGCCTTTTTTTTATTTAATGTTGTTGAGCCGATTTTTGGATTCAAATTGTTTGCTCTGAAAATCTCAGATTCTTTGGCCCTTCAGCCTAAATAAAGAATTGTTGTAACATTGGCTTGCCTTTTTGTGACAATGCTTGCGTTTTAAGGTATTGGCCTTCAGCCGTTTTTAAATTAAAGTGACTTTCAGGTGGTAATTAAGTTCCAAAGATTAAAGCTGTGTGTTTAAATATAAATTGTTTTTGGGCTGTTGTAATGTTTGATCAAATGATAAAGCTGTATGTGCGAGTGTAACTGACAGCCCCTTATTTTGGCACCTTTCCACAATCCAAACTACCTGTCCTGGCCTACGGGTTTAGCAGGGTGTCTCACATATAAAAACTCTCCTGATGCCACGTGCGAAGCCAGCCGCTGGAAAAATGGTTTCAGAGAAAAAAAACTCCTTTCAGCAATGTACTCTAAATTCAGATTTGCGACTGACTTAGGCGGAAATTTTCTTTTCAGTAAATGTTCAAAGTCAAATATTAGGCAGCACACTAACCCAGTACATCCAGTTTTACGAAACACATACAACACGCATATACTGTGAAGCGGTATAAATAAATTAATGTACTATCTTTGCTGACGAGTGATTGAGGTTATTGCCCACCATGTCTCATAGAAGCAAAAGCATAAATTCCGTGAAACTGTCTTGCAGATTAAAACGATGTTCTGCGCTGGAACGAGGAAACTGTGCCTTTCGCAGGCGCAAATCACGAGCCACCCTCACAGGTTCGCCTTCTACAGTGCCCCCCCCCCTTCCTGTCCTCCAAACTTCACACTTTTCAAGCATACCTTGCGGGATCAGTACTCCCAAAAGAAAACGTACTGCAGCCAAATGGCTTAGATGCAGCCGCGGGTATTATTTCTGAAATGAACTTCTTCACAGTTTTTTAGGTAGATGAGAGATGCCGACGGAAGGAAAACTGTGAAGAGAGGGGTAATATGATGCCATCGGACAGATCAGTCGGTAGAGAACTTAACGGCGAAAGGAAAGATTCCAAATTCATATCAATGTCCAGGGCACACTTTTAATCTGGTAAGACGTTTCAGTACTTCACGCACTCCGCTGCAGAGTGAAAATACGTTCTGGAAACTTTCAGTGTTAGAGAAAGTACAACTCTGTGAAGCAGTTTACAACATTTCTTAGAAACCAAGCATGAACTATGAAACCACATACAGAAATTAGGTAAGTTAACATGTTCGGCGCCCCCAACCCGCCAGACGTGCAGGCAGGTGGCCGACGCCACACCGGGCGTGTTCTATCGTCGCCGTCTAGCTTACGTTTACCCCAGTCCATGCCGGGCACTCTGCAGTAAACGTGAGACAAAAAGCAGCCCAAGTTTCATATTTTACGTTCATTTTCGCTGAAGCCGGTGGAATGGAAAAGTACTGGTAAATCACAAGAAGACATTTCGTCCTCGAATTTTTACGTGGCAGAGATGAAGTTCAGAAAAAAGAATATCGAGAGCATGGCTTACATTCCTTGACAGATATATCACAGAATATTTCACTGAGAAAAATAAACAATTAGCTGAACAAGTAGGGGAAAAAAGGAAAACTAAACTCCTAGCGAACAGGCCATGAGGGCCCAACGGTAGCGACCGGCCGCTGTGTCGTCGTCAGACCATAGGCGGCACTGGATGCGGATATGGAGGGCATGTGGTCAGCACACCGCTCTCACAGCAATACGTCACTTTCCGCGACCGGAGCCGCTACTTCTCAGTCAAGTAGCTCACAAAGGCTGAGTGTATCCCGCTTGGCAACAGCGCTTGGCCGACCGGATGGTCACCCTTCCAAGTACTAGACCAGCCCGACAGCGCTTCGGTGATCTGACGGGAACCGCTGTTACCACTGCGGCAAAACCGTTGGCCAAGTAGCAAAAAATGTATGACATCGTTATAATACAGAGTATTAGATACTTACTCGAAGTGTGCAGTGAACAAATGTAATGAAAGACGAAACAAAATACGAAGGGTACGCATTTTAATTCATACGTATTACAAATTTTCCATCGACAGGAAATAACTTCCTTTTACGCCCACGCCTGTTTTGAGATATGTCTATAAAAATAAAATATGTGAGTAATTACGATAAGATAATCATTTGATAGGTAAAGTACGATAAATTGAGAAAACTTGCACTTATCTGTATACGTTTCACCATAGGTAGGTACAAAGATAAACCAACAGCTGAATCCCAACCGACGATAACTACAGAGAGCCCGGGCACGAACTGATGCAAATCCGATCCGCACGCTAAACAAAACAGAGGCACGACGCGCCGTTAGTCAGAACACGCTAGGCGTGGTGTCGGCCACCTGCCGTTCCCCGAGCTACCACGCGCGTCGGGGTGCGGACACCGAACGTGTTAAAAAGTTTTCAGACTCCCATATGTTTATGTGATTTTCTTTCACATTACGTGAGTAAATGGAGGTACTGTGTTGTAATTTATTCAAATTAATACATCTGTGCCTACGTTACGAAGCTCGAAACACATTTCATTCTTATGAACAGATCTTCTGAAGGAACGGACAGATCATATAAAGTTAGGTATAGGAACATTAGATCTATACAGCATTTTCCCAGAGAGAGTTAAATATGCCATCGTTAAACTCATCTATCAGGAAGGTAATGGAAGAGACGTCAATAACTACCGACCCAATTCACTAATGACATCATTTTACAAAATATTGGAGAACGTGATGTACACTAGAACAACAGCTCTCCCAAGCAATAATAATATCCTCAGTAAATTAGTTTCTGTTCCAGAAGAGTTCCACAACTGATAATGCCATTTACGAGAACACGCAGACTCGCCAAATTTTACAAGCATTGAATAACAAAATAGCACTGGTTGTTACTTTCTGTGACATGTCTCTGGCATTTGTGTCAGTGAGAATATTCTCCTAGATCAACCGATGTTTCATGGAATTAATGGTGTATTAATATAATGATAATGGTATTACGGTAGTAGACATCTTTTCCTCTAACTTTTAAAGTAATACATGAGTCACGATGGGCACACGGTTACGTGATACGGGACAATCGTGCTGCATCCACCCGTCCCCATCGTCTTATGAGCCAAGAAAAAGAACTGAATACAGAAGAACGAAACTCCCTGTGTTGGGGCTCAGCTTTTCCGAAAGCTATATATTCTGGAAATAACCAAGATTTTGTAATTTTCTGCATCCTTATGTTTTACTGTGTACATTGTCTCCATCCAAAGAGTCGCTCGCCCACTTTCTGTGATATTTCGGTAGACATTTGCAATTTAGTTTTTACAATCTGTAGGTGGAACTGGCTGAAACAAATACTGCTCATAATGTTTTCTGCGACATTCAATGTGAACTGAAAACGTCTGTTTCTTTCCCAGTACAAAAAGAAAAATAATTTTGAAAGCGGTATTTTGTGTGTTCATTAGACAGAGCAGTCCCATATTAGTTTAGTACGGTCTTAGAATTAATAGAGACAGTAAAACAGGAAGAATAACCAGTACTTCAGCAGCGACTAAGTAGCAATGCTGTAAGGCGGTAGAAAACAGCGTGCTGCAGTGTGGCACACGAGACAAGAAGGGACAAAGAGCGCTGCTGAGTACTGCTTTTTCACCCTGTTAACACATATCGAATAAATGAATATTGTAGTAGACTAATTTTGGGCCGGTTTGTCGAATATTCACGTAAAATTCTGCTTTGTAAATCATTTTGTTTGTAACTGAAATAAACCAACGCTTCCCGCGGACGATGGGCGTCACTTGGAAGGCATGATCAGAACAATTTATTGGGACCGACTCCAGCTACACGTAATGATAAACGAAATGCAAATATCAGGTGAAACTCCAAAGAAAACGCCGATGACGAACTCTTGGTACGGCATAGCCTCCTTTAAAAAAAGAGTATAAATCAGGCGTCGATACTCAACAATTTAGAAGTTTTAGCTTTGAATCGTTTCCGAGAAATTTTGTATATTGGGTGGTTTCAGTAGATGCTTTTTCTGAAGCACGTAAAGATAGTTCCTCCTTCGTGAGTTAACCGTCCAATTTGAACCTTAAATTTACGGTTTGGTTCCTGAACTATTTCATCGTTGGCTACTTGGTCACCAGGTATTATGTTTTGACAGCACTTGGATAACGTTCATTTTATTAAGCAGTTCGACACTAGGTTCATTCAGAATAATTTTTTATTGTAAGTAACTGAAAACAATAACTTATTAAAACAGTGTGCCATGGCAATTAGACGATATAATAGATTTATTATATGGTGTTTCAATTTCAGTAGGTTCTGCCTTTGCTATTAGTTTGTGTGATGATTATACACTGACGGAAGAAAGTTAATGTAGGAAAATGAAATTTGGGACAGACATTTGTCTAATTACATATTTCAGTAATTAACATTACAAGATCCCAGTCTTATCTAAGAGCAAGTTAAGCCATTGGAAATCAAGTGCTGCTACTGAATAACCGGTGAAACCGAGAAATGTTCAAAGCATGTAAGGAAACGTGCATGCATTTTGTTGTACAGGTGCCGGATGTCAGTTTGTGGGATAGAGGTCAATGCTCATTGCATTTCCTCCGTCAACACGGGGCCGGTTAATGCAGGTTGTGGATGACACTGGAGTTGTCGTCCAATATTGTCTCTTATGTGCTCGATTGAAGATAGATATGGTGATCGACCACGTGAACGCAACATGTCGGCACTCTGTAGAACATGTTGGCTGACAACAGCGATATATGAGCGAGCGTTTTCCTTTTGGAAATCACGCCTTTGGGTGCTGTTCATGAATGGCAGCATAACAGATCGAATCACCAGGGTGCGTCGAATAACCGCAAGAGTGCTCCTGCTTCATGTGACATCGCATACCGGATCATAACTCCAGGTGTAGAACCAGTGCCTCTAGCACGGAGGCAGGTTGCTTGCGAGCACTCAAGTGGCCTCCTCCTAACCAACACACGGCCATCACTGTCACCGAGGCAGAACCAGCTTTCAGCAGAAAACACAACAGACCTCCACCCTGCCGTCCTCCCTGCAATGGCAAATGGCGGTGGCTTGGTGTCAGTGGAATACACGTTATAAGGCGTCTGATTCGATCTGTCCTCTTTTCGTTGTGTCACTGTGGGGCCAATGGCTGCTGAAATTGGGGCTGCAGATGTAGTACGATGCGCCGCAGCCATACTTTGAGCAGGATCGTCTTCCCTCTCGGTAATGCGACGTGGCCACCTGGAGCCCGGTCGTCTAGCGACCGAGCACTCTTGTCATCACCGCTGACAGCAATCATGAACAATGGTTACATTCCTGCCAAGTCTTCCTGCATTGTGGTGGAAGGAACATCCACCTTCTCGTAGCTCTATTACACTATATCGTTCAAACTCAGTGACATGTTAATAATGGCCTCTTTGTCGCCTTAAAACTTTCTTGACTGATATCAACTCTTCACGTCCAATGTCAAACGTAACTTACGCTTACGACGTTGCATCGCGTACTTAAAGCAAAGACGCTTTGCATCCTCATAGTAGCGTTACTATCTACATTCTTTTACGAGTGCCACGAAATTTGAATAGACATCATCTTTCAAATGTAGCAACATGCCTACCAACCTCAGTTTATGTCGCACGACGCCATCTCGGTGTAGCGATCTTTCTTCTTTGTCAGGGTATAATAATTTTTAGGTTATTGTCTTATTGCTTTAATAGAGTTTGCGACATATTGCATATGCTGGCAAGCTATCAGCTGGACGAAATTATTGATAACATGGTTTTGTAATTATCTGCTCGGCAGAGGGGCCGTCAAGAGGGATGCACTGAACAGAGGCAGGGGAGGGGGGGGGGGGGGGGCAGCTCGACAACGTACGAGCAGCGGCAGCAGACAGGTGCATCGCCTCTGGGCCTTCTGGGTTAGGGAAACGAGCCCTTAGCGTCAGGATTTCAGCCGGCATAAGTAGCACCCATCACTCCCCTCCACACATATCTGTAGTCTAATACACGCCCCATACCAGCCTCCAGTTCCGCCCCCTTAAAGTTTCACGAAACTTCTTTGTGTGTGTGTGTGTGTGTGTGTGTGTGTGTGTGTGTTAGGCTGTTATAATAATCAGTAATAAGTAAGAAATTTAAGATTATCAGTTCAACATGAATGCATATTATTACGGAAATAAAAATCATGTATAGCAAATTGAAGGCATCACCAGCAATACAAAACAAAAAATTAATGTGGTGTTAGCTACTGTCAATCAGAACAAATTTTCGTTAAGTAATTCACTTTGTTTAATATTTCCTTTACGGAAACAGCAGAGCCAACATGCATCCTGTTTACATGGCACTCCCAAAACCGGATTTCTTAAACCGGTATCCTTAACTCGCCTTTTGTTGGTAAATCAATCGATTTTTGCTCTCATGGAAACGCTACATTGCTTGAAACTTGCATGGGCTCTAAGGTTTTCTCTTGTTCTTAAAATTTTTTTACTGATATGGACAGACTGGGTTTTCGTACAGTGAAGAAAAAGTAGAAATGTTAGACTCAAACTGATTAACCTCGTATTGAAGAGAAATAGCGATTGGGCTGACTAGATCAGAAACTGTAACAACTGTTTTCCAGTTGCCGTATTTAGCTGGGCTAGCAAATTCGCTTCAGACCCTACCATGCAAATACGACAGTGAAAAACGGTTTCCGAAATTCGATTTTCGTTTTTCGGATGATGTGTCGCATGTAAACGTAATGATGCAATACGACAAAAATGCTGTAGGACCTATTATGTTGGTAGTACGCCAAGGATGCAGACGAGTGACTATTGTCTAAATTCGACATTATTCACCAACAAATCAAAGTCGTTTTGCCTCCCTATTTGCAGTTACCTTATGAAAACTAAAGAATATAGAAATGATACAAAGTAGAAATGCCTACTGAAAGCAGTTAAGATAGCTGCATATAAGAGTTACTTCGTCATTATTTGCCTGTATAATAGGTGAATTTTAACCTGTAGTTCCTTCCAATGTCGTCCCAGCGCATTATAAATGAGATTAAATTTGGGAATATTGAGAGTTGTTGGTGTTGATGTGTGTTAAGCTAGTGTCTGCCGTCAACCAAGAGTTATAGGCAGTTTTGTGACATTCAAACCTGAACTTTTTTCCCTTCTTCTTTGATAATGGCGATGTGTATGTTTGTCCCACTGTGGGCTTGCAGGAAATAAATGCCACTCTGTTTCATGGCTGTAATGTATGTTCTTCACGCTAGGCTAGTTCTTTTTCCACCCTTAAAACTCTGCAGCAGAACTACTCACTGAATAACATACAAAATCAGCTTGTATCGATCTAGCAAGAACTAAGTAATTTGGCTGTCTTTTAGAATTACAGTCACACATACTGTCTGAGTTCTGAACTTAGGTTTCAACTAAGCGGTGGTTCCACTTTCTCTAAGTTCTAATTATTCTTTGAGGGTACGATTTTTGGTTTTAACGTTGGGTGACTTTTCTCACACTAAAGTCTGTTTGTTCAAGGGATATTTACCTAATTACTGAGTATCTGTATGTAAAGAACTAAGTGCTAAGCTGTCTTCATCTGCATTTGCTGTGGAGGTACCTGACACAGTTGAGGCCTATTCGGCAGGTGCTTAGTACTAATAACCTTGTAGTTTTGTAGAAAAATTTTCTCGCAAAGTTTACCACCTAACAAGAAACTAATTTCAGATCCACTGCACAAAGTATTAAATTTCTTCTGTACACTTGATTAACTTTTAAATGTATTGTAATTTCACAGTTATGACTTAAAATCAATTTTTTACAAATTGAAAAATCTACTGAGCTGTACATGTATACTTCACTGCAGTGTAAATAGAGAAGCATTTTCCTTTTTTATTGTTTGTTGTAATATGTTAGCCATGGCCATAGTTTGTTCTGTCACTGGATATTCCACAACTTAGATATTAAACTAATTTCACTGACAAAGTGATGGCGACATGTTGTGAGAACGATTTAGATGGTATAATTTTAAATTTCTACAACAAGCATGGACATTTCCACTCTTATGGACATGTTGTTGTTGTTGTGATCTTCCGTCCTGAGACTGGTTTGATGCAGCTCTCCATGCTCTCCATGCTACTCTATCCTGTGCGAGCTTCTTCATCTCCCAGTACCTACTGCAACCTACATCCTTCTGAATCTGCTTAGCGTATTCATCTCTTGGTCTCCCTCAACGATTTTTACCCTCCACGCTGCCCTCCATTACTAAATTGGTGATCCCTTGATGCCTCAGAACATGTCCTACGAACCTATCCCTTCTTCTAGTTAAGTTGTGCCACAAACTTCTCTTCTCCTCAATCCTATTCAATACCTCCTCATTAGTTATATGATCTACCCATCTAATCTTCAGCATTCTTCTGTAGCACCACATTTCGAAAGCTTCTATTCTCTTCTTGTCCAAACTAGTTATCGTCCATGTTTCACTTCCATACATGGCTACGCTCCATACAAATACTTTCAGAAACGACTTCCTGACACTTAAATCAATACTCGATGTTAACAAATTTCTCTTCTTCAGAAACGCTTTCCTTGCAATTGCCAGTCTACATTTGATATCCTCTCTACTTCGACCATCATCAGTTATTTTGCTGCCCAAATAGCAAAACTCCTTTACTACTTTAAGTGCCTCATTTCCTAATCTAATTCCCTCAGCATCACCCGCCTTAATTCGACTACATTCGATTATCCTTGTTTTTCTTTTGTTGATGTTCATCTTATACCCTCCTTTCATGACACTGTCCATTCCGTTCAACTGCTCTTCCAAGTCCTTTCCTGTCTCTGACAGAATTACAATGTCATCGACGAACCTCAACGTTTTTATTTCTTTTCCATGGATTTTAATACGTACTCCGAATTATTCTTTTGTTTCCTTCAGTTCTTGCTCAATATACAGATTGAATAACATCGGGGAGAGGCTACAAACCTGTCTCACTACCTTCCCAACCACTGCTTCCCTTTCGTGCCCCTCGACTCTTATAACTGCCATCTGGTTTCTGTACAAATTGTAAATAGCCTTTCGCTTCCTGTATTTTACCCCTGCCACCTTCAGAATTTGAAAGAGAGTATTCCAGTCAACATTGTCAAAAGCTTTCTCTAAGTGTACAAATCCTAGAAACTTAGATTTGCCTTTCCTTAATCTAGCTTCTAAGATAAGTCGTAGGGTCAGTATTGTCTTACGTGTTCCAGTATTTCTACGGAATCCAAACTGTTCTTCTCGGAGGTCAGCTTCTACCAGTTTTTCCATTCGTCTGTAAAGAATACGCGTTAGTATTTTGCATCCGTGACTTATTAAACTGATTGTTCGGTAATTTTCACATCTGTCAGCACCTGATTTCTTTGGGATTGGAATTATTATATTTTTATTGACGTCTGAGGGTATTTCGCCTGTCTCATACATCTTGCTCACCAGATGGTAGAGGTTTGTCAGGACTGGCTCTCCCAAGGCCGTCAGTAATTCTAATCGAATGTTGTCTACTCCCGGGGCCTTGTTTCCATAATATTGTCCTCAAGTACATTGCCCTTGTACAGGCCCTCTATATACTCCCTCCACCTTTCTGCTTTCCCTTCTTTGCTTAGAACTGGGTTTCCATCTGAGCTCTTGATATTCATACAAGTGGTCCTCTTTTCTCCAAAGGTCTCTTTAATTTTCCTGTAGGCAGCATCTATCTTATCCCTAGTGAGATAACCCTCTACATCCTTACATTTATCCTCTAGCCATCTCTGCTTAGCCAATTTGCACTTCCTGTCGATCTCGTTTTTGAGACGTTTGTATTCCTTTTTTCCTGCTTCATTTACTGCATTTTTATATTTTCTCCTTTCATCTATTAAATTCAGTATTTCTTCCGTTACCCGAGGATTTCTACTAGCCCTCGTCTTTTTACCTACTAGCCCCTCTGCTCTCTTCACTACTTCATCTCTCAAAGCTACCCATTCTTCTTCTACTGTATTTCTTTCCCCCATTCCTGTCAATTGTTCCCTTACGCTCTCCCTGAAACTCTGTACAACCTCTGGTTTAGTCAGTTTATCCAGGTCCCATCTCCTTTAATTCCCACCTTTTTGCAGTTTCTTCACTTTTAATCTACAGTTCATAACCAATAGATTGTGGTCAGAGTCCACATCTGCCCCTGGAAATGTCTTACAATTTAAAACCTGGTTCCTAAATCTCTGTCTTACCATTATGTAATCTATCTGAAACCTGTCAGTATCTCCAGGCCTCTTCCATGTAAACAACCTTCTTTTATGATTCTTGAACCAAATGTTAGCTATGGTTAAGTTGTGCTCTGTGCAAAATTATATTAGGTGGCTTCCTCTTTCATTTCTCAGCCCCAATCCATATTCACCTACTACCTTTCCTTCTCTCCCTTTTCCTACTACCGAATTCCAGTCACCCATGACTATTAAATTTTCGTCTCCCTTCACTATCTGAATAATTTCTTTCTTTCGCATACATTTCTTCAATTTCTTCGTCATCAGCAGAGCTAGTTGGCATATAAACCTGTACTACTGTAGTAGGCGTGGGCTTCGTGTTATCTTGGCCACAATAATGCGTTCACTATGCTGTTTGTTGTAGCTTACCAGCACTCCTATTTTTTTATTCATTATTAAACCTATTCCTGCATTACCCCTATTTGATTTTGTATTTATAACCCTGTATTCACCTGGCCAGAAGTCCTGTTCCTCCTGCCACCGAAGTTCACTAATTCCCACTACATCTAACTTTAACCTATCCATTTCCCTTTTTAAGTTTTCTAACCTACCTGCCCGATTAAGGGATCTGACATTTCACGCTCCGATCCGTAGAACGTCAGTTTTCTTTCTCCTGATAACGATGTCCTCTTGACTAGTCCCCGCCCGGAGATCCGAATGGGGGACTATTTTACCTCCGGAATATTTTACCCAAGATGACGCCATCATCATTTAATCATACAGTAAAGCTGCATGCCCTCGGGAAAAATTACGGCCGTAGTTTCCCCTTGCTTTCAGCCGTTCGTAGTACCAGCACAGCAACGCTGTTTTGGTTAGTGTTACAAGGCCAGTTCAGTCAATCATCCAGACTGTTGCCCCTGCAACTACTGAAAAGGCCGCTGCCACTTTTCAGGAACCACACGTTTGTTTGGCCTCTCAACAGATACCCCTCCGTTGTGGTTGCACCTACGGTACGGCTATCTGTATCGCTGAGGCACGCAAGCCTCCCCACCAACGGCAAGGTCCATGGTTCTTGAGGGGAAGCTCATGGACATAATATTTGTAGAATTTAAAGTGAGGAATTAACATGAAAATCAAATCTTTAACCTACTTATTTTTGTATAGATAGACCTTAATATAAACAACATACAATGAAGAATCGATGACAAAGTCTGTGTTCATTTTCTGTTGAAAAAATTGAAAGTTAGTGTCAGTATAAAATAAGACAATTAACTCATGTTGCTGGCTCTGCTGTGACTTCGTGGCAGTCAAATTGTTAAATCTTACTGATGTAAATTTTAAAGTCACAGACATAGCACTTCCAGTTAACTTACAGTGAAGGACTGGAATTAGGTATTTAGAAATGTAAAAATAATTGTGCAAAGTCACATTTATGAATAAATGAAGAGCATTAAGTGAACAGATTTAGTGTGAAATATTTAATTTCAGTATAGAAAAAGTTTGGGTTTCCGAAGTTTCTGTGAAAGGATTTTGTCAACTTTACTTGAATCGTTCTGTTCTGGCCACAAAAATTTATTTCCTTCTCTGTCAAGCAATTTAACTAATTTTTTCACATTGTTTCATGGCTGCTTGCACAATAAATTAATGCAAATGCCCTGATTTAGAATCTGGTTTAATAATAACCCTATACTCCCTAAACAATGAAAAGTTTTCAGTACTGCAACAGGCAATAAATGAATTTCGGTGTTCCTCATTGAACACACTGATTTGCATTAGTTGTGAACTGGAAGTGCGTGCCATTTCCATACAATGATCATATTCAATCTGTATATTTCCTATGATGTATCTGGTAT
Organism: Schistocerca nitens; assembly: GCF_023898315.1. Classification (NCBI taxonomy): domain Eukaryota; kingdom Metazoa; phylum Arthropoda; class Insecta; order Orthoptera; family Acrididae; genus Schistocerca; species Schistocerca nitens. The sequence goes on along the minus strand of NC_064619.1, from coordinate 360,039,122 downwards.
TACTCCAATGCATCTATACGTGACTATCATGGCTTTTTCACCTCCTCCACTGGAACTTTTGTTATAACAACTTTCAGTTAGGGATATTGTACATTTTACAAAAGATGTGCTATCAGTAATGAGAATTTGTCTAGCTTTCACACACTTCCAAACATGATGTTTGGTTCCATCAAAGATCATTTCCATCGCCTTAATATTGTTTTCCTGGAGTTTTTTTTTGTGGTTAAAAGCATAAATACCTAGCTTCTCATTTGGCAGATAATCAGATACTACGGTACAGAAACTTGACAGGTAAGTATTTAAACCGTTGCTGCAGAAATAGTGATCTGTTCATTACTTCAGTGTGTACTCCTCGCCTCATTCTCATAAACAATAGAAATCTCACTGAAACAAGTGTCCAAGGAATAGAAAAGCAACTGGAATCACTCAACAGAGGAGAGTCCACTGGACCTGACGGGATACCAATTCGATTACACACAGAGTAAGCGAAAGAACTTGCCCCCCTTTTAACAGCCGTTTACCGCAAGTCTCTAGAGGAACAGAAGGTTCCAAATGATTGGAAAAGTGCACAGGTAGTCCCAGTCTTCAAGAAGGGTCGTGGAGCAGATGCGCAAAACTATAGACCTATATCTCTGACGTCGATCTGTTGTAGAATTTTAGACATGTTTTTTGCTCGCGTATCATGTCGTTTTTGGAAACCCAGAATCTACTCTGTAGGAATCAACATGGATTCCGGAAACAGCGATCGTGTGAGACCAAACTCGCTTTCTTTGTTCATGAGACCTAGAAAATATTAGATACAGGCTCCCAGGTAGATGCTATTTTCCTTGACTTCCGGAAGGCGTTCGATACAGTTCCGCACTGTCGCCTGATAAACAAAGTAAGAGCCAGCGGAATATCAGACCAGCTGTGTGGCTGGATTGAAGAGTTTTTAGCAAACAGAACACAGCATGTTGTTATCAATGGAGTGACGTCTACAGACGTTAAAGTAACCTCAGGCGTGCCACACGGGAGTGTTATGGGACCATTGCTTTTCACAATATACACTCCTGGAAATTGAAATAAGAACACCGTGAATTCATTGTCCCAGGAAGGGGAAACTTTATTGACACATTCCTGGGGTCAGATACATCACATGATCACACTGACAGAACCACAGGCACATAGACACAGGCAACAGAGCATGCACAATGTCGGCACTAGTACAGTGTATATCCACCTTTAGCAGCAATGCAGGCTGCTATTCTCCCATGGAGACGATCGTAGAGATGCTGGATGTAGTCCTGTGGAACGGCTTGCCATGCCCCATTTCCACCTGGCGCCTCAGTTGGACCAGCGTTCGTGCTGGACGTGCAGACCGCGTGAGACGACGCTTCATCCAGTCCCAAACATGCTCAATGGGGGACAGATCCGGAGATCTTGCTGGCCAGGGTAGTTGACTTACACCTTCTAGAGCACGTTGGGTGGCACGGGATACATGCGGACGTGCATTGTCCTGTTGGAACAGAAAGTTCCCTTGCCGGTCTAGGAATGGTAGAACGATGGGTTCGATGACGGTTTGGATGTACCGTGCAGTATTCAGTGTTCCCTCGACGATCACCAGTGGTGTACGGCCAGTGTAGGAGATCGCTCCCCACACCATGATGCCGGGTGTTGGCCCTGTTTGCCTCGGTCGTATGCAGCCCTGATTGTGGCGCTCACCTGCACGGCGCCAAACACGCATACGACCATCACTGGCACCAAGGCAGATGCGACTCTCATCGCTGAAGACGACACGTCTCCATTCGTCCCTCCATTCACGCCTGTCGCGACACCACTGGAGGCGGGCTGCACGATGTTGGGGCGTGAGCGGAAGACGGCCTAACGGTGTGCGGGACCGTAGCCCAGCTTCATGGAGACGGTTGCGAATGGTCCTCGCCGATACCCCAGGAGCAACAGTGTCCCTAATTTGCTGGGAAGTGGCGGTGCGGTCCCCTACGGCACTGCGTAGGATCCTACGGTCTTGGCGTGCATCCGTGCGTCGCTGCGGTCCGGTCCCAGGTCGACGGGCACGTGCACCTTCCGCCGAGCACTGGCGACAACATCGATGTACTGTGGAGACCTCACGCCCCACGTGTTGAGCAATTCGGCGGTACGTCCACCCGGCCTCCCGCATGCCCACTATACGCCCTCGCTCAAAGTCCGTCAACTGCACATACGGTTCACGTCCACGCTGTCTTGGCATGCTACCAGTGTTAAAGACTGCGATGGAGCTCCGTATGCCACGGCAAACTGGCTGACACTGACGGCGGCGGTGCACAAATGCTGCGCAGCTAGCGCCATTCGACGGCCAACACCGCGGTTCCTGGTGTGTCCGCTGTGCCGTGCGTGTGATCATTGCTTGTACAGCCCTCTCGCAGTGTCCGGAGCAAGTATGGTGGGTCTGACACACCGGTGTCAATGTGTTCTTTTTTCCATTTCCAGGAGTGTATATAAATGACCTAGTAGATAGTGTCGGAAGTTCCATGCGGCTTTTCGCGGATGATGCTGTAGTATAAAGAAAAGTTGCAGCATTAGAAAATTGTAGCGAAATGCAGGAAGATCTGCAGCGGGTAGGCACTTGGTGCAGGGAGTGGCAACTGACCCTTAACATAGACAAATGTAATGTATTGCGAATACATAGAAAGAAGGATCCTTTATTGTATGATTATATGATAGCGGAACAAACACTGGCAGCAGTTACTTCTGTAAAATATGTGGGAGTATGCGTACGGAACGGTTTGAAGTGGAATGATCATATAAAATTAATTGTTGGTAAGGCGAGTACCAGGTTGAGATTCATTGGGAGAGTCCTTCGAAAATGTAGTCCATCAACAAAGGAGGTGGCTTACAGAACACTCGTTCGACCAATACTTGAGTATTGCTCATCAGTGTGGGATCCGTACCAGATCGGGTTGACGGAGGAGATAGAGAAGATCCAACGAAGAGCGGTGCGTTTCGTCAGAGGGTTATTTGGTAACCGTGATAGCGTTACGGAGATGTTTAGCAAACTCAAGTGGCAGACTCTGCAAGACAAGCGCTTTGCATCGCGGTGTAGCTTGCTCGCCAGGTTTCGAGAGGGTGCGTTTCTGGATGAGGTATCGAATATATTGCTTCCCCCTACTTATACCTCCCGAGGAGATCACGAATGTAAAATCAGAGAGATTCGAGCGCGCACGGAGGCTTTCAGACAGTCGTTCTTCCCACGAACCATACGCGACTAGAACAGAAAAGGGAGGTAATGACAGTGGCACGTAAAGTGCCCTCCGCCACACACCGTTGGGTGGCTTGCGAAGTATAAATGTAGATGTAGATGAAGATGAAATCAATCTGGAGAGCACTATAACGTTTCCTTTAAAAAGCACCGAATGCAGCATGCACATTGATGTGTTTTCACAACCACACTGGTGGACAAACAGCATCCGGCTCTGGTGTGGTCATTTGTAGTCACCATGTCAAATATAAAATTATGGGAGTAAATGAGTTAAATGAACTATTTTATTCTTTTGTTAGTCTTGGACATCACTAAATGATTTACTAAAACAATGAAATGGCTAAGTAACATTTTGTAATAAATATAATCCACTTTGAGTAAATCTTCATCAGTCTATTTCCAGCTGAAATATAAACTACATTTCATTTTGTTGTGAAATATTGTACAGTTTCAGCAATTGTACATTATGTATTTGAAATGATATACAAGAAGACAAAATGTATTGTATTTCAAGATCGAGCATTTTCATTTGACTTTTCATGGAATTACTTGTGTAAATTAACACTGAAACCACACAAATGGGTTACTATCTGCTTTATGTATTTCAGAAACTAAACTGATGGAAAGATAATTATTTACTGCACTGATCAAAACGAAGTGAAACATATACTCTCTCACATGTTATTTTATAAAACGAAACCAGGGAACAAAAAACTGAAATTAACAGAGGTTCCACTGCACTCCTGGCCATCTTTGATTGTTGGCTGGTAGTAGTCTGGAGTAGGAATGGAAAAAGTGAAGGGAACCGGAAGAAATATTGCCATGTATAAAGTCCTGCAAATTTATTTTTCTGTAACAGAGGTTCCATTCTATGCATGGATTAGAATCATAATAATACTTATTTATCCCAAGATGAGTTAATATGTTTCCAAATTTTGCAGACTTGTAAATTTCTACAGAATTGTGATATGCCTCTAGAGATTTTTAGGTTTTCATCTCTAACCATGATCTCTGAATGTAGAAAATTTGAAAGAAATCAGATCCTTCAGTAGAAAATGTTTACCTTCTATGTTGTTTGTGTAGAATGAACAATTAACATGTGTGTTCATCACATCCCTCACAGAATTGGCCAAGCACCCACTTCCAACCCATCTGATCTAAAACAGTTCGCTGAAAGCTAAATAATTTAAGTCACGATTTGCTCTAATAGAAGCTACCAATTTTGGAACAGCAGCTGACTTTCAAGATATTAATGAATTATTGGAAGTTGCTCTAGGTTCGTATACACATCAGTAAATGCACAAGTGGATACATACAGAAGGAATACCCTCTTCATCTGGTATGTACACTGCAACTGAGGGTTAACAATGTCCTCTACAGACCGATACTTTGGAGGGAGGCTACCAGTTTATGACATCAGCTCTGTTTTAAATGAATGTTGGTTCAAAAAAAAAAAAAATGGTCAAATGGCTCTGAGCACTATGGGACTTAACATCTGTGGTCATCAGTTCCCTAGAACTTAAAACTACTTAAACCTAACTAACCTAAGGACATCACACACATCCATGCCCGAGGCAGGATTCGAGCCTGCGACCGTAGCAGTCGCGCGGTTCCGGACTGAGCGCCTAGAACCGCTAGACCACCGCGGCCGACAATGTGGTTTCAAAATTATAATTTTTGTATGTGCTTAAAGTTAATTCTGACACAATAAAACCACCACCCTAGAATTTGCATCTGAGTGGGAAGTCTATGTGGATCTCATGTTTTAACTCGTCTTGATTATGTATTTCATAATTTATCTGAAATTTATTGTAACTAACAGATAGAAACATCCCAAGAATTGACACTTCCCTTCAAAGGGTTTCTTCATGATGTTCCAAGTGCCAAAACAGTATTGCTTCTTAGTGCCAAAGTAAAAGGTTTGTGTATTGTAGTACTTATTAGAATTTTGTAGTCAATAAAACATTTCAAGAATATTGAAATATTTGGTAAACCGTTATGTTGTCGCAGTGGCCGAGCCGCGCCGCTTAGCTGGCCGTGCGGTCCGCCCGCCGAGCCTCGCCATGCCGCTGTACGCAAATATCGCAATACATAAAAATTTATTTTGCGGCCCTACATCGCTGTCCTTTTCAGCGGAACTGTAGGAAAACGCATCCAAAACCAATCTCTTTTGTTAGTTTTTTATTTGATTTTCAATGAATGAAACAATTAATTGTTAAAGTGATAAAAGTGTTTTAAAAACAGGATTGTACAAAATTAATTGTATGTCCTTTTTTGGCGTGCTACGAGCAGGAAACAGGTTGGCAAAGTTTGTGCGCAAGTGACAAATGATCGCTGAGAATTGGGAAAGCACGGAAACCCTTTGCTGCTGGAATTCTCATCAAGGATTGCCTGGTCGACTCGGCGGCTTGTATTTGTCCAGCAGATCTCAAGGAAAAATTTGAAAAAGTAGCTCTTTCGCCTCAAACTGTTGCTCACAGAGTCGAAGATATGGTCTCAGATATGGAGCAGCAATTAATGGAGAGAGCGGCAAACTTCATTTCAATTTCTATCGCTCTTGACGAGTCCGCGGACGTTGCGGACATATCTCAGCTCGTCATATTCATTCGAGGTGTCGACGACAATCTGCGTGTCACCGAAGAATTTCTCGATCTTATACCATTAATAGACACAACCACGGGTTCGGATATATTTCTAGCCGTGGAAAACGTGTTAGAGTGAATGGGTGTAAAATGGGAATGCCTGACCAGTGTAACAAGGGATGGAGCCCCTGCGCTGGATTGTTGACTTACGTGAGGTCTAAAATGGCTGAAGTCGGCTGTTCCTTATTCGCGACAGTCCATTGTCTGATACACCAGGAGGCACTTTGTGTGAATTTTGTCAACTTAAAAAATGTTATGGACACAGTTCTTCGAACGGTTAATTATCTTCCCTCGCATGGACTCACACATCGCCAATGTAAAGAATTACGGGCTGATATCGAAGCGGAATACCCGGACATCCCCTACCACACCGAAGTAAGATGGCTGAACAGAGGAAAAAGCCGGCAGGAGTGGCCGAGCGGATCTAGGCGCTATAGTATGGAGCCGCGCGACCGCTACGGTCGCAGGTTCGAATCCTGCCTCGGGCATGGATGTGTGTGATGTCATTAGGTTAGTTAGGTTTAAGTAGTTCTAAGTTCTAGAGGACTGATGACCTGAGCAGTTAAGTCCCATAGTGCTCAGAGCCATTTGAACCATTTTTTTGAACAGAGGAAAGGTGCTTCATCGGTTTTTCTCCCTGAGGGGGAAATAAATACCTTTTTGGAAATGAAAGGACGTCCAGAAGAATTACTTTGTGATCCTAAGTGGGTGGCGAATTTGCCTTTTTTGAGTGACTGTGCTGGTCATTTAAATAGTTTGAACATTTCACTCCAACGCCAAAATCACTGTGTCGTTGATTCAGTGCAGATGATTCAAGCATTAAAAAAAACTTATTTTCTGAGAAAAACAGATTTTTGGAGATAAGTGAGCTTCAATCAGCCTTAGATATATTTATTCGCCCATTTTTCCTTCGGGCATAGGACGTCTCACAAGTGCTTCAACTAGAGCTGATTGACCTGTAGTGCGATATCCGCCTGAAGAACCGCTTTCTCATGTGTAAAACTTTGGATGACTTTTACAGATGTCTTCCACGAGAGAAATAGCCTCTTTTGCACAAGCACGCGACCTAAGTTCTCTCAATATTTGGTTCCACGTATATCTGTGAGCGCTTTTTCTCTCTTTTAAAGCTTGCTAAAACTAAGAACCGTTCATTACTTCGCGATAAAAATTTGACCAATTCCTTGAGATTATTAGTCTCAGGGAATATTATACCAAACATTGACAAAACCGTTTCCTCGAAAAAGAAAAAAGTGTAAAATGTTAATTGTCTTCTTTAACAATGTTGAGTGTAAGAATTAAAGAGCTTTATAACCTTAATTCTATTTTTAATAAGTTTTCAAACTTGGTCGGTTAAAATTATTACGTACAAAACAGCAAACTAAGGATCCGATTTCTAAACTCTGAAAGGGATACAAAGAGATTTAGCCCGAAGTATAACAAAATATATTTACTTGTAACTGCTAACAGTAAGAATGAGACTCTCTATTCCTTACGTAAAGTTATTTCTAAAATAGAATATTAACGACTCTGGTTCATTTAAGAAACATATATTTTTCAGAAGACGCCTATTGTACATATGGCTAGTGAGCATGTGCAGTACTAATAGAATGCACCTATGGGTCAGAAAACAACTAAGATGTTCTTCGATTCTTGTTTTGGATATTGTTGTCTAAAGCTTTGCGTAGTAATTCTGCCACACGAACACTAGTTGTTACCTAAACGGTAAAAGGTTTGCCTGTTTTACCGCTCATCGGCCTCTTTTATAGAGGTGCGCTTCCTCTGTTATTTTGTTTGCGTTGGATCTGACTGCGGGACAGTCCAGCGCAGACCAGTGCTGTGCGGTCTCACTCGCTCCCAGGCCCCCACAACCGCACGAGTGGTCGACTGTGAAGAGCGGACAAATTGAATAGCTGGGCGGCGGCCATTAGAGTGGTAAACTGACGCGCGGAGTTCGAATGTTTATACATCACTTTTGGTTATAAAATGCCTTCCCTTGAGTTAGGCCACAAACATAATGCACCATTTAAATACCTTACTACAATATACTTTTTAATTTATGAACAAACAGCAACTAGTAACTGTTTATGAATTTATCTTACGTACTGCATGGAATCTGCCGTAGATAAAAGTTATGTACTGGACCCCTAGCATTTTTCGTAGTTCATTTACGATAGATGTAAGCAAAATGCATCAAAATACTCGAAGATTTGCCGACTATATTAATAGATTTTATATTAATAGATATTTTCTGACTCTACCTTGCTTTAGATTTTATGACGAGAAGTGCGTTATACATGGCATAGTGCTTTGGCAACTCACGACCAAATTATCAAGTTTCAACGTAACCTAGACCATGAATACACTACCGATCAGCCAACTTTCTTCAAAATGATCAGAACATATAAAAGGTTATTCTGTCGGTCGGAAATCTTGCCTCCTGACAGCGTGTAACAATTTTTGTAACAGCTAGGGTTTTGAGAAAGGAAACCTGCAAATAGATGCACAGACATTATGCTAATACCGTGTTACCAAAACATTTATTAAGCAAGTACACTGACATACAAAACAACTTAAAATATCCACATACCTGTGAAATGTAATATTCGTTCTTTTCTCGAATTTATTTGTACAATTAATCGCTGCACAACTCTTCACCATTGTACTTCTTTTGAGTGGAACGTACAGACAGTAGAATTACGAGTAACAAATACTGTATGTACGCCCCAACAAATATACAATGTTGAATCAGGGTCTTCATAAACAACAATGCTACACAACACATCAGACTACAACCACTATAATGGCGTCCAGCCGAAGGTTCAAATTATCCCGCGACTGCAGCGCCATAAGTGAGTCTAGTTATTTTTTACAAGGTCTTTGCTAGCTCCGCAGCTCTCTCCCCCCCTCCTATGGCGACACTAGCGACACACGGTGGCGGACGGGGCTCTGAACTACACTGCTGGGCACCCGCGGGGCGCGGGCGCGCCCGCCGGGCGCAATTCTTGGATGAGCCTGCCCTAGACCCTACCAACAGGGTCTTGTATGGCACATCCATTTCTTTGTAGCCAACAAGACTACCATGGGGATAAGTATTTGGAAGGCAACTATTTAACTCTTTATAGCAACACCCTTCAGTTGCAAGAATACAAGTATACCTTTCTTGAAATAAGTGTAAATTTTTCTATGGCTGCACTTTGTGTTATGCCAATCATATGAATTGACTGACAGGAAAAAATCGTTATGAAATTATTCGTTGTCCGGAGTAACACTACTTTTCTCAATAACAGCAGCTTTATCTACTACTGTTTTTTAAGCAGAACAAAATCACAAAGGTGTTACATTATTACAAAGGTAATGATTTGAGTCCATGAGGTCTTTTTCACGTGGCAACATAATAAAACATTTCTGCATCAGCGTGATTTAAAAATGTACAGTGTAAGTTTTGTGTGAGAATTCATAATATTACAACTCAATATGAATAGTTGACCATGGGAAGCCGGCCGCGGTGGTCTCGTGGTTCTAGGCGCGCAGTCCGGAACCGTGCGACTGCTACGGTCGCAGGTTCGAATCCTGCCTCGGGCATGGATGTGTGTAATGTCCTTAGGTTAGTTAGGTTTAAGTAGTTCTAAGTTCTAGGGGACTGATGACCACAGCAGTTGAGTCCCATAGTGCTCAGAGCCATTTGAACCATTTTTGACCATGGGAATGATAAGCCAACAGTTAACTATAGACAAATTTCCTTTGTAAACAAACAAGGTAGACTGCAAATTCTATAATGACATACTTCTACTGAATCAGTAACTTTCTTCTAACTACTTAATACATCAGAATAAAACAAAGGTGGGTACAAATCATAGGTGATGTACAATTGGATATTTGGTAATTCAACGTTCAGTTGGCTTTGGTAGAATGATATGCTTGACAGTAATCACAATGCTCAATGGCTACAAATGTTTCCACTCTGTTAACTCTATTATAGATTATGAAAAGATCTTTAGTGTTTAGTAGCCGGCCGCAGTGGTCTCGCGGTTCTAGGCGCGCAGTCTGGAACCGTGCGGCTGCTACGGTCGCAGGTTCGAATCCTGCCTCGGGCATGGATGTTTGTGATGTCCTTAGGTTAGTTAGGTTTAAATAGTTCTAAGTTGTAGGGGACTAATGCACACATTGTACACTGCAAACTTTTCTGCTGCGCACCCACATGAATATTTTGTTGGTGATGTTGTAAATTACAGTAAACAAAATCCTTGTCCCACAAGTAGTACAGGTAGCTAGACAAACATTCGTTGTTTGTAACAGGAGGCATCTTTTCACATAGCTACCCTGGGTTCGCTGTGGAAATATACTGATTCAGAGATCTGTTGTAATTGTATTCATTTCCACAAACTTCACATTTAAAGCATTCACTTTTTTTAAAAAAAACTGTTGCACTGTAGAAGCACAAGTGGTAAAACAGTGTTGCAGCGCCGAAGCAAATGCAGTAAAAGACACAAAGGTAACACGGAAGAAACGCAAATACTGTCACAATGCACAAGTAGAAGCGGTAAAACACTGCTCAGATGTCCAAGAAAACACATTAAAGGACAAATACCGCAAAAAAAAAAAAAACTGAAATGCAGTAAGTCACTGCTCACTACTGTCATATTGGAAACAAATGCAATAAACCAAGTGGGTCACCTAAGAATATGCCATGAAGACTAAAGAATATTCACTCTATGGGAAAATGGAATGAATTTACTTGCATGCTCTTAATCACTGAGAAGCGGATGAACTGCTGGGACTTGTTCCCTGCTGCGGAGGGGGGTGGACGGGCTGGACCTGATGAAGATGAAATCCTGGTGTTAACGATTCCTTTTAGGGAAACTGGTCAAATATATAGACCACATTGTTTGAGTTGGTGCATCCAAACATAGCGGCTTCAGTAAAATGGCATGGAGAGAACACTAGAAAATACTTGAATTCTAGACATTTAAATACCTAATTAGCCTATCAAATACTTAATTCACATACCTATCCTGTAGAAAAATCAATCACATAAGCCTGATTATGCCACTGATGAAAATGAATTGAGACCTTAACATTATATAAATTAAAAAAGCTGAAGTTAATACTTGTACCATAAACGAACATATTACACTAACTTTTAAAAATTAATAACAGTTGAATACTTAATACAGACTGTTGAAAGATAGCAGTGGATCCTAGTTATTATCACTGATACACACACATCTGTGTCCATTTTATTTTTTCAATTATTTTACATTTTTCATTCTGAAAATGGAAATGTGTAAGAAAACTGTATTCGACATATAAAAAAAGACACATATCAGTTGCAAGTGTTACTTTAAATATAATACTTGATATCATCACTGAACAGAGTGATGAGATGCTTTTATTGAGCAGGCCATTTTTACTGTTTATCATATGTTAACTACAATTTCTTTGTCACTTATATTGACTGTTCCTGCGAAAATGCCATATTATGCACAAACTGTACTTATAGGATGATGAGTATGGGCTGAGTGGGGCCGGAGATAATTGTGTTTCTTTCAACCTATATGCTTCATTTCAAATGATGGTCCATTTTTAATACTTTGTGTGCATTCTAAGATTAGGCAAGCAAACGGAGGGCTTACAGATAGGTGTCTGTGAATGGACCTGTTCTGTGTGAGAAGATCATTGAAATAAACTTACATTGCTGAGCTGTTGGCATTTTAGTGGGAACTTCTGCCACCGATTGTATCAGGGTGGCCAGATGTAGTGGGAAGAGGTAGAAGGCACCATAATAAGACTCGTCCAAGCTTTCCCAGAGATTTATTGTTTCCAACTACAGTGCCGTGTACTCTTCTGTCTGCGTCAATGGGTCCTGCAATGTTGAGGACGCCATTTGGATGTCTGCCAAACGCCTTGACATGGAATGGATGCCTCAGCGACCCGTGCATACACTGTGTATTAGCCTTGTATGCCAGTGGAGTTGCGGCGTCGTCAGGATGCCAGTAGTCGACTCAGCGGTCTGCATCCCTGCCGACTCAGCACCACTCGGTGTGAGCCCCAGGTGGCCAGTTGTGTGCTTCTCACTGGCATGGCTGAGATTGCAGCAACCCCGATCCGGTGTCTGAATCTGCAGCCCTCGCCTTGGGGTGCCTCTGGCGTGTGTTGGAAACCAGGACGACTGACCGTGGTAGCGAGCTGTGGAGTGGCACGCTGCTGGCTGGCTACAGACCCCATGTCAGCTTCAGAGTGTCGAACCAGCGACCTGTCATGGACTGGAACGATGGCACCCCATCTGCTGCTGTGTGTAGCTGATGATGTGACATAACCCGTCGTCCAGGAGAGCTCCCACACTTGAATGAATCTCATTAGAAATTCGCACCTATTTATACATGGCTGTGCACCTCCGTTTTGCCATACGCGCCGCTTCGCGTCACATACTCATAACATGCTAGGTTGGCCAGTGTGCCCCTTCTGCCTGTGATTTGCGACATGGAAAATCGCTACGCAATTTGACTGCCTTGTCGCCTCTATTCTACTTCGCAACTGTTGGTATGCGTAACTCGCTGCAATGCGGTCTCCTGTCCTCGGTGTACAATCCACTGGGACTTGGAATATCCTTGGTTCTCCCTTGGAATTAGCTCTCCACCTGATCAGAAAGACATCAACACAAAACAAAGTAACGGCTGTGATGACGCGTGGCACAGAGGTGCTCAAAATGATCGTTATTTGCCGTTGCCTTTCCCTACACTAAGAGACATATTGCACAAGCTGTTCAGCTGATATTCGCCCCTCTTGCTCTAAAATGAACTGGTTTACGGACCTCAACACACCTAGTTCCAGAGTTTAATTAAACAAGGTCAGATTATGCCTTGGCAAAAACTCTAAAGTGGCTTCAGGCCAGTACAGCTGTGGCTGTGTAACATTCAATTGCGTGACTCCTGAAATTGACGCTGGCAGGTGGAAGTTTGGTCTTACTATGTCACACTTAGTTCCATTGATTAAAATTCCGCTTCCCTCGAGCTCTATATGTTTCGCTTCTGCAAATACTCCCCGAACAAAACAAATTGCTACTACTCCCAAATTCTCGTCGGTGGACAAGATCCAATGCTACCCAACCCATTGGAAGCACAATTTTGGCTCCATGATATCCCTTGGACAGTCTATTCCTTTCCCCCGGCTACAAATAACTGCACCATGCATATCTCCAGATTGGTACTTACCACCCTGGCTGGACATACCATTATCTTCCCTGTATGGCAGCTTCATAATTCTTCACTTGCCATCTTGGTTTACTGGTTTCTAGTTGCCGAGATCAGCAATACGTCTTTAGTTTCTGCATCCACAAACTTGCTCAATGCTCCCCACTTCACTGGATATCGGTGGACTGTGTAACACTGAAACCTTAGGATTTTCCCCATATCTGGGACCTGGACCAAAATATACACTCGTGCGCAGTCGGTTGTTACCCTTCCTCCCTCTTCACAAGGACTGCTGTCCGCAGCAGGCTATATTCGAAAATACATACAACATATGAAAATACAATGCCTAATTACTCTATGCGAACCCTATGATACATGTCACGAAAACAAAAAAACAAAAAACTAAAAATACTCGACTACTTTCTGGATTGCAAAGGATACGGTACTTCATGCTGTACGCTATCTTCTTGGTTTATCTGTGCTTAGCACCTCTCTTCACTCTCTTCCTCTTTCCTTCCTGTGACACGCCAGGAATCACATCTGGGCAACCCTTAAATGGCCGTAACCGCCCAATGTTTTCTATCGTTGTTCTAGTTGGCAGCCGAAACTTAACATTAACGGGGGATGTGGTTTCAACAACTCGGTATGGCCCTTGATACCTCGTGAGGAACTTCTTCGTTTTCCCTTTTGCATATAGGGCTGGCTCTGAGCACTATGGGACTTAACATCTGAGGTCATCAGTCCCCTAAAACTTAGAACTACATAAGCCGAACTAACCTAAGGACATGACACACATCCATGCCCGAGGCAGGATTCCAACCTGCGACCGTAGCAGTCGCGCGGTTCCGGACTGAAGCACCTAGAACCACTCGGCCACCGCGGCCGGCTGCATATAGGGGCTGGACAACATTACCCATTGCCCCACTCTATATTGCTGTAAATTTCCTTTCTGCTTTACTGCATCTTTCCAAAGCCTTTGTATTCGCCTTTTGTGCCCGTTTCCAAACATCCCAAATTGTCCTTCCGAACTGACGTACAGATTCACGGTCCTTCCTTTCTGAAGCCTCACCAAATCAAACGGTGACGGTACACTACCTCATATGGAGACAAACCGGTATTTGTATGGACTTCTGCATGGTATACACAAACAATATGTTTCAAATACTTGTCCCACTGATGGTGATGAGAATCCATATAAAAACTCAGCGTCTTCCCAATTGTTTTGTGTAACCGTTCTGTCCTTCTGTTGGCCTGTGGATGCAATGCGCTTGTCCTCAACTTCTTTACGTTCAACAATTTACACTGTTCGTTCATTAAATCTGACATGACGTTGGTCCCTTGGTCAGTAATTATTGTCGCTGGTACACCAAACTTCAAAATCCATTTGTTTACTAATGCTTGCGTATCCATTGCTGCCTGTTGATTTGGCATAGCCACCATCTCCACATACCTCGAAAAACGGTCTATTATTGTCAGAACGAATCTGTTGCCTGACGTATTTCACCTGAAAGATCCTAAGACATCGATCCCCAGCATAGAGAATGGACATGTCACTTCCGGCAATCGTTGTAGCTGTACCTGTTTCGGGCTCAAATCTGCTCTCTGCGCACATGGTATACAATTCTTGACATACTGATCCAAATCTACTTTCCTTCCTCTCCACCAACACGTCTCCGCCACTCTCCTATTCGTCGCTCTGCACCCTTCAGGATCATATAACACGTGATCATGTGCTTCCTTTAAAACCCCATACCTCAACTTCACTGGCACTACTACCCTTGTGCCCTAACTTCGTTTCCCTGCACCGAAGACGGTTGTACATATTAAACTGTGGCTGTGTAAGATACAATTTACAATCGTTGTCCGAGTCCTGTAATTATTGCCATACTGCTAGATCATAACCTATGACTTCTACTTTTGCCACCTTCCTACTTAGTGCATCCGCATTACCGTGCTTGTGCTCCACCTCGTAGTCGAATTCACAAGCCTCACAGCCCATCTAGCGAGTCTAGTGGACGGGTCCTTCAACTCCAACAACCACTTCAATGCAGCATGATCTGTCACTACCAGAAAACTTCTCTCATATAAATAACATTTCAAATATGTGATTCCATAGCTTACGCTAAACATCCCTTACAGCCTGTACCAACCTCGGACCTGTTAGCACTCCGTCCTTACTGATAATATGACCCAAATATTTTAATTCTTCTGAAGCAAAATGACACTTCTCCAGGCTCAGTGTCAAACGATCTGCTCTTTACATCATAATTTAATTTCGGATGGGGCCCCTCCACGCCCACACCAACGTAGTGACCAAACCAAAAGTTCTACTGTCACCTCCGTACAACATGTTAGTTTTTGAATCAGGAGTCACAGGATGGGGGCTGCAGTTTCTGCGTCCCTGTAACAGTTCAAGGTCGTCATACATTAGTGGGCGATCGGTCATAGATCGGCTCGCAGTGTAGGGGGTGTGTGAGGCTAGTTTGCGTGCTGTGTACAGTACGGTTTCCCTGTGGTTGCCTGTTTTTCGGTGGGTCGAGCATCTGGGGTTACCAGTAGTAGCTGTGTTGCAGGGGCTCGCCAGTACTGTCGTGTTAGCGTACTATGGACCACAGATGTTTAGTTCCTTGTCAATAGTGTCTATGGTCTGTTATGCTTCCATCTATGGTTGTGGTCGTAGTTACCCAGAGAAAGGATAACCGAGTTGTGCGAGTGTCTCGTGTTATCGTACAGTCGTGTGGAGAGTTTTTGGAATACCTGCAAGATGGTATCTAATCGATATTCCCGGTGAATGTCCGCGGTGCGTCTGTAGCGCAGAGCGTTGTTTATGATTCGGAGTACTTTGTTCTGTATGAGCTGCAGACGGCGCTGGCGTGTGGGCGCAGCGTATCCCCAGAAAGGGCCTGCGTACTTCATCAGGGGTGAATAAGTCTCATGTACATGGACGTAGACACCTTCATATTCAGTGTGATACGCCTGTTAAGCAAAGGGTAGAGTTGTTTGAGCCTCCCGTTTGCTTTGTTGGTCACGTGTTGAACGTCGTCCCCCCAGATTATTTTCCGGTCCAGCCAGACACCGAGGTATTTGACCTTCTCGCGGAAACGAATTGGGCGTGCATGTAGTGTTATTGGGTTGAAGTGCTGATGTTTGCGCAGTAGTTTCGGTCATCTAGTGAACATAACGGCTTCGCACTTGTCGACGTTTACTCTAACACGCCATTTTACCAGCCAAGGCTCTGCCACTCTGAGTGCAGTCTGTACTCGTGAGTTAATGTTAGACGGCTTACAATCTTGCGGAAGGATGGCAGATTGCCACCGTCGTGTTGTGTGTAGCTGGGAGGTCGTTAATGTAGAGGTTAAGCAGTAAGGGCCCTAGGATGCTTCCTTGGGGTACTCCTGCCTGGATAGCATGTCGTGTCGATTATTTGCCCTGCACGTCGGTGTTTGAAACTCCTGTCCGTGAGATATGAGTGTATGAGACGTACGAGCCCTTCGGGGAACCCTGCGTCGCTGAGTTTGCGTACAAGGCCGTTGTGCCATAGACGATCGAAAGCCTTTTCTATGTCCAGGAACACCGCCCCAGTTCCTCTGTTTGTGCAGTATCCGTGTGTTATGTATTCAACGACGCGGAGGAGTTGTTATTGTTGCTGAGTGGTGATTCCTCAAACCGAATTGATCCGGTCTTAGGGTGTCGTTTGTGATACAGTGCCTGGTGAGTCGTTTTAGTGTTACCTTCTCAACGATCTTGCCGAGCGCGCTCAGCAGACTGATGGGTCGGAAATTTTGTGGGAGGGAGTGGTCTTTCCCCGGCTTCCTGAACATTAGGACCTTGGCCGTCTTCCAAAAGGCGGGGAGGTGTTGGTGTTTAAGTATGGCATTCGTGATGTGTGTGAGGTAGTCTACTGCTTTGTCCGTGAAATCCTGGAGGACGCGGTTTTGAATACCATCATGACCAGGGGCCTTCCTAGCGGTGGTATGTAAGATGACCCATTTGACTTCAGCTGTACTAGCTTGTCGGATGATGTTGCTCGCTGGTTGGGCCAGGATGCGTGTGACCTCCTGGTCGGTCGCAAGTGTGAACGCTGGGTCTGAGGGATCCAGGTTCGGTGTGAATGACACTGCGAGTGTGAGGGCCATCAGTTCCGCTTTTTCTTCCGCAGAATATGTTGGTCCGTCGGGTCCTCGTAGTGTCGGTGTGTAGAGTTTCTCCCTGTTGAAGTGTCGGGCCATCTGACACACGCCAGGTCGCGTGGTGTCCAGCCCTTTGAGTTTCTGGTCCCACTGTTGTGTTTAAATGTTTTTATTTTGTCCCGGATTATTCCCTGGAGCCTGTTCATGTACTGTTTGAAGTGCTGGCGCCTGGTACACTGCCAATGTCACCTGAGGTGGTTCCTCATTGAGATAAGGCCCAGGATCTCCTGGGGCAGGGCAGCACTATGTTGTTGTGGTGTGAGGATCGGCATGGTGTCGGCTATATCGTCTTGGACGGCGCTGGTGAGGGTTTCAACTGCCTCATCAATTTGAGCTGTCTCGTTAATCGCGTGGGTCGGTATGATGAGACTGTCAAGCGTTTCCTTGAACAGCGTCCAATTCGCGCGCCTGTAGTCTAACATCCTGCGTTGATCCATGTGCTGCAGTGTTTCTTCAGTGTGCGGTATAACAGTTTGGTGATTTGAGGGCACATCGTTTTCAACGGCAACGTTGAGTGTTGTTGTTATGCCCTTGATGAGAGCCATGTCTAATACGTCTGGCCTGTGTCCTCTCCGGTAGGGAATGTGCGTCGGTTCGGTCGGCGCTAGCGTGATGTAGTTTCGTCCTAGTGCGTGTTCGTATAGTTTCTTGCCGTTGGAGTCTCGTATACGTGAGTTCCAGTCAGGGTGTTTTGCGTTAAGATCTCCTGTGACGATTACGCGCAGTGATATGTTGAGTATTGTGCTGATGTCGCGTGTTTTGATGTTTTTAGGGCTGTTGTATCCTGTCACCAGTGTAGTGTAGGCTCCGTTGAACATGAGCCTGACGGCGGTTGCCTCTAATTTTTCAAGTTCAGGGAGCACAATGTTTGTGTGTTCCATGTCTTTGTGCATGATGATGGCTGTTCGACCATGACCAGAACCGTCCGGTCGGTCGGTACGATAGACGCAGTAGCCGGTGAAGATTAGTTGATTGCGTGGTTTGAAAGCTTAGTTTCTCTCAGTAATGCGATAAGGATACCCTTACGCTCCACGAGCGCGGCAAATTCCGCCCTTTTGTTGTTGATCCTGTCCGCATCCCAGAACAGGATCTGCGTCAGTGTCTGGTTGTTTGCGATGGGGACCGGGTGTAGCGTGTTATCCATTTAGGGGTGTGAACAGTGTAGTGAGCGCTGTTTTTATGGCGGCTCAGTTCTGCCCAGGTTGAGCAGCTATGAGCCGTGTAACGAGTGTAGTGACGACCGCCGCGATCTTGCTAAGGATCTGAGTGGTCGTATGCTGGGGGAATATTGCTGTCAATATAACCTCAAATGTTGTGTTGGTGTTGTGTGTGTGTGTGTGTGTGTGTGTCGGCCTGTAGCTCGGTTGTAGTGTTGGCGGCTGCTGGTGCGGATGTTGACTATGTGTGGGCTGGCGCTTGTGTTGCTGCTGTGTGGTGCATTTTGTAGTGCCTGTGCTTCAGTTGCGGTGAGGGGTGGAGCAGTGTTTGTGCTGATATCACTGGCTTGCTGACTGTGAGCCTGCGTTTCAGTGTTCTGTTGTTGCTGGGTAGTTTGTTGTGGTGTACGTGTGTTCCCACTCCCGCTACCTCGTGGTCGCCTACGCTTTCTCTGGGTTCTTGGTTCTGGAGCTCCTTGTGAAGGCGCGTCTTCCTGTGAGCTGTGTGTAGATTCGCAGGCTGTCGCCTCAGGAGGTGGGGTCGTGTTGTTTTGAGGAACTGGTGTTGGTACCATTGTGGTTGTCGTGTTGCATGTTGGCTGAGACGGTTGTGTTGTTGTCGCAGCGGTTGTGTTAAGTGCGTGTGCTGTGCGCGGAAGTTCCACGGCCCACTCCGCTCCTCCAGGGCGTGTAGCCATGGCGAGCGATACTCCCTTCCTAACAGGTTTTTGTGCGGGCCTCGGACGTGGTATGGCGTTGGGTAGCCTCAATTTTTGAGTTTTGCGCCTCTGCTCCTCTTTGTATACGTCGCAGCCCCTGTAGTTGGCCGCATGGCCTTGACCACAGTTGGCGCAACGGCGTATGTTTTGATGGACAAGTGTACAGGCGTTGGATGCGTGTTTGCCAGCGCATCCGCGGCAACAGGGTGCCAGGCACCAACGAAGGACCGAATGACCGAATCGCTCGCAGTTGTTACATTTTTGGGGGGCTTGTGGTTCTTATAGCTCTATCCTTACGTCCATTGGCAGAAGACTCTTTATCTGCAGAAGGTCGCGGGAGGCGGCCGTGTCGAACATCTCGACCAGGTAGTGTGGTAGACGGTTGTCGGAGCGGAAGCCCGTTATCCGAGAAGCACTTTTACAGTCGAAACCCAGGAAGTTGACCGCTGCTTGTACTGTTGTGTTTGGCGTAATGGGGTCCACTCCCTTGACCACGTACTGCTGTGTCTGTTCTTCAGCTGTTCTGTACGTGTAGTGCTCGATCCCCTTTTCTTTGAGGAAGATAAGGAGATCTCCGTATTCATTGTTTGTTGATACGTACGGTGAGGCCCTATCCCCAGAGTACTTTGTGTGAAACGTACAAGATGTGTGCCTTTCCGCGAATGTTGTGTTGAGGACACTAAGGTCCCCGTAGTTTTGTATTACGTCTGAGGGAAAACCAGTCTTTTGCTGTGCGAGCGTAGCTGCGGTTGGTGTTTCTGTGGTGTTGCTGACCGCAGGTCGAGTCGTGTTGGTTGTTGTGGCTGTGTCCCTAACCGGCAGTGTGGGTTTCGGGGTAGGCAGCAGTGTGGTTGCTCGCTTGTTTGCGTAGTGTTTCTGGGTTTGCGTAGTGGGCCCTCCACCTGCCAGGGCCCAGTGTAGTGGTGTATTGGGTCTGCATCTTCAACCGCAGATTCCGCCGCTGGAGTCAGCTGCCGCAGTGGGACGGTTGTACAGAAGTCACCAGTTGCAGGCGAGTGTAGCGTTATGCGAAGAGTGCTTGTCCGCGCGGGGGAGTCACTTGGGCCGCAGAGGTCGGTAATTAATCGACGCTGATAAAGCAGTTCCTGCGCTTGCGGAGCGATCTGCCGATCCCAGTCGGCTAATACCTCCTCAACGGCGGCAAGCGGGACGTTGACGTCGACGGGAAATGTCGACTCACGCGCCTCTTTCGTTGCAGCCTTGCTGCGGGTTAGGGGTGGGGAAACACCGGCGGAATCTGCCGTCTTGGTGTTGTAAGGAACTTTATTAGGCGTGGGTGGGCACGACAATTTTTGTTTTCTGACAAGAAAGAGCTAACAAATAGGCCCTGCGGAAGAGGGCGAATGCCCTACAGCCTAACGTGCACCGTTGGTGCAGTGGTGCGACACCTAAAAGACGTGCGAAGGAAGAAAAGTTCCTACAGTACGCAGGGTGGTCCGACGTGAAAGGGCCCCTGGCAAAGAACGAGATAGCCTCGCTGGGGGAGTTCGTAACCGAAGTTACGGGATTGCTGCGAGTCTGTGACTCTTACGACAATTAAGCTTCTCCGCGAGCTACGCGGCTTTTCGACGAAAGGGAGCAAGGCTCAACCTTCCGCCGATCCACCGAGCGCTACTGACGCTTCGAAAGAAGCCTCCCAGTAGAGCAGAGCGGTCAGCGAGGCCTAACCCCAAATTCTACCGATACACCGGCCATCAACGGCTGAGAGCTTCTTCCGCTGCGACGGCTGGAGAGCGTCTCTTAACCTCATGAAGACTTTCCTTAACCACTGTCTATGTTGCTCCATACTACTTGAAAACACTATAATGTCATCCAAATAGACAAGTCACTGTTGTGGTTTGAAACCCCTCAAGACACTGTCCAGCAATCTCTGAAACGTTCCTGGACTGTTTTTCAAACCGAATGGCATTCTAATGTACTGGTAATGGCCTCCAGGAGTAGAGAAAGCAGTTTTTGGACGACCCTCTGGATCCACCTCTAATTGATGATAACCTCTTGTCAAATCCATCGTAGAAAAGTAATGGCACTGTCCTAAGTGATCCAAAGTCTCCGATATGCTTGGAATGGGGTATGCGTTCGTTACTGTCTTATTATTGAGGTATCAGTCGTCACAAGAGAACCTGTATTTCTTAGTTCCATCCATAGATTTTACAGGCACAACGACAATGCCAGGTCGCCAGTAACTACTACTATGCTCTATAATACCGTCCGCAAGCTGCTGATCAATGAAATCCTCCACAATCGGCTGCAAATACCTTGGTATTCTGTATGGCTTACGGTAAACAGGTGCTTCATTCCCTGCAGGTAACCTATGTTGAACTAATGGAGTTACTGGTAACGGCCCTTGTGGAAAAATCAAATCCTTAAATTCCCGCAATAATTCTTCCACATGCTCTCTTTCTCCTCCTTTCATATGCTTAACTTTGTCACGCAATGCAGTTCAATCGGCAGTTAGTGGTTGATCGCTTCGCCTACCTCTCGAACACCAGACTTAGTCATCTGGCACATCCCAATTTGCTGCCCGCATCCCGTGGTCGTGCGGTAGCATTCTCGCTTCCCACGCCCGGGTTCCCGGGTTCGATTCCCGGCGGGGTCAGGTATTTTCTCTGCCTCGTGATGGCTGGGTGTTGTGTGCTGTCCTTAGGTTAGTTAGGTTTAAGTAGTTCTAAGTTCTAGGGGACTTATGACCTAAGATGTTGAGTCCCATAGTGCTCAGAGCCATTTGAACCATTTTTGAACCCAATTTGCTACTAAAGCTCCTTTTCTCAAACTCGCGTCTCCAGCGCTAATATTATCCACATTCACGGGAACTACATGCCCGTCGTTCCCCTCCTGTACACGTTCGACACTACATTTCACTAAACAACCCAACGGACCCAAAACTTTATTATCCTCCAATGGTTCAATAACACATACTGTACCCACAAGTAGATTTGACTCCACATTTACCCAAAGTGACTTCCCGGTGCCATTAGACACACACTCATCACAATTAAGCCTTAATGCTAATGAACGCGGTTCAGTTAGTTTGTTCATTACCATGAACGCCCCTCGCGACAGCTCTCCATTGACAACAGTTTCCCCTAGCTGAAATAACATTTCACCAAGTCCCACAGTTCGTTGTCCAAGGTCAATTTTGACATGGTGTTGATACAAGAAATCTACTATTAGGATCATGTCGTAGCCCTCGCTTACCCATGGTACTACCTCCATGCATGCATTAAATCGGACTTTCTCTACTCTAAAGTCAACTGTCACCGACCCCAAAGACAAGACCTCCTTATCCCCCACTCCAAGCAACCTATAACGTGGTGGGTCTAACTTCCTTCATCCCATTATATTCCTAGTACCCATTGACACTTGCGCCCTTGTGTCCAACAAAATCTTAAGCTTTTTAGTTCCTACGGATCCTACCACGGAACATTCCGCCTCAGCATACGTATTCGTAGCACTGAAGTTAAACGGAAGCTCCCTTAGGTGGGTCTTGGGCACCCTCTGCCCCTTAAAGCTTATCCACCTCTCCTATCTCTTCTCCATCCACCACTCTGCCGATTTCCACCCCTTCCTTTATTCTTCGTTCACTGGGTACATTTCCTCTGCACATGTCCCCTACGACCACACTTAAATCATTTCGCACCCACTGTAAACACACTTTTTGCCTCTCGCGTACCCATGTTGCCACGTCTATTTCCGCACATGGAATTTCCAGCTGATTGGCTGAATACAAATCTTTCGGAGTCCGTTCACACACTTTCCGTGACATATGCGCCAGTAACCCTCTCAAAAATACATCAAGTGCCCTTTGCTCGGCCTCCTGCCGCAGAACACTATTCGCTTCATCGCTCTGACCCAACTGGTAAGTACACTCATTAATTTCCCCTATCCTATCCGCAAATTTCTCCATCGTCTCCCCCTGTCTCTTTGACATTGTACTTAACCTCTCTCTAAAGTACCGAGTGCTATTCTGTTTTATGTACCTTTGTAAAAGCCCTTCCTTTAACTGTTTAAACTGTCCTGCGTTCCTTAAGGTCCCAGAACACCTTACATATGTTTTTGATTCATCCGTTAATCTAATCTTGGCTATGTGTAACAACTGCTCATCAGACCAACAATTCAACACCGCTGAAGTCTCCAAGTCCTCGAGAAACGAACGCACATCCTCAGATGCCTTGCCAGAAAACGGCATAATCAAACTCGTGGCAGCTGGATCAATCTCCTGCTGTAGCACCCTAAGCAACAACGACTGATCACATGCAATTTCGCGCTCACTTCCAGATGTTAATTCATTTCCCAACTGCGTATTGTCTGTTGTCATTTGTGCTATTTTTTCCAACAAATTCCGTACCGCTTCTGGTTCCAACACACCTCGCATCCCTGACTCTGCCATTGCGTTGCTTTGGTTCACAGTTATCCCGAAACAAAACATTCAAGTACAAGAATAGCCTGACTCCCTACACCTTAGTATCATCATACTCGGTAACATCATTCTCAAACCAGTACAAAATTATTAAATGTCACTAAAAAAATAATAAATCGTTCCGCCGCAAGTACTATAACACTTATTCCGACGAAGAGAAGAATAATATGCGCACACAAACACATCTAAAACGGCCTGCCACAAGCCATACTAAAAAACACAGAAAGGAAAGAAAACGTCCAATACTCAAAAGAAAACTGGTCAAAACTCACCACATCTTGTGAATGTAGTGCAGGTGGTGGGCTCAAACGTCGTACTGTACAAACGACGTCCGCTATTCTGACACCAAATGTAGTGGGAACTTCTGCCACCGAATGTATCAGGATGACCAAACGCAACGGGAAGAGGTAGAAGGCACCATATTCAGATGTGGCAGCAGGCTTCTTTCTAGCGAAGTAGTTGCCAAAGTGGAATGGCAAACACTGCCAAATCTTCGCACTGGCGTTTATCCTCACCATGTCAACCACTACTTTGCCTATCGACTTTACAACAACTTCAGTGGAAAGAAGCCTGCTGCCTCATCTTTGGAACGGCGTCCAACTTCACCATGGCAACCAGTGGTTCCAAATGGTTCACTAACAGGCCTTGAGAGGGCAACCCATGTACTGGCACAACTAAGTTCATTTATCCTACATATTTGAATACTTTTAACGCTTCTTAATTGACAATAGCAGTTAAATAAGCTAAGTTTAGTGTGTGTCTATTTTTCATTCTTGACAACGTTCTTTTAACTAAGAAATTTTTCATTGTTATTCGACCTATAACCTATTGGTTAGTAATGACATCATTCCCTCAGAAGCGGGCGGAGCCACCATTATATATAGTAAGACGTGCACTAGTTTACTCCAATAGTGCATCTCCAGCAGAAGGAGGTTCTTACTCATTGGTAATTCATCGTTTCATACCTTTATAACTTTACGTATTTTCTTTAATGTATGTAGCCCTCTAATTAAAGCTTTGTATGCGACTTGTAGGTCTGAAGATAACCACAGTAGTGGTAGAAAACAGTCACTGTACCAATACTTAAACGTCTGTTCGTATTCACAATAATTTCGATCTGAATGGGGCTCACAATCTATTAACCAATTCGAATTTTGTTCTTCCGTTAGAGTTATGCAATGATTACCTTTGGACCCTGATTTATATCTGCTGTGTTTCAGAATTATGTCTCGTTAGCCCGTAGAAATCTACTCGTGATTACACGAGTTTTGATATGATCACCACTATACTGAACTTTATTTGTGGGCTGGCAATTAATTTGTAAATAATTTAATGGAATAGGACTGTGTTTATAGGAAAAGAGTCACGTTCATTAGTGGCTGCAGGACTTGCTGCCACTTAGAAGTGCAACCACACTATCTTAACTGCAGTTGATTATTATTGTTCTATTTCAGACTCGAACGAATACTTGTAGGACGAAGATTCTAGTTATTACTGTGTTTTATTTTATTGACACCATGAACCATGGACCTTGCCGTTGGTGGGGAGGCTTGCGTGCCTCAACGATACAGATAGCCGTACCGTAGGTGCGACCTCAACGGAGGGATACCTGTTGAGAGGCCAGACAAACGCGTGGTTTCTGAACAGGGGAAGCAGCCTTTTCAGTAATTCCAGGGGCAACAGTCTGGATGATTGACTGATCTGGCCCTGTAACACTAACCAAAACGGCCTTGCTGTTGTGGTACTGCGAACGGCTGAAAGCAAGGGGATATTACAGCCGTAATTTTTCGCGAGAGCATGCAGCTTTACTATATTGTTAAATGATGATGGCGTCCTCTTGGGTAAAATACTCCGGACGTAAAATAGTCCTCCATTCGGATCTCCGGGCGGGAACTACTCAAGAGAACGTCGTTATCAGGAGAAAGAAAACTGGCGTTCTACGGATCGGAGCGTGGAATGTCAGATCCCTTAATCGGGCAGGTAGGTTAGAAAATTTAAAAAGGGAATTAGTGAAGTTCGATGGCAGGAGGAACAAGACTTCTGGTCAGGTGAATAAAAGGTTATAAATACAAAATCAAATAGGGGTAATGCAGGAATAGGTTTAATAATGAATAAAAAAAATAGGAGTGCTGGTAAGCTACAACAAACAGCATAGTGAACGCATTATTGTGGCCAAGATAGACACGAAGCCCACGCCTACTACAGTGGTACAAGTTTAAATGCCAACTAGCTCTGTAGATGATGATGAAATTGATTAAATGTATGATGAGATAAAAGAAATTATTCAGGTAGTGAAGGGAGTCGAAAATTTAATAGTCATGGGTGACTGGAGTTCGACAGTAGGTAAGGGAAGAGAAGGAAACGTAGTGGGTGAATATGGATTGGCGCTAAGAAATGAAAGACGAAGAGGCCTGGTAGAATTTTGCACAGAGCATAATTGAATCATACCTAACACTTGGTTCAAGGATCATGAAAGAAGGTTGTATACATGGAACAACCCTGGCGATACTAAAATGTTTCAGATAGATTCTATAATGGTGAGACAGAGATTTAGGAACCAGATTTTAAATTGTAAGACATTTCCAGGGGCAGATGTGGACTCCGACCACAATCTATTGGCTACGAAATGTAGATAAAAACTGAAGGAAATTGCAAAAAGGTGGGAATTTAAGGAGATGGCACCTGGATAAACTGAAAGAACCAAAGGTTGTACAGAGTTTCATGGTGAGCATAAGGAAACAATTGACAGGAAAGGGGGAATGGAATACAGTAGAAGAAGAATGGGTAGCTTTTAGGAATGAAATAGTGAAGGCAGCAGAGGATCAAATAAGTAAAAAGACGAGGGCTAGTAGAAATCCTTGGGTAACAGAAGAGATACTGAATTTAACTGATGAAAGGACAAAATACAAAAACGCAGGAAGTGAAGCAATCAAAAAGGAATAAAAAAGTCTCAAGAATGAGATAGACATGAAGGGCAAAATGGCTAAGCAGGGATGGCTAGAGGACAAATGTAAGGATGTAGAGGCTTGTCTCACGAGGGGTAAGATAGGTAATGCCTACAGGAAAATTAAAGAGACCTCTGGAGAAAAGAAATCCACTTGCAGGAATATCAAGAGCTCAGATGGAAACCCAGTTCTAAGCAAAGAAGGGAAAGCAGAAAGGTGGAAGGAGTATATAGAGGGTCTATACAAGGGCGACGTACTTGAGGACAATATTCTGGAAATGGAAGCGAATGTAAATGAAGACGAAATGGGAGACACAATACTGCTTGAAGAGTTTGACAGATCACTGAAAGACCTAAGTCGAAACAAGGCCCCAGTATTAGACAACATTCCATTAGAACTACTGGCAGCCTTGGGAGAGCCTGTCCTGACAAAACTCTACCATCTGGTGAGCAAGATTTATGAGACAGGCAAAATTCCCTCAGACTTCAAGAAGAATATAATAATTCCAATACCAAAGAAAGCAGATGTTGACAGATGTGAAAATTACCGAACAGCTGCAAAATACTACCGCGAATTCTTTACAGACGAATGGAAAAACTTGTAGAAGCTGACCTCGGGAGAGATCGGTTTGGATTCCGCAGAAATGGTGGAACGCGTGAGGCAATGCTGACTCTACGACTTACCTTAGAAGAAAGATTATGGAAAGGCAAACCTACGTTTCTAGCATTTGTAGACTTAGAGAAAGCTTTTGTCAATGTTGACTCGAATACTCTATTTAAAATTCGGAAGGTGGCAGGGATCAAATATAGGGAACAAAAGGCTGTTTACAATTTGTACAGAAAGCAGATGGCAGTTTAAGAGCGAGGGGCATGAAAGGGAAGCGGCGGTTGGAAAGGGAGTGAGACAGGGTTGTAGCTTCTCCCCGATGCTATTCAATCAGTATATTGAGCAAGCAGTAAAGGACACAAAATAAAAGTTCGGAGTAGGTATTAAAATCCATGGAGAAGAAATAAAAACTTTGAGGTTCGCTGATATTGTGATTCTGTCACAGACAGCAAAGACTTGGAAGAGCAGTTAAACGGAATGGACAGTGACTTTAAAGGAGGGTATAAGATGAACATCAACAAAAGCAAAACGAGGATAATGGAATGTAGTCAAATTAAATCGGGTGATGCTGAGGGAATTAGATTAGGAAATGAGACAATTAAAGTAGTAATGGAGTTTTGCTATTTGGGGAGCAAAATAACTGATGATGTTCGGAGTGGAGAGGATATAAAATGTAGACTGGCAGTGGCAAGCAAAGCGTTTCTGAAGAATTGAAATTTGTTGACATCGAGTATTGATTTAAATGTCAGGAAGTCGTTTCTGAATGTATTTGTATGGAGTGTAGCCACGTATGGAAGTGAAACATGGACGATAAATAGTTTATACAGGAAGAGAATAGAAGCTTTGGAAATGTGGTGCTACAGAAGAATGCTGAAGATTAGATGGGTAGATCATGTAACTAATGAGGAGGTATTGAATAGAATTGGGGAGAAGAGGAGTTTGTGGCACAACTTGACTAGAAGAACGGATCGGTTAGTAGGACATGTTCTGAGGCATCAAGGTATCACCAATTTAGTGCTGGAGGGCAGCGTGGAGGGTAAAAATCGTAGAGTGAGACCAAGAGATGAATACACTAAGCAGATTCAGAAGGATGTAGGTTGCAGTAAGTACTGGGAGATGAAGAAGCTTGCACAGGATAGAGTAGCATGGAGAGCTGCATCAAACCAGTCTCAGGATTGAAGACCACAACAACAACAACAAATTATCAGTTCCTTCAATCTATATATTTTTCTACAGCCTACAATCTATTGTTCAAAGGAATTCAAACTCTATATCATTTTAATTAATTCTTCATTCGTTTCAGCTTGTATTTAATTTGATTTTGCATTACTTGCCCATGTTTCCATAATTTAGACTGGAGGATCACAATATAGATCAAGTTATGTGGCTAGTTGAGAAGGGCATTAAAGCAGATCGTGCATGAACCAACACTACAATGATACTGAGCCAATATTTCTCATAGACTTGTGCGTTTGCCAAAATGATTGTGTGTTTGGGGAAGTGTATCACCACAGTTTTGTGTTGCAAGTGGTTCTCTCGGCTGAGTAACAATTTGGTGTTACTAGGTAGCCTCACACACCAATTAAGTCGCAGTCCGACGACTCTTAACTCTCATAGTTCAAAAGGTAACTGGTGTGATGATTAAAATCGATTACTTTCTTCAGTGGTGTGACACGCAGCGTGGTCCAGGAGACCTGCCACACTTAAATGAATCTTATTAGAAACCCGCAGCTATTTATATGCAGCTGTGTGCCTCTGTTTTGCCATACGCGCCACTTGCGTCAGGTACTCATAACAGACAGCAGAGAGGCAGATCTGACGTTGCGGTTGATAACGGACGTAGTTGAAGGCCGGTTTATATGTACGAGGTGGATTCAAGTTCTAAGGCCTCCGATTTTTTTTCAAATTAACTACTCACCCGAAATCGATGAAACTGGCGTTACTTCTCGACGTAATCGCCCTGCAGACGTACACATTTTTCACAACGCTGACGCCATGATTCCATGGCAGCGGTGAAGGCTTCTTTAGGAGTCTGTTTTGACCACTGGAAAATCGCTGAGGCAATAGCAGCACGGGTGGTGAATGTGCGGCCACGGAGAGTGTCTTTCATTGTTGGAAGAAGCCAAAAGTCACTAGGAGCCAGGGCAGGTGACTAGGGAGCCTGAGTTGTTATCACGAAGAAACCGTTGCGTAATGTTTGCTCGATGTGCGGGTGCGTTGTCTTGGTGAAACAGCACACACGCAGCCCTTCCCGGACGTTTTTGTTGCAGTGCAGGAAGGAATTTGTTCTTCAAAACACTTTCGTAGGATGCACCTGTTACCGTAGTGCCCTTTGGAACGCAATGGGTAAGGATTACGCCCTCGCTGTCCCAGAACATGGACACCATCATTTTTTCAGCACTGGTGGTTAGACGAAATTTTTTTGGTGGCGGTGAATCTGTGTGCTTCCATTGAGCTGACTGGCGCTTTGTTTCTGGATTGAAAAATGGCATTCACGTCTCATCCATTGTCACAACCGACGAAAAGAAAGTCCCATTCATGCTGTCGTTGCACGTCAACATTGCTTGGCAACATGCCACACGGGCAGCCATGTGGTCGTCCGTCAACATTCGTGGCACCCACCTGGATGACACTTTTCGCATTTTCAGGTCGTTATGCAGGATTGTGTGCACAGAACCCACAGAAATGCCAACTCTAGAGGCAATCTGTTCAACAGTCATTCGGCGATCCCCCAAAACAATTCTCTCCACTTTCTCGATCATGTCGTCAGACCGGCTTGTGCGAGCCCGAGGTTGTTTGGGTTTGTTGTCACACGATATTCTGCCCTCATTAAACTGTCGCACCCACGAACGCACTTTCGACACATTCTTAACTCCATCACCACATGCCTCATTCAACTTGTAGGGAAGCAGCCTACTCACGCTGTATAAAATTCTCATCAGTCTTTCCATTGTGTGCCAGCCTAGTTCGCTGTAACTAGCTCTGACGTCATAAATGTTGCGCAATACTTTAAAAATCAAGTCAATAACCTGAAACGTTTCTAGCATGTCAGGAGTAATACTAAATCAATATGTGCTGAATATCAGTTCAATAACTTTAACCATTTTCGAAATTTGGACGTTTTTCTGTAAAAATCATTGGCGCTACAGAAAAGAGCTAGAGACGTAAAAATTTGTATTTAGATTCCTTTTGCATAATAATTTAGTAGAAACAGTATTCTGAATCTCACAAATTAAAATTTTTGTCGAAATTCATGATTTGCTGGGTTTTCCTTAGAAATTAAGGAAGAAAGATAGATTAAGTAGGCGATTAAATAAGGCTAGGATGTTTCAATTCAAATAGAAGGGAGATCCACTATAATCATAAAGATGTGAGAAGTTTCAACAGAACAACTATGAAACTATATAGCCATAGCGTATCTCCAAATGGAAAGTTCAGAGCTCATCTACTGCGTGTACTGTAATTAAATTAATTCTCTCGCCCAAAATAATTGACTTAGCTACGTCAGACTTTTATTATGATTACTTACCTGTGTGCTGATGAGAGCTTCATCGGCCATCAGCAAAGGAAGCAATGATTTATCCGATAACTTAAAGTGGTGCATTACTAGCCCAGCGACTAGTAGGGAGAGCCGATTTGATCAGGCGTTCCCTTAGCCGTCCGCACCGCGGCTTTATATATAAGAACGCTGCGTGAGAGAAGAAGGCCCCAGTTCTCTCCAGACGCTGATTAGCGCACCACCTGTGTCGGGAGTCGCGTCGCGTGGGTACCATTGCTATAAACAGCCTCGGATGCCGTAATAAGTTACTCGGGATACGCGTAACCATGAAATCGTTTTCGAGTGAAGTGTTAATCCTGCAATGTCTTTAATGATCTATCTTCAGTTTGCGTATGTCGTATTTTCACGTGCCGCCGCGGGACAGACATTCTACCATTATTTAGCATGCCGTTTGATGAACATTAGCATCAAATTAGGGCGAGCATTCACATAAACATTTAATTTGAACATTAGACACTGAACTGCTCTGGTAATTGGATTTTGTGGATCCTTTTTTGGTCTGTGACTTTCAGAATATAGTGAACATTTTAGAGAGAATCGTTTTTGATTATGAATCCCAGACAATCTCCTAATTCCTCAGAGCTATAAGCTGTAGCGATAAGTGTATTTCTCAGATGAAGTGGGCACTAGGAATTCTAATTTCAGGCTTCACGTTTTGCTAATCACTTTCTGGTTGCCAATATTGTAGTTAGAGAGCCAGTGCTGAGACCGGCAAAAGACAGCATAAATAATAGGAACATTTTAAATAACAATTATTCCACCCACCGCAGCAAATATGGTGCATCAGCAGGGAAATGCATCTACATTACATTCTACATTTAAATAACAACAATAAATACCACCCGCCGCCCCACAATTGGTGCTTCGGTCGGGAAAGAAACTGAGTAAAAGTGAAAGTGATTTTTAAATATTCGAATTCCGGAGTGAAATGTGACACGCAACTGAGTAATAGAACAGTGATAGTGTTACGTGTGCCAACAACGCCATACGTCGTGCAGAAGGAACTAAGTTAAGCGAAAAGCTGTTAAAAATTTTTGTTACCCTGCACTAAAAGACTGTCGGCGATGGAACCGCCAGAAAAAACTGAGGTTAAACTTAAATCAGAACCTGTGTTTGTTGAGGGTACTGTAAATCCAGACAATGGTTCAAGTGTAAATATGCATGAAAATAGTAATGTTAAAGTAAAATATGAAGTATTGTCTCCTGACAGTGCCGGCCGCGGTGGTCTCGCGGATCTAGGCGCGCAGTCCGGAAATGCGCGACTGCTACGGTCGCAGGTTCGAATCCTGCCTCGGGCATGGATGTGTGTGATGTCCTTAGGTTAGTTAGGTTTAAGTAGTTCTAAGTTCTAGGGGACTGATGACCACAGCTGTTAAGTCCCATAGTGCTCAGAGCCATTTGAACCATTTTTCTCCTGACAGTAGTGTGATAAGGGGCCATGATTCAACAATAGAGACCCCTGTAGTAAAGCAGAAATCAGAAATTATTGATTTATTTGATGATTATCTGATGAGTTAAAAACGAAACAGCCATCATAGGTGGTAGAGTTTAAACATGAGAAGTTAGATATGACTGATTAATCACAAGTTTCATTTAGTTTTGATGATTCTGGTGTTGGAGCTAGTTTTTCGTCACCTGAGTGTGATAAAAAACCAGCTAATGAGCAACCCAAAGATACTGGGGCTATTGATTTAATTGTTATATTACAAGCAGTAGCTGCCAGTACTGCAAAATTGTCAGCCAGTAATGCTAGAATGACAGCTGAGTTTAAGTCTGAAATAACTGAGGTCAAAAGCAGTAATGCAAAAATGTCAGCCAGGAAATCTGATATAATTGAGGTAAATAACAGGATTGTGGCCAGCCAAACAAATTTCAGTAAACGATTGGAGGTAATGGACAATACTTTCAAGATTGGCTGCAATAAGTTGAAAGAAGATCTGGACAGTTTAAATTATAAAATTGATTACAATCATGAGGATATTAAGAAAAAGGTTGCTCAACATTTATCTGAGATGTATAAAACAGTAAAATCCGAAGTTGCTGAGGTTCGCAAAGACTTCCAAATGGAAGATGCGAAGCTGGAGCACAAGTTAACAGAAAAGATCGAGGCGGAATCTCAACTGTGCTCAGATAGGTTTAAAGATGTTAATATAAATGTAAACATATGTCAAGCAGAAGTAGATGCAATCAAAACTGATACTACTCATATTGTGCAAAGAGTAGATAATGTTGAAATGAGAATAGAAAATATTAGTACTAACATTGCTAACATTGAGAGTAAGGTAGCTTCAGTAACTTCTGGTAATGGTAGTGTGCAACAAGTTGTTGCTGCAAACGCCGCTTTTATCGGGTGTCGGCAGTTCTTGCGGTTCGATCCAGATAAAAATATCCACCCGCCAGATTTCTGGAACGATTTTGAAGATGTGATTCCACCAACTTGGTCTGAACGAGAGAAAATCTCATTTATTAGAAGCCATTTAGCAGGTGACACCATGCGTTGGTCAGCTGAAGTTATGTTGAAGTGTAAAACATTAGCGGAATTTAAAAAAGCTTTCATTAATGAGTATTGGTCTAGCAATAAGCAAAATGAAGTGTTGAGAGAATTTTGCAGTGGAAAACGCTTCAATGCAGGCAAGGAATCTATTAAATAATTTGCTAGGTCATGGATCTCACATTTGTCACATTTGGCCGAAAAGCTAAAACCTGAAATGATAATACTAGGTCTTGAAGCCAAATTGCCATGGTATTAGCAAACTAGAATTATATCTGCCCCTAGAGACAATCTGGTTCGTTTCATTGAATATTTGGAACGTGTAGAGCGTGTGGCTGCCAATGAGGAGCAAGCACGTAATAACAGAAATGCTAATAACACTAGTAGTAGTTTTAAGAACGAGCAGAATGGCAATGTAAACATCAGAACAGTAGGTGTTCGCCATCCTAAGAGAGGTAGGAATTGGAGAAATAATTATCAGAACCAACAATGGATCCAAATGATAGTAATTTTGTTCCGAACAAGATTATGCAGGTAAACAACAGTGCAGAAAGCAATGCTGTACCAGTTAACTATAATGGAAATAAAGGAAACAATAGTAGGCCGAGGCAGGAAAACTAGTTTCCGTCTATGAGGACACTGGCGCTCACCAGGCGGTTACTTTTCCTAAGCCAGTAATTACAGTAATTGGTAAGACAGATCAGAATACTCAAACTGAACATGTGGATGAGGGGTCGGTAGCATCTAAGAATACAGCAGAAATATTAGATCACTCACAGTATTTGATAGGCACCGTGTTAGAAACGCTTTCTAAGTGAGAAGAGATAGAGACGGCGCAGCAGTGTAACGGTAGGGAAGAGCTACAAAATACTGAATTGTCAGGTGAAGAAGCAGAAGAAATTCAAGCTTATATTTACGATGAGGATGATGTGCTCTTATCTAAAGTGCCTGTGCAGGATGTTGATACTGTACTAATTGTTTTAGGAAAGGAGGTAAGTGAGAGTGTAGAGGATAGCCTGTTGGGGGTCGATGAACCCAGTAGCTGTGACCAGTTGTCACTTGAGAAGGAACCCGACGATAACAGTGAAAGTGGTTTAGCTGTAACTACTGTTATGCCCGGTCTGGAGGCGCAGAATCGCTCAGACTGCAGTAATTTGGATCATGTTCAGCAAACTAAATGCAATGAAGTCGTGCGGTGTTTCGATTTGAAATTAATAGACTGACTGGAAAAGGCAGCTGAAAATGTAATTCAGGAAACCCCTACACACTTTGACCTAAATGTAATGACGACAGATGTCGATCACTTTAGTTGGAGACAAATTCAAAAGGAACTATTGGATGAGTTTGAGGAACCACCAGTACAAATTAGAAAAAGCCACACTATAATAATAGTGAATATCTTGGGTATCAATGTACGTTGTCTCTTAGACAGTGGAAGTGAGGTGAGTGCGATATCTCAGTCCTTCTTTGATGCATTACCTGGTAAAGACAAGCTTACAGTAATGCGGATATCAGGACTTTGGTGCTACTGGCAAGGTGTCAAAAACGGTAAAGCAAGAAGCTTTGCTGCCCTTTGATATTAATGGTAATTTAATTGATCAACCATGCTTAATTGTAAATAATCTCAGTATTGAGGCTTTAATTGGCATAGATTTCTTGTCAAAATATCAGAGTGTTGTTGACTTTGAAAGAAGCCAGTTAAAAATGGTCTTTCCGATAACCGGAGTAATTACGGTACCTTTTATTGATAAACATGTAGTAACTAATGATGAAACTTGGGAGCTGCCTATACAAGTTCTGAAAAATAGGGGATATTGCGACGAAGGTGTTAATTTTAGTAAAAGTAAGGTAAACACAGAAGAAGAAGAAGCAATTATTTTGGACAAAATAGAAGCTAAATTGCAGGAAATCGATAAAATTTCAGCTAATCAGAAGGAAGAACTGAGACAGGTTTTAAAAAGGCATCATAAGATATTTTCAAATCAACCTGGCGTGGTCAAAGGTTATGAATGTCAATTAAAAGTGAAACCTGGCCAAGTGTTTTTCAGGAAGCCATACCAAATACATGTAGCTAGGAAGGAGGCAGTTCGAAAGGAGATACAGAGAAAGCTAGAGTGGGGTGTGATTGAAAAAGCGGTCAGTGAGTACATTAATCCTCTTGTTGTTGTACCAAAAAGTGACGGAAGTGTCAGATTGGTATTGGACGCTCGTTGGTTAAATGAAATAGTGGTTAGGGAAAGTGATAGACCACAGAACATGGACGAGTTGTTGCAAAAATTCCGGGGAGTAAGATTCTTAACTTCTATGGACATCACGTGTGGATATTGGAATTTGCCACTGGCGGAAATTTCAAGGAAGTACACAGCTTTCTTGTACGAAGGAGTTTTGTACCAATACCGTGTGGTACTTTTCGGACGTAATATCTCTGTTTGTGCCTTCGTACGTGTGATGTGCCATGTTTTAGGACCAGCCTTAAGTAATAAAATAACAGTCTACGTAGATGATCTGTTAATAGCAACTCCTACTTGGGAAGAACACATAGTTTTATTAGAGGAAGTGTTAGAGGCTATTGAGAGAGGAAGCATGAAACTAAAGATTGAAAAGACAGAGTGCGTTAAAGAGGAAATAGGTTTCTTGGGATATATGATAAGTGGAAAAGGTATTCTGCCTGACCCAGGCAAGCTAGCAGTCATTGAAAAATTTGAGGCTCCCAGAAACAAGAAGCAGTTGAGATCGATGTTCGGTCTTTTCGGCTTCTATAGGCGTTTTGTTAGTGATCAGGCGTTTAATGCGCCCTGTCTTTACCTTCTGCTGAAAAAGAATACCCCTTGGGTTAGGACAGCAGAATGTCAACAGGCGTTCGAGGTGCTTAAACAATCTTTCATTAATAGTCCTATTTTACATCATCCTGATTTTGAAAAACCATTCTGTATGTCTGTTGATGCTAGTGGCTATGGTATAGCTGTGGAGGTATTTCAAGTAGAAATAGAGAACGAACAAGAAGTGCACAAGACTATAGCTTTCGCAAGTCCATCTTTACAGGCAGCAGAGAGAAATTATGGCATCTCAGAGATGGAAGAATTGGCTATTGTATTTGGGGTACAGAAGTTTGAGCAGTATCTATTGGGTCACAAGATAATTGTTTACAGTGACCATAAGGCGTTGACCTTTTTAAAGACCTGTAAGTTGAGGAATGCTCGTTTGGTAAGATGGTCATTGCATCTCCAGCAGTTTGACCTTGAGGTTAGATATATTCAAGGGAAAGACAATCTGGTAGCTGATGGGTTATCTAGAAGAGCGGAGCTCTGTGATGACGCGGGAATTACAGCAACAGACCTAAGTGAAGTACGAATGTTTGCGTTGCACGAAGTAAAGGAAGAAAGTGCACTAAAGAGAGTGATTAAGAACTTGAGACGTGAGCAGAATGCAGATGACCAGCTGAAATTAGTGAAGAGCTATTTAGGAAATGCGAACTATCCAAAGGTTTCGCAATACTATTGTCTGCATAAAGGTATTCTGTATAGGAGGAAAAAGGTAAGTATTTCTGAGTGGAAGCTGTGCTTTCCCTCACAACATGTAGACTTACTAATCGACTATGTACACCTGAGGTATGGGCACTACGGTGCAAAGAAGTGCATTGCAAAATTAAAAGAGAAGGTTGTGTTTGACAACATGTACCGCCGTGTTGCCAAGCGTCTAGCATCTTGTGTAGTGCGCCAGAAAGTCCGTGCTGCTAACACCAGAATACAAGGGGATATGCATTCAGTAGAGCCAACTGAAACCCTAGAATTACTAGCTTGTGATTCGTTTGGCCCTCTTCCAGCTTCGAGAGGTGGGTGCACCCATGTTTTTGTTGTTGTGGATGGATTTAGTAAATATGTTAAGCTATACCCAATTAAAAGAGCAAATGCAAAAACGTTGGTAGAAAAGTTGGAAAAAGATTTCTTCAGGAACGTTGGCGTTCCGAAGAATTTGCTGTCAGACAATGGGCCTCAATTTACTTTTGATAGATTTAAAGAATGTCTGGATAAGGCCGGAGTGAAACATCTGAAAATATCTGCGTACTTCCCCCAAGGAAATATGAGTGAACGTATTACGAGAGAATTGAATAGGCTTTGCAGGACTTATTGTGCTCGGAACAACTCAAGTTGGGCAGAGCACATGAAGTATTTTGAGAATGTAATTAACATCTTAAGGCATGATGCAACCGGTTTTGCGCCGTGCGAATTGATGTTTGGCCAAGAACTGCACAATGTGATTGCAGGTATGGTAGAATTTCCTATTCTAACGCAAATATCCACAGACGAGAAGACGTTAATGGCTAGGGCAAATATAAGAAAAGAGCATTGAAAAGGAAGAAGCGTCATGACACAAAAGCTGTACCCACCAGATTTGAA
Organism: Schistocerca nitens; assembly: GCF_023898315.1. Lineage (NCBI taxonomy): Eukaryota > Metazoa > Arthropoda > Insecta > Orthoptera > Acrididae > Schistocerca > Schistocerca nitens. The sequence continues at coordinate 360,001,556 of NC_064619.1, read as the reverse complement.
AGAGGTCAGTTAGTCCTTGTCAAAACCAAGGAAAAATCAAAAAAAATAAATGCAGAATCAAAGAAATTCATGTTCGTATACCAAGGACCTTTCAGGATCATAGGAAAACCACATGCCAATGCATATAGGCTAGAGTACCCTAAGAGTAAAAAGATATTAGGTCTCAGGAACGTGATCGACCTACAGAAGTTCATAGGTAGTGAATGAATTCTGTAGGGATGAGGTTGTTCTATAACATCTACACAGTGTGGCAGCCGTGCAGTCCCAGCTGTGTGAGATCTTCTTTCCAATTCAGGTCTCACTCATTCTTCATCTTTCCTATCCACCAAAGTTTCGACTCCTTCTTTGCAATACAAATATTTTCCGTCATGGCTATCAAGCCATGAGTTCTGTAAACATTCTATCCACCGATTAGTGAAAAAAAAATCTAATGTAACAAACCTAATAGTGAGAAACAATAGAGAAGTATGACGTAATTAAGATACAAATGTATCTGAGTAACAAGTATGTATAGAACCTTGGTAATATTATAAGTACAAAGTGTTGTTTTATTGGAAATGGTCCCACAATAATATTTTAAAAAGATATACAAATTCGTGTACAAGCAGGATCTGAAGTGGCAGTGAAACCTATTGTATGCTGTAGAGCTAACTAACTTAATAGTAAAAGAGAGCGCACAGTGTTATGAAAAATATGGAGATAAGTTGTAAGAATGAACTCACCTTGTGTAGCAAGGAATAGCAGTGTAATAGAATTGAACAGTGTTTGTGGTTGAGACGTGTAGGACATGTCCCTGAAGTATTTATAAGGTGGGAGCTGGCCGTTATTTGGTGTAGTGTGTGACAGGACACACCTACACGTATTGTGGTTATGAGTTGGAGGCGTGAATGCGACCACAGGTACCCTTATGTTAGATGAGACAGAGCAGCTCATGGTGTCCTATAGGTTTAAGGAATTTAGCATTACGGTCGTCCATAATTACTTATGCACTTTAGTGGTAGGTCGAGAGAGACTACCTGTGGTTTCAGCGTCCGATCAAATGGAAATGGATTGCAACGTGAGCAAACTGATCAGCTGCAATACACTATAGATATGAAATAAATGTGCTATCCTATGCTTTAAATGTTAATAGAGTGAGTGTTAAATAAGTACATACACTAGCAACATAATTGAGTAACATAATGGCAGACGCGAAACATTATTTATAGCTCAGCATAAATACGCTTCGCTGAAGTAAGTACATAATTGTAGATGTGGAACCAACACAGCAGCAGAGGACCAATAAGTGGAGTTAGTAGTCAACTAAACGTAGTGTGTTTTGAACACTCAGAACTGTACTATTACCACAAGTTACTCACGTGTACAAAGAAGCTGAGAAGACAACTACTAATCAAATATACTCATACTATCTTTAAGAATAAGGTAATCGAAGATGAGTCAACTAAGTAAATAAAATACAAATGTATCATGAATATACCGAGCATTGGTTCAGTGTTCCGGCCCAGAAATGATAAATGGAGATTAAATAGGATTTATGATTGTATGCCTTGAGCATAAATTTTCTGTAGTACGTGGCTAACGGCGTTTTGAGCCATTTGTTTATCGATTTTATGACAGATAAGTAACCGCGAGAGTAAAATTGAAAAAGTTCTGTTAACTTTGTTCCAGTAACATATAGAAAGAAAAAATGTATATATCCCCATTTCATTGTGACCCATCCTTAGATATTAAGTGAACAGAGTCTGAGGCACTCTTTTTGTTTGTTCTACAGGACAATCCAGATAATGGCAGCCTGGTAGCTGCGTGAAAGTGTGGAGTGACTTGGACACAACTCACAGTGACCCCTCCCATTTCCCCATGTAATTTAGAGTGAAGGTGAAGGACGCACACCATAGGAACATCCCTCCTCTACCCTTGTGAATGGAAATGTAGAACGCCAGCCATAGCAGCGACAACCACGTGTGTATAAATGAAATTGTCATGATTTGAGAAAGTTTCTTTCAGGTTTAGAAAAGACTGCTAAGATATAATTATCTGTTTATGTATGATGAGTAACTATGTTATTTTCTTTGAATTTGTGTATGTGAACTGTATTTAATGGGTTTAATATTTTCATACTTTTACATATTTTATGTGTTTTTCTGTCTAAGGCAATATGTATGCCAAAGTGTTTCATTGATTTTGCTTAAATTTTGGGGAATAATGTTGCTTAAGAGGCAGTGAACATGCCAGCAATTTAAATAATTCAAGTAGGTAATCAGTTTTCTTTTAATATTTCAATATGTTTACATTTCAATTTTAATTTTCATAGGGAGTTAAGCTGTACTCTTCCTTCCCTATTTGTAATAATTTTTTTTTGTTTTATTTCTCACTTATATTAAAAAAATTTAAGTAGAGGGTGATGTAGGGAAGCAGCCTACTCACGCTGTATAAAATTCTCATCAGTCTTTCCATTGTGTGCCAGCCTAGTTCGCTGTAACTTGCTCTGACGTCATAAATGTTGCGCAATACTTTAAAAATCAAGTCAATAACCTGAAACGTTTCTAGCATGTCAGGAGTAATACTAAATCAATATGTGCTGAATATCAGTTCAATAACTTTAACCATTTTCGAAATTGGGACATTTTTCTGTAAAAATCATTGGCGCAACAGAAAAGAGCTAGAGACTTAAACATTTGTATTTAGATTCCTTTTGCATAATAATTTAGTAGAAACAGTATTCTGGATCTCACAAATTAAAATTTTTGTTGAAATTCATGATTTTCTGGGTTTTGTCTTAGAAATTAAGGAAGCAAGATAGATTAAGTAGGCGATTAAATAAGGCTAGGATGTTTAAATTTAAGTAGAAGGGAGATCCGCTATAATCATAAAGATGTGAGAAGTTTCAACAGAACAACTATAAAACTGAAGCCATAGCGTATCTCCAAAGGGCAACTTCAGAGCTCGTCTACTGCATGTAGTGTAATTAAATTAATTCTTTCGCCCAAAATAATCGACTTAGCCACATCAGACTTTTATTATGATTACTGACCTGTGTGCTGATTGCACATTTAAATTGAGAGCTTCATCGGCCATCAGCAAAGGAAGCAATGATTTATTCGATAACTTAAAATGGTGCATTACTACCGCAGCGGCTAGTCAGGAGAGCCGATTTGATCAGGCGTTCCCTTAGCCGTCCATACCGCGGTTTTATATATAAGAACGCTGTGCGAGGGAAGAAGGCCCCAGTTCTCTCCAGACGCTGATTAGCGCACTACCTGTGTCGGGAGTCGCGTCGCGTCAGTATCATTGCTATAAACAGCCTCGGATGCCGTAATAAGTTGCTCGGGATACGCATAACCATGAAATTGTTTTCGAGTGAGGTGTTAATTCTGGGATGTCATTAACGATCTATCTTCAGTTTGCGTATGTCGTATTTTCACGTGCTGCCACGGGACAGACATTCTACCATTATTTAGCATGGCGTTTGATGAACATTATCATCAAATTAGGGCGAGCATTCACTTAAACATTTAATTTGAACAGTTATAGTTACATCAGTGCATTAGACTCTGAACTGCTCTGGTAATTGGATTGTGTGGATCCTTTTTTGGTCTGTGAATTTCAGAATATAGTGAACATTTTAGAGAGAATCGTTTTCGATTATGAATCCCAGACAATCTCCTAATTCCTCAGAGATATAAGCTGTAGCGATAAGTGTATTTCTCAGATGAAGTGGGCACTAGGAACTGTAATTACAGGCTTCACGTTTTGCTAATCACTTTCTGGTTGCCAATATTGTAGTTAGAGAGCCAGTGTTGAGACCGGCAAAAGACAGCATAAATAATAGGAACATTTTAAATAACCATTATTCCACCAGCCGCCGCACATATGGTGCATTGGCAGGGAAATGCATCTACATTACATTCTACATTTAAATAACAACATAAAATCCACCCTCTGCCCCACAAACTGTCCATGTATTTCAATTGGTTTCACACTACGCAAATTCAGAAAATGAATGATTGCATGATGTTCAATTAAGGAAAACGTTGCCATTTTAAGTATTTCAAACAGTTCTCATTCTCGCCGCTGGCGGTAAAATTCCATCTGCCGTATGGTGCTGCCATCTCTGGGACATATTGACAATGAATGCGCCTAATTTTAAAACAATGCGCATGTTTCTATCTCTTTCCAGTGGGGAGAAAAAAATTTCGGAGGCCTTAGAACTTGAATGCACCTCGTATACTCGATGATGTTCATCGGTAGAGGCATTACTGGGGTTCTCGGATACTTTCACCTTTCCTCATCACATTGCTGACAAACATCAGCAGGGGCGTGCCTACATCCAAGTGCACAGCAATGACCTATATCAATTATGCATTATCCTCGAACCTGAACACAGTGTATAGTCAGTTATACATGCCGCATTCGCAAGCTGAAGGTGGAGAGATAGGGAAAGCATATGAGGTTACTGAAGGGATAGTACAGTATGTCAAGGAAGATGAAAATGTAACAGTCATCAGACACTGCAATGCAGCTGTAAGGGAAGAAGCAGGAAAAAGGTTTACAAGAGAATATGGGTTTGGGATCAGGATCGAGAAAGACTAATTGTGTTTTACAATGCATTTCAGCTAGTAATCGCTAATACTCTGTTGAAGAATCACAAAAAGATGCAGTATACTGGGTAAAGGGTGGGTGCTACCGGAAGATTTCAGTTATATTACATCATGGTCACGCAGAGATTCCGAAATCAGATACTGGATTGTAAGGGTACCCACGAGCAGATATAGACTCAGATCACAGTATAGTACTGATGAAGAGAAGGCTGAAGTTTAAGAGATTAGTCAGTAAGAAGCAACACACAAAGAAGTGGGACACAGAAGTACTAATGAATGACGAGATACGCTTGAAGTTCTCTAAGGCTGTAGATACAGCAATAAAGAATAGTCCAGTAGGTAGTTCAGTTAAAGAGGAGTTGACATCACTAAAAAGGGCAATCACAGAAATAGGAAAGTGAACATAGTTACAAAGAAGGTACATGGGAAGACGCCGTGGTAATTTGATCATCGAAAGAAGAAAGTACAAAGACATTCAAGGAAATTCTGCAGTACGGAAATAGTGGAATGAAATGAAAAGGAAGTGCAGGGAAGCTAAGACAAAATGGTTGCAATAAAAATGTGAAGAAACCGAAAAAGAGGTGATTTTAGGAAAGAAAGCATATAAGAAAGTCAAAACAGACTCCGGTGAACGTAAAAACAAGGGTGATAACATTAAGAGAGCAATGAGAATTACACTGTTAAATAGCAAGGAGAGAGCGGACAGATGGAACGAGTACACCGAAGATTTATGTGATAGAAGAAGAAACATAGTCAATATAGAAGAGATAGGGAATCCAGTATTAGAATCATAATTTAAGAGAGCTTTGAGCGACTTATTTATTTATTTATTGTTCCGTGGGACCAAATTAAGGAGAAGTCTCCATGGTCATGGAACGAGTCAATACATGAAATTATAATACAATATTAGAAACAGATAAAATGAAATAAAATAAAACATATTCAGGTGACAAGTTGTAAGTTTAAATAAGGAAAATCAACAATGTAACACCGGAATTTGCTTAATTTTTTAGCTCTTCCAGGAGCTCCTCGACAGAATTGAAGGAGTGAGCTATGAGGAAACTCTTCAGTTTAGACTTAAAAGAGTTTGGGCTACTGCTAAGATTTTTGAGTTCTTGTGGTAGCTTAATGAAAATGGATGCAGCAGAATACTGCACTCCTTTCTGCACAACAGTCAAGGAAGTGCATTCCACATGCAGATTTGATTTCTGCCTAGTATTAACTGAGTGGAAGCTGCTAACTCTTGTGAATAGTCTAATATTGCTAACAACAAAAGACATTAAAGGAAATATATACTGTGAGGGCAATGTCAAAATTCCCAGACTATTGAATAGGGGTCGACAAGAGGTTCTTGAACTTACACCACATTTAGCTCGAACAGCCCGTTTTTGAGCCGAAAATACCCTCTTTGAATCAGAAGAATTACCCCAAAAAATAATACCATACGACATAAGCGTATGAAAATATGCGAAGTAGACTACTTTTCGTGTTGAAGTGTCACTTATTTCAGATACTGTTCTAATGGTAAATAAAGCAGCTTTTAGTTTCTGAACAAGATCCTGGACATGGGCTTTCCACAACAGCTTACTATCTATCCAAACGCCTAGGAACTTGAACTGTTCTGTCTCGCGTATAATATGCACATTCTGTCTGATCAAAATATCGGTTCTTGTTGAATTGTGAGTTAGAAACTATAAAAACTGAGTCTTACTGGGATTTAGCATCAAATTATTTTCCACAAGCTACGAACTTATTTCATGAACTACATTATTTGTTACTGTTTCAATGTTACACACAACATCCTTCACTATAAAGCTGGTGTCATCAGCAAACAGAAATATTTTTGAATCACCTGTAATACTAGAAGGCATATCATTTACATAAATAAGAAACAGCAGTGGCCCCAGCACCGACCCTTGGGGAACGCCCCACTTAACAGTGCCCCATTGGGACTGAACATCACAACCACTCTCAATATTGCGGAGAATTACCTTCTGCTTTCTGTTCTTAAAGTAAGAGGCGAACCAATTGTAAGCTATTCCCCTTACTCCATAATCGTCCAACTTCTGCAGTAATATTTTGTGGTCAACACAGTCAAAAGCCTTCGTTAAATCAAAGAAAACACCTAGCGGTCGCAACCTTTTATTTTATCCGTCCAAAACCTCACAGAGAAAAGAGAATATAGCATTTTCAGTTGTTAAACCATTTCTAAAACCAAACTGAACATTTGGCAGCAAATTATGTGAATTTAAATGCTCCAGTAACCTTGTATATACAACCTTCTCGATAACTTTAGCAAACACCGATGGCATAGAAATAGGTCTGAAATAGTCAACATTATCAATGTCTCCCTTTTTGTAAAGTGGCTTCACTACCGAGTACTTTAATCGGTCAGGAAACCGACCATTCCTAAAGGAAAAGTTACAGATATGGCTAAGTACTGGGCTAACATACATAGAACAATACTTCAGTATTCTGCTAGATACCCCGTCATATCCATGAGAGTTCTTGGTCTTTAGTGATTTAATTATTAACTCAATCTCCCTCTTGTCAGTATCATGGAGGAGCATTTCAGGTAACAGTCTCGGAATACTTTTTTCTAAGAGCGCTATATGATTCCCTGTTGGGACTAGGTTCCTATTTAGTTCACCTGCTATATTCAGAAAGTGATTATTAATTAGTGTACATATATGCGATTTATCAGTAACACGGACATTCCCACTACGCACTGATTCTATATCCTCGACCTGTTTCTGCAGACCATCCACTTCCTTTACGACTGACCATATGGTTTTAATTTAATCCTGAGACTTAGCTATTCTATCTGCATACCACATACTTTTTGCCTTCCTAATAACATTTTAAGCACCTTACAATACTGTTTGTAATGGGCTGCTGCATTTAGGTTTTGACTGTTTCTAACGTTTTGATATAATTGCCACTTTGTTCTACAAGATATTCTTATCCCTCTAGTCAGCCACCCAGGCTGCCTGTTTGTGCTAGTACCCTGTTTTGAACGTTCTAACGGAAAGCAACTTTCAAAGAGCATGGGAAAAGTCTTAAGAAAAGCATTATATTTGTCGTCTACTGTATTAGCGCTATAAACATCTTGCCACTCTTGTTCCTTGATAAGGTTTACAAAGGTCTCTACAGAAACTGGATCAGCTTTCCTAAACAGCTGATGACTATCTTAAACTTTTATAGTCCTGTCTTCCTCAGTTGTGTATAATATTACGGTATATTGATAATTTTTACTTATGGACCGTCTGACAGCAACTGAATAAAACACAATTTTAGTGCCATACGTGCCTGCAAGGCATCATCAGTGGCAGGTTGCGTGGACAATTTCTTGCATATTACGCTCCTGTTGCATTTTTGGTGTTGTTCTTCTTCTTATGAACGCCAATTTGCGGTTTTTTCCACATTCCACAGCACTATGCACTGAACGCTTGTTTTAATGCAATGTTTTGGTTTCTGTTGCCGACTGACAACAGTCTGTCAACAGACTGTTCTTCTTCTTCTTATGAACGCCAATTTGCGGTTTTTTCCACATTCCACAAATCATCATTCTGTCATATTTTGACAGTCGGCAACAGAGACAAAAACAGTGCATTAAAACAATCGTTCAGTTCATAGTGCTGTGGAATGTAGAAAAAACCGCAAATTGGCGTTCACAAGAAGAAGAACAACACCAAAAATGCAACAGGAGCGTAATATGTAAGAAATTGTCCACGCAACCTGCCACTGATGATTCCTTGCAGAAAATAAAGGCGAAACGCGTATGGCACTAAAATTGTGTTTTATTCAGTTGCTGTCAGACGGTCCATAAGTAAAAATTATCAATATACCGTAATATTACACGCAACTGAGGAAGACAGGACTATAAAAGTTGAAGATGCCTGTCATCTCGACTGCTAGTGATACGAGGCCGCTGGGATCCAGCACGGCGTTCCATATCACCCTCCTGAACCCACCGATTCCATATTCTGCTAACAGTCATTGAATCTCGACCGACGCGAGCAGCAATGTCGCGGTACGACAAACCGCAATCGCGATAGGCTACAATCCGACCTTTATCAAAGTCAGAAACGTGATGGTATGCATTTCCCCTCCTTACACAAGGCATCACAACAACGGTTCACCAGACGCCGGCCAACTGCTGTTTGTGTATGAGAAACCGGGTGTAAACTTTCCTGATGTCCCCACCTTTTAGGCGTCAACACCGGCGCCAACCTTGTGTGTATGCCCGAAAAGCTAATCATTTTGCATATCACAGCATCTTCTTACTGTCGGTTAAATTTCGTGTCTGTAGCACGTCGTCTTCGTGGTGTAGCAATTTTAATGGCCGGTAGTCTATTTTGCTGTTGCTCACTATGACAGCGTGTGTTGGTTAGCAGGAAGCATTTCTCTCAGGAAAGTCTTTGAATCCATAATAACTTCGTTTACAAAGTTGTGTTTCATAGAAAGGTATTACCTCTCTCTGCTGCAAAGCCGGCCTAAGTGGCCTAGCGGTTCTAGGTGCTACAGTCTGGAACCGCGCGACCGCTACGTTCGCAGGTTCGAATCTTGCCTCGGGTATGGATGTGTGTGATGTCCTTAGGTTAGTTAGGTTTAAGTAGTTCTAAGTTCTAGGGGACTGATGTCCTTAGGTTAGTTAGGTTTAAGTAGTTCTAAGTTCTAGGGGACTGATGACTTCCGAAATTAAGTCCCATAATGCTCAGAGCCATTCTGCTGCAAATGCTGAGAAAGCCTTTAGCATAAATGACAGAATTCCCTGAAAACAGTCATATTATTTGAGGCTGCTGTAGAAAGTTCTGACCGCAGCGAGGTTAGAGAACTATATTGCAGAAAGAACTTTGTTTGTGAGGAATGATACACAGTATCCTTATTTAGAAATGGAGATGACCGATGGTTACATACCACAATCAGGCGCACAAACACACACACACACACACACACACACACACACACACACACACACACACACACTCACACAGGTGTTGTGTACTACGCTATTGTTCTAGACAGGCAACATCTTCTGTCTGCTCTTGTTCATCTATACACGTGAGCGTGAGTGGATACTTCTGTTAGGATTCTGTAGAATGTACCATTTTACTATTGCGGTATCATAACAGGACGGCACATGCCATCTCACGTGATAGCCACTTGTAGTGCAGTGCTTGGTGCTTCGCTATAGTTCAGCCGGCGGCTGTCAGATAACGCCATGGTCAGCAGTCGGCGCAGTAGCTCCGCTGCAAGCAACAGTTACTGCCACAGCTCTGAGCAAGCTATAGCTATAGTTTTGCCTACTGCCCTGGACCTCGCACTACCCCACGCTGGATGTTAAATATGCATTTATCAGTGTTGTGTGTAGTAGTATTCTTTAACCTCCACTGCGCTAACACCTTGTAATTTACAATGGTTTTTGTGTTGTTTTTATATCTCACAGCAAATGGCTGTAATTTGTAGACAGGTTGATGTTATCCTTTGTGCAATCGTTTTCAGCACAGTGTTGTTATCAGTAGGAAGTAAATGTAGTCTAATTTTTTAATATCACTTCGGTGCCGGTTTTTTTAATACTTCATAATTTTTATGCCTATCAGTTTACAGGATTCTTTCAGTTATCGTTTTAGACTGAATTTTTTCCCACCAATTCACAAGTGGAGGAGAGATAATTATTTCGACTTGTATGTGAAGGGAGCGTATTATGTAGAGTTACTACTTATTCTTGTCCGTGATTTTTGCTATCGTCATTTTTTAACCGTAATGCAATTTTAATCACTCACTGCATTACACTATGCGTGTTGATGTGTAATTAAGAGCGCTCTTTACTTTAGTTTCCCACAACAAATAAATAAAATACACTAACCTAACCTTCCTCTCCAGCAGCTCAAAAGAAACTTACCCTTTCCCGCCATTTCAAGGGTTAAGGTGCTAGTCGTTTGTGGGTGACACCATAGGAGTAGCAGGAGTAGTGGGGGAGTTACGTTAGTGGAGGTAGCCCACTTGTCCTATTTCCCACCAAAGTTTCCCACCACTTTCAAGGAATGAAGGGGGTTGTTGACGTCCTAGGGGGTGTTCGGAGCTCATCCACCATTTTCAAAAAACTTTTCGTACCTGAAATTGCTTTGTTCCACTACTCCTTCATGTGATGGTCCCCTGTAGGGTCTGACCATTTTTCAAAATTTTTCCGAAGAGCGAGCCAATTAGGGAAGGGCGCCATACATGGTGCATCATATCCATCATGCGCTGAGACCTATCACATTCATCGTCGACGTTGATCTGCACTTCTGCTCATTCTCCAACTGTTGGGCGAGGTCACTCTCCTGGGTGCGTATTTTTCCATCAATTGTGCAGTATCGTTTCCTATGCTGACGACGATAATGGATTTGTTTGCTTGGTTGCACCTGATATCCAGCATGGCAACCAGTCCATTGTGGTGGGGCCGCCATATATCCTGTTGGTTGTAGCTCCCTGGCTCCACAGGGATTGCGCAGCTGATCCCTGAGCCATTAACTCCCCATGTATGCCGAGGAGTAGATGCCAATCACCCTGGGGCATTGGGACACCTGGCAATGGCGCCTGTGGAAGGGTCCCTGGTCAGAGCGGGTGGCATCAGGGCAGATGACAAGCGATGAAGCGTAGTATAGCATCTCTTGCCGGTGGTCAAACACCAGCAGGCTCTAAACGTTCACAGGCTCAACTCAATGCACAGAAGTATGACCCCAAATCTTTTCCCTCCCTGGCCACTTCATGGGAGGAACGTCAGGCTAAGGATGGCAGCAGCTCTTATTCGCCCAGGTACCTTGAATGTTCGAGAGCCGATGGGGAATCTTTCCTGACGATGAAGTCTCAGATCATTTTTCAGAATTTAGAGGACAAGTTTGGGGAGGTGGAGAACTTGTCCAAAATGAAATCTGGGTCAATCAAAAGAGCATCTTCGCTTGTGACAAGCTGGTGAATGTTTCTGTAAGCATTACGCCCCATAGAGTCCAGGGTATCATATTTCACAAGGACCTTCTTTTGCAATCTGACGATGAGCTGCTCTCCAACTTAGAGCAGCGTGGTATACATTTCGTTCAGCATTTCCACTGGCGTCTGAAGGATGATCAAGTTGCCACCGGTGCCTTTATCTTTGCCTTTGAGTGTAATACATGGTCTACTGCTGTGATGTAAAGCCCTATATGCCTCCCCCAACGCAGTGCTTTAAATGCTGCAAGTTCAGCCATATGTCTTCCTGTTGTACATCGAGCATCACATGTAGAGATTGTGGACACCCATCACATCCCAATACTCTATGTGCCACGCCTCCCACCTGTGTCAACTGCAGAGAGCACCATTCGCTTTGCTTGTCTGACTGCAGGATTCTCCAGAAATAAAGGTAAATCATGGAGTACAAGACTCTGGACAGACTGACGTACACTGAGGCTGTACACATGACATCGCCTTATGCTGCGGCTACAACAGTTCTAGCCCCATCAGCTCCACCAACCGCAGTCACCTCTGAGAGCCAGAAGACTAAACCTGCCCACTTGATGGTGGGAGGTACTTCCCTCCCTGTTGCTCCTGCACAACCTAATTTGGGAGCAACATCTCCCCCCCTCCAACCATCGGCGATATCAGTCCCCACTTCTGCACCGGAGAAACGTAAGTCTTCTTTGGCTCCTATTGCTGGGAATGGGTCCCAGGTTTCTGCTATTAGGAAAGATGACAGCCGCGAATGGCTGTAGAGACCAAAAGCAGCTATCATAGGTCTTCCTCTGTCGCGGAGACTCAATCAGTGAAGTCCTCCCAGCCAGGGAAACCCAAGGGGCAGCGAGAAAAATCCAACAAGAAGATCCCAAAGACCAAGGGAACTGCGATGGCATCCACACAACTGCTACCTACAAGGTCTGTGTCTTTGGATAAGGTGAAAATTGTGGTGTCTGCTGAGGACCTAGACCCTGCTGAACCCTCAGACACAATGGATATAGACTTCTCAGGCAATAAGTCAGTGGCAGCAGGTGACCATGAGCTGTAATCTGCCTCATTGAATGTAGCATGACTTCCCAGTCTCACGATGACTTCATCCTCCAGTGGAATTGCGGCAGTTTTTCTCACCGCCTGGCTGAGATATGGCAACTGTTAAACTTTACACCTGCTTTCTGCATTGCCCTCCTGGAAACCTGGTTTCCGGCAATGTGGACTCGTACACTTTGCATCTATAAGGGATATTACAGGAACTGTAACGACTGTCAGGTGGAGTTTGCGTTTATGTTCTTCACATAGTCTGCAGTGTAACTGTTCCCCTTCAGACCTCTCTTGAAGCTGTGGCTGTCTGAATAATAACGACGCACGAAATAGCTGTCTGTAATGTATATCTTCCTCCAGTGCAGTACCCCTGAATGTATTAGCTTCACTAATTGATCAACTCCCTAAACCTTTGCTACATTTGGGAGGTTTTAACGCCCATAACCTCTCGTGGGGTGGCACTGTGCTTACTGGCCAAGTCAGAGATGCCGAAACTTTCCTGTCTCAGTTCTACTGGGTTCACTACACACCACTGTGAATCCCGTAACGCCCCATTTACAAAGTGCGTTCCCTAACTGCCCTTGCACATTGCCCCGATACTGCTCCTGCTGTAGATCAGATCCACAGTCAGACGATTAAACATCTCTGATCTGACTACAAGCGGCATCTCCTCGTTATCTTCAACTGGATCGGGTGCAATGGCGTCTTTCCATCGCAATGGCGGGAGAGCACCATCATTCCGTTGCTAAGAACCAGTAAGAACCCGCTTGATGTGTCGCTCTACCACTGAAAATCATTCGAACAGCCTTTTCCGGACGCCAACACCTGGCTGCCGTCTTTTTTTGAATTACCAAAAGTGTATAACACGACCTGGCGACATCACATCCTTCCCACATTATATGAGTGGGTTTTTCTGAGGGCCGCTTCCGGTTTTATTCCAAAACTTCCTGTCTCTCCCTACTTTCCTTGTCCAAGTTGGTGCCTCCCATAATTCCCTCCCCCCCCCCCCCCCCATTTCCAGGAGATGGGGTCTCACAGCGCTCTGTATAGAGTGTGTCTATATTTTTAGTGGCCATAAATGGTCTAGCAGCAGCTGTAGGGCCGTTCGTCTCATCTTCTCTATATGCAGAAGATTTATGCATGTCGTACTGCTCCACCAGTACTGGTGTTGCAGGGAGCCATCCGCAAGTTGCAGTCATGAGCTATAGACCACGGTTTCCAGTTTTCGGCCGCAAAGTCGTGTGTTATGCATTTGTGTCGGCGTAGTACCGTTCATCCGGAACCAGAACTTTACGTAAATGACGATCCACTCACTGTAGTGGAGACATATCGATTCTTAGGCCTGGGTTTCGACTCCCAGTTGACTTGGTTTCCTCACCTTTGTCAGCTCAAGCGGAATTGCTGGCAGACCTCTGCTGCCTGAGCAAGACCAACTGAGGTGCAGATCGCTCTGCGCTGCTGCAGCTTTACAGAGCCCCTGTTCAATCCCACCTTGACTATGGGAGTCTGGTTTATGGTTCCGCAGGGCTTTCAGCGTGCGTTTACTCGAAGCAGTGCACCACTGTGGCGTCCACCTAGCAACAGAATCTTTTAGGGCGAGTCTGCTGACCAGCGTCCTGGTGCAGGCCAGACTCCCTCCATTGCAGGTTGGGCGTGCATAATTGCTGGCTAGTTACGTTGCACAGATTCGTAGTTCTCCTGCACATCCGGATTATCGTCTCCTGTTCCCACCCATGGCGGTTCCACTCCCACATCGGCAGCCCAGGTCAGGGCTTCCAATTGCAGTTCATGTCCGATCCCTTCTTTCCAAACTGGAGTCCTTGATTTTACCACCTATACCTTGAGGTCCACTCACGTACACCTACCTCCATGGTGTACACCTAGGCCGCGGCTTCACCTGGATCTTTTACTTGGCCCTAAGGACTCAGCTAACGCTGCAGCTCTCCGCTACCACTTCTTCTCGATTCTTGACATGTACGAGGTCATAAAGTGGCTTGCACCGACGGCTCGATGGCTGGTGATCACGTCGGCTTCGTGTATGTCATTGGAGGACATATTGAAGAGCATTCCTTGGTCGATGGCTGCAGTGTTTTCACTGCCAAGCTGTTGGCTATATATTGTGCTCTTGAGAACAATCATTCATGCCCTGTGGAGTCATTCCTTCTGTGTACTGACTCCTTGAGCGGCCTGCAAGCTATCGACCAGTGCTGCCCTCGTCATCTTCTAGCTGCGACCATCAAGGAGTCCATATATGCCCTGGAACGGTCCAGTCCTTCATTGGTGTTTGTCTGAACCCTAGGTCACATCGGAATCCCAGGCAATGAACTTGCCGACAGGCTGGCCAAACAGGCGACACGGAACCCGTTATGGAGATCGGCATTCCACTGACTGACCGTTCGTTTTTACGCGGCCAGGTTTTTCGGCTTTTGGAGACGGAATGGCAAAATCTCAGTATGTACAACTAACTGGGTGCCATTAAGGAGACTACAAACGTGTGGGAGTCCTCCATGCGGGCCTCTCGCAGGGACTCTGTGTTCGTCTGCCGGCTCCGCATTGGCCACGCTTGGGCGACCCACGGCTACCTCCTGCGCCGTGAATACCCGCCTGTGTCGATTCTGAACCCGGTTGACAGTGGCCCACATTCCGGTGCGCTGTCCCATTTTGACTGCCCTGCGACGAAATCTTCGATTACCGGAATCGTTGCCACTAATTTTATCTCACAACGCCTCATTGGCTGATTTAGTTTAACGTCTTATTCGTGAGGGTGGGTTTTATCATTTGATCTAAGTTTAAGCCTGTGTCCTTTGTCCCTCTGTGTCCCCCACCCCAGTGCCTTTAGAGTGCAGGTTTTAACGTTGTTACAGAGTAGCAGGCTTTTCCTTTTTGTTCTCATGGTCAGCCAGCCATGGTAATCTGTTTTGTCGTTTTAATCTCTTCTACCTGTTTCTTGCGTTTCTGCCGTTTTCTTCTCCAACTTAGCCCATTTAAGTGTTTGTTGCCCTTCCGTCGTTCTTGCGGTTTTTTCTTTCTCTCTGTTTTGTGTTGTCAGTCTCGCTTGTTTTATTTTCACCCTTGTGGCATTGTTTTATTCAGAAAGAGGGACCGATGACCTAGCACTTTGGTCTCTTCACATCCTTTTTTTTTTAAAAAACAAACCAACCAACCACCCTGCATGAACCAGTAGTTTCGTAGGTTACGTAGGTGTCATGCAGCCGGTACACATTCATGTTGCAGTACTCGTATATATTTGCTTGCTGTCACAGGCCCCTCCATACAAATGATCCAATAATGCATCGTGCACTGATAGTGCACCATGTAGCCACGATTTATAGCTGAAGTGGAGCAACTTCAACGTTTGGACTCCAAGTACCTCAATAGTTTCTACTCTTTTTGTTGTACCCATGGAGAGCGAACTGTGTCTCTTCAGTAAGCCAGATATGAACCTCATCGAATAATTTTGAAAAGCCCCAATGATCTTATTTGCGAAACAATATCACCGATCCACATCCAAGTTCTTCAAAAGTAGATATAGTTGAATTCTATAACGGGAAAGGTAAATTCCTCTCTCTTTTTCCTCTGGAGAGTCTATCGTGACGACCTGAGCGTCTGCACTGCATGTCTTGTTGATGTAATACGTAGGTTTCCCATACATTCCACATTCTCCATGTTATAAGAGGGATTTGTCGTCCTGACTGGTCCTTCCTAGAACCATGTAAGGATCCGGTTTTTTCAAAACGTTTCATCAACCTGTAAGTAAAAGAAGGAGAGGGGGGGGGTGGGGGAAAATATTACACAAAACGTGGACTGGAGGATACATAAATTTTGTCATCACTATTGGACTTCAGTTTTGTAGTGCAATCTCAGCGAGAAACGGGCATTGTTGATGATGGTCGTCTCTCCATAACGACGCGAGCAGAATTTGCGTAAAATGTTGTTACGATATACAAACGCTGATTCATTTCCAATGCTTCCAGTCCAATACAAAAACTGAGAAACCGTTGAGTGGGCTATAGAATTTTCAGATCTTCAGTACAACAACATCACAAGAAGAATCATTTACGGCATGTATATATTTGGCTCGCGCTTTAGGAGGGACAAAAGAATGTTAAGTTACAGTTGTAGAAATAGATAAGACTCTAGTGTGTGACCTTCACGACCAGTTTCTGTTACGCATTACCATCATCCATATATTTCCTTTATTTAACCCAGGC
The DNA here is from genome assembly GCF_023898315.1 of Schistocerca nitens. Taxonomy (NCBI): domain Eukaryota; kingdom Metazoa; phylum Arthropoda; class Insecta; order Orthoptera; family Acrididae; genus Schistocerca; species Schistocerca nitens. The sequence continues at coordinate 359,984,737 of NC_064619.1, read as the reverse complement.
AGGCGGGAACATTTAAGTATCTAAAACTTGTAGTCAACTTTACTAGTAGTATAGTTTACCTTAACTATATTTTGGACTTTACGATGAAGCCTACACAATTCGTGTGCCAGATTTTGTGGTGTTAGTTGCGGTTAGTTTTGCGGTACGAACACTGGCGACTCCTTGTCTTAGTCTGCCACGGTCCTCCTGCCGCCTTGCCAAGTTTTGTCCGCAGTGGCCATTGCGCGTTGTCCGTCTTCTTGCTCCTCCGTCGTGCGTCGCACTCAGCAAGCGGAGAGCAAAACAGGACTGCAGAAAACGGGCGCTACAAGAGAAAGCGCGTCGCTTAAGGGTAGATGTTGGAGCGGTTCTTATCGAAGTTCACGAAGTCTCTTCGATTCTTTCTGTTTTTAGCGTTCTTTCCCTCAAACTGGAGGCTGATAGGAGCAGGGTAATGGTATTAGCTTTTAAAGTTATTTATAGTAACTACATGTTTTTCTCTGCTAAAGTGGCTCAACTTATTAAGTTTATTTCGTGAAGAAAGTAAACAGTGCCATTCCGTAGACTGTGGGATAAATAGGTGATAAGATCGCAAAAATCATACTTGCGTACAGTTATTGAAGAGACATATAGCGAAGACTGGACTGTACAAATGGAGAATTAATGCTCGATAGAAATTTTCACTTGTACATTGGAGAGAGAAGCTATTTAGGAGAATTCTCTAATGCGTAGTACATCAAAACACTTAACGCTCATACGGGTTGTGAGGAATTCCACACTTCGTGGATGATTAAGAGTAGTTGTAAAATGCACCTTCTTGGGACCGATGGCCTCAGCAGTTTGGTTCTTTAGGAATTCACACACAAGCCGGCCGAAGTGGCCGTGCGGTTAAAGGCGCTGCAGTCTGGAACCGCAAGACCGCTACGGTCGCAGGTTCGAGTCCTGCCTCGGGCATGGATGTTTGTGATGTCCTTAGGTTAGTTAGGTTTAACTAGTTCTAAGTTCTAGGGGACTAATGACCTCAGCAGTTGAGTCCCATAGTGCTCAGAGCCATTTGAACCATTTTGAATTCACACACATTTGAACATATTTTGAAAACACACCTTCAAAGAATATTTGTCTCCAGAAATTGCTAGATAACAACATGCGTGAGTGAAAGTAAAAAATTCTAACACTAGTCAGAAGATGTATCTGTATTTGATCACTTGAGGCGAAAAGAGCATTTAAGAAAGAAATAGAATAGGGGAGCACAAAATAAAGATATATGTTCTAACTTGAATAAAAGAACGAAAGTCATTCTCACTAACGAAACGAATAATTCTTAGACGAATGTGTGGTAGAATGAAACTAAAAAAACCTTTTTGAAATAAATTTTACTATGTTCTGGTGTAAAGTTGAAAGTAACTACAATCAAAAGCAAATAATATGTATTAGAAGGTGATTCAAAGAATATAATTCGCAGATTGACGCCGGCCGGTGTGGCCGAGCGGTTCCAGGCGCTTCAGTCTGGAACCGCGCGCCCGCTACGGTCGCAGGTTCGAATCCTGCCTCGGGCATGGGTGTGTGTGATGTCCTTCGGTTAGTTAGGTTTAAGTAGTTCTAATTTCTAGGGGACTTATGACCTCAGATGTGAAGTCCCATAGTGCTCAGAGGCATTTGAACCATTTTTCGCAGATTGACAGGTAAAGTAATGGCAAAGCAGTGAGGCCCGACTAAGAAAGCAGTTGAAGATTGTGTGATACTGATACTCGATGGATATTGTGGTGCTGCACAGTCGAGTTAAACAGCCACCGGGTAATGCAGCTAAAATTCTTTGTGTTATCTGAATTTTATGCATACCTGTAGCACCTACCAACAACATTTCAGACAATAGGTCGTTGATAATATGAGAAGAACTGTTGCAAAATGTACCTGCGCCATTACAGGAAACATACAAGAAAAAAGAGACACAAACGAAGACAGAGGTGGATGCAATTGTGTAGGAAAATGAGAGAGACGGAAAGAAGTAAGTAAACTGTTTATAATTTAATAAGTAATCGCCGTAACTGTTAATAAGTTTATCCCAATGTGAGAGAAGATGGTCAATGCCTTCACGGATAAATGTTGCGGTTGCTTTCTTTAACTACGTATAATGATGGTGTTACTGACAATAAAGGAAAAATGTGTATCCTTTAATTAAGTTAAGTATTACGTTCTTGCAAAATAAAATTGACCTTTCTAGTAATAGTTGTATAAAACTACTTCACCAATGTACAGATTATGCACTGAGCATTTGAGTGCATCAGCTGTGCATTAGTGAAGTATTACTCGGTAACGACTACCATGTTGGGCATTTTTTTTAATATTACGGAGGTGACATTTTATATTTTACTGACGCCTTACGGCTATTACTGTAACTTACCTGCTCTATAATATCTAACTGAGTTCTCACTAATATCCGTCTGAGGAAGACCTTTTTATAAACGTTGAAACCATGGTCAAATTGTTTAAATAAACTTTCCATTCACAAGATCGGCTGCTCGTTACTTCTTCACGAAGGACACTGATTGCACCCAGGTACGTAAGTCTTTGTTCGAAGCATATCGACGTCAAATGTCTTTCTTTAGGGCAGCAAGAAAATAGAAATCACATGAGGAGATATCGGGACTCTGTGGAGGACGTGTAAGGGCTTCCCCCCAAACTTCTACAGCGGAGTCAAACCAACCTCTGCAGCATGTGACTACGCTATCTCGATTACGTTGCAGAACCGTCTCCGGGAAGCGCTTACACATCCTCCCTATTTATTTCAATGGATTTGATGCCCCGAAGAAAGACATTCGTAGCTGTCTTTCCGCTTCGGATGAAGAATTGCGCTCCTCGGTAAAATCATGGTTCCCCAGTCAACCGAAAACATTCCTCCAAGAAGCCTTAGGTCATATTGTGTCATACTGGGATAAATGTATTAACATTCATGATTATTACTTTTGAGTTAATACACTGTTGATTACATTATTTGTGTACTGTTATCATTTGACTGTCACTAATAGATTAACCCTTGGATGCGTAACAGGCATCTTTTGAACTCTGAATCCTTTCTTTATCTCAATAAATAGTCTTAAGTTCAGTTTATTGAAGTTGAAGTCCAATGTAATCCTTCGAAATGCAGTTGATTTTCTTTGGAAGAAAACGTTGATGGTTGCAAGTCAAACTAATTTTTTTTTTAATTTCTTAATCCTACTTCTATAGTGCATAATAGGGCTCTGGTAGACCACTTACAAACTAGCCGTCCTTCCAAAAGTTTATTTACCATTAATCCGAATGGAACGTGAATGTAGTTTGTTACTGATAACTGTTATCATTTATGCACTGTTGTACTCTTTTTTCAGAGGTCAGAAATGCTATAAAAACTTCAATAGAATATTGTTGTCAAGGTAAGTGTATTTTCTCAGTGTCAGAATCTTTTAGATGTGTGTAAGTTTAGTTTCACAAACACTATATATATATACGGAAGATATTTTTGCTCATATATTTTTAAAAAAGGATATCATACAATCTGTAAAATACAAAGGGAACATCTGAAGTCAGCAAAAGTGATGGAAATTTTCAGTCAACTATTACTGATTGGCTTGTAGATGATGCACTCTTTGATCAAGATGATAGCTTAGGTTTATACACTGATGGACCCAGAACAATGAACTTCGGCCTTTTAGAGTCTCAAGTGAAACAAGCAGTGATGAATGAGATGTTACAGACAACAGAGTTGCCCATATCTTTAATGATTATTGCTAAACTCAACACACTAAATCACTGTCACCAGTGAGAAAAATACGAGTACACAATATCACGAAAATTCCTCTCGTTCAGTAGGAGGTAGCATTTTAAAAAAAAAGAAAAAAAAAGGAAATTACAATAGGACAGACAATTTGGCAGGTGTACGTTATGTCTCCACAAAGAAGAAAATATGATAGTGCACAGTTCTCTGCTCCAGAGCACCGTTGTCGAAGAAAAACATAAAAACAAGTGGGACAAGTTTTGTTCCATAGTAAATGTAGAAGACGCGTGCACACGTCTGAAAAGGACAGTCAAGAAGGTATTAGATGTAATAGCAATAAATGTCATATGAACATTTTCTCAGCTGTTTCCTACATACATGGGACGCAGATCTGATGAAAGGAAAATTTTTCTCATGTGGGGTGGAGACTCAAGAGCTTATACCTCCAAAAAAAGTTGTACAAGCCACGGCAAAGATCACCAAAGCAGATGCTTCATGCGGCCTCATTGATTAGGTTAATAAAGTGGTCAAACACATTATAAGTGACAAGAAATTTACTCAAAGAGCGTAGTGAATTTATTTGTGAACAGCGTCATATTTAATAAGTTAAACTGGGAAAACTGAGATAGCTATTCAAGCTCAGGATAACAGTAATGTAATTTATACTATTGTATTTCATATTATACGAAAATAAGGGTCAAAACAACATAATAAATAGTTTCTTATTCATTCTGTGCAACAAAACCTGGAAAATTTTATAACATTGCTTTTAATATCAACATTTTTATTTGTATTAAGAGAGAGATCTCATACCCAGCTCTTACGAATTTGTACAAACCTTCAATTTTTGCAAGTCTAACCACTCATGCATCCAAAGGTTAAAGAAAGCAGGGAAAACTATTTACTGCAATAGAACGGGCGTCCCATAATGACCTTGAAATTTGAATGTGATAACACACGCAATTATAATTTACACATTACATTTTTCATGTGGATGTTTTTAATGAAATTGATTGGCATATTAATTAAATTTAGATCACCAAAAATATCATTGTCACTTAAACCATTAGCAGAGATCTCTTTAAATGGAAAGAATAGTCAAAATCTCCTGCAAAAAATATAGTTAAATTTATATTTTACTTTTCCCTTCTCTCATTAATTTTCTGTTATTATTGTTATTAGTATCATTATTTTGTGACAGCCATCAGGGGGAGCAACTGATATTAGCCCAGGAAAATAACAATTTTAGAATGAGAGAGAGAGAGAGAGAGAGAGAGAGAGAGAGAGAGAAATAGAGAGAGAGAGAGAGAGAGAGAGAGAGAATACATAATCGCCATACGCAACAGGTGATTTAATTAAAATGGTTTATCGTTCTCCAGTATCACAATACTGCTAATACTGTGTATGACTGATTAATGACCTGTAAAGTGAGAGAAAGGTATTGCTAATGTTACCTATAAATGAACAATCGAGGTAAACCTTTAACAGCCGTTTCTGAAAACAAAGTACGATTAAGGCCACCAAATGTCATTCCTGAGCTCACCTCTGTTTATAAAACAGATATATTATCTTTCTTTCTATGGAAGAAAAGCTAGAGCCCTGATTGTAATCCAGAGTTCTGTCTAGGAAAGACTCGCAAGAATCATTCATTTCATTTTGTCTAATGAACAAAATATCATTGCTACTATCAAAACCGTTATTATCATTTGGTCTAGTAGCATATCTTATTGATATTGCAGTTAAATGCAGAAAAGACAGTTGATGGTGATAATCTGAGCAATATCAGCAAATCTGTTGAATTACGGACAGAAGAATGTAAGCAAATTAGAGATTAGCGCCTCGTCGAAATCGACGTCATCAGAGACGAAACACAAATTCTGTTGAATAAAGGATAGGAGAAGAAATGTGTTGAGTCGTACTGAAGTAAAAATAGTGTAATCAGCCTCTACAGAAGTCACGAGAAGTGTAAATCAGGATAAACATCAGTACGGTTTGAGAACTTTATACGGTGGTTTTGCATGGTCAAAGACATTTCTATTCATAAAATCTTCTGTGTTTGTATTATATTGCCGCAGGATCACGAGTTGTGTTTATTTTTTTTTAAGTTGCAATGGAAGACGAAATACTCTGCCATAATCAAGAAGTGGGAGTAATCTTACTGTGAGCTACAGAACTAGATAAAAAAGGATGCAAAATATTTGTAACTGGAGAGTATGAGTCTTCAGAGTCTTTTGCAGTGCCATGCCTGAATAAAATCTTCTGTGTTTTCAAGTCACGTTAATTCGAATAAAGCACACTAGAGATTTCGATGGTTACCTCCGTCGTCAGGAATAAAAAAACCACTGACTGCCGGTTCTGCTTGTATAGGCACTACTGCATCATCTGACACGAATCAGAGAGCGCCGAAATGACGTTTGCCCAAAAGCGAATCTATATCTACATCTACATGACTACTCTGCAATTCACATTTAAGTGCTTGTCAGAGGGTTCATCGAACCACAATCATACTATCTCCCTACCATTCCACTCCTGAGCAGCGCCCGGGAAAAAACGAACTCCTAAACCTTTCTGTTCGAGCTCTGATTTCTCTTATTTTATTTTGATGATCATTCCTACTTATGTAGGTTGGGCTCAACAAAATATTTTCGCATTAGGAAGAGACAGTTGGTGACTGAAATTTCGTAAATAGACATCGCCGCTACGAAAAACGGCTTTGTTTTAATGACTTCCATCCGAACTCGCGTATCACATCTGCCACACTCTCCCCCCTATTACGTGATAATACAAAACGAGCTGCCTTTTTTTGCACCTTTTCGATGTCCTCCGTCAATCCCACCTGGTAAGGATCCCACACCGCGCAGCAATATTCTAACAGAGGACGAACGAGTGTGATATAAGCTGTCTCTTTAGTGGACTTGTTGCATCTTCTAAGTGTCCTGCCAATGAAACGCAACCTTTGGCTCACCTTCCCCACAATATTATCTATGTGGTCTTTCCAACTGAAGTTGTTCGTAATTTTAACACCCAAGTACTTAGTTGAATTGACAGCCTTGAGAATTGTACTATTTATCGTGTAATCGAATTCCAACGGATTTCTTTTGGAACTCATGTGGATCACCTCACACTTTTCGTTATTTAGCGTCAACTGCCACCTGCCACACCATACAGCAATCTTTTCTAAATCGCTTTGCAACTGATACTGGTCTTACTAGAAGGTAAATTACAGCATCATCTGCGAACAACCTAAGAGAACTGCTCAGATTGCCACCCAGGTCATTTATATAGATGAGGAACAGCAGAGGTCCCAGGATGCTTCCCTAGGTAACACCTGATATCACTTCAGTTTACTCGATGATTTGCCGTCTATTACAACGAACTGCGACCTTCCTGACTGGATATCACGAATCCAGTTGCACAACTGAGACGATACCCCATAGGCCCGCAGCTTGATTAGAAGTCGCTTGTGAGGAACGGTGTCAAAATCTGTCCTGAAATCTAGAAATACGGAATCAACTTGAGATCACCTGTCGATAGCGGCCATTACTTCGTGCGAATAAAGCGCTAGCTGCGTTGCACAAGAACGATGTTTTCTGAAACCATGCTGATTACGTATGAATAGATCGTTCCCTTCGAGGTAATTCATAATGTTTGAATACAGTATATGCTCCAAAGCCCTACTGCAAACCGACGTCAATGATATAGGTCTGTAGTGCGATGGATTACTCCTACTACCCTTCTTAAACACTGGTGCGACCTGCGCAATTTTCCAATCTGTAGGTACAGATCTATCGGTGAGGGAGCGGTTGTATATGATTGCTAAGTAGGGAGCTATTGTATCAGCGTAATCTGAAAGGAACCTAATCGGTATACAATCTTGACCTGAAGACTTGCCCGTATCAAGCGACTGGAGTTGCTTCGCAACTCCTAAGGTATCTACTTCTAAGAAACTCATGCTAGCACCTGTTCGTGTTTCAAATTCTGGAATATTCCATTCGTCTTCCCTGGTGAAGGAATTTCGGAAATCTGCGTTCAATAACTCCGCTTGAGCGGTACAGTCGTCGGTAACAGTACCATCGGCACTGCGCAGCGAAGGTATTGACTGCGTCTTGCCGCTTGTGTACTTTACATACGACTAGAATTTCTTCGAATTTTCTACCAACTTTCGAGACAATGTTTCGTTGTGGAACCTATTATAGGCATCTCGCATTGAAGTCCATGCCAAATTTCGCGCGTCTGTAAATTTTAGCCGATCTTCGGGATTTCGCGTTCTTCTGAACTTCGCATGCTTTTTCCGTTGCCTCTGCAACAGCGTTCGGACCTGTTTTGTGTACCATGGGGGATCAGTTTCATCTCTTACCAATTTATGAGGTATAAATCTCTCAATTGCTGTTGCTACTATATCTTTGAATTTGAGCCACATCTCGTCTACATTTGTGTAGTCAGTTCGGAAGGAATGGAGATTGACTCTTAGGAAGCCTTCTAGTGACACTTAATGCGGTTTTTTAAATAAAACTATTTTGCTTTTGTTTCTGGTGGATTTAGAAGAAACGGTATTGAGCCTAGCTGTATCAGTCATGATGCTCTCTATTAACTCTGGATTGTTTGTGGCTATGAGGTCAAGTGTGTTTTTGCAACCATTTACAATTCTCGTGGGTTCGTGGACTAACTGATCGAAATAACTTTCGGAGAAAGCATTTAGGACAATCTCGGAAGATGTTTTCTGCCTACCACCAGTTTTGAACAAGTATTTTTGCCAACATATCGAGGGAAGGTTGAAGCCCCCACCAACTATAACCGTATGAGTGGGGTATTTATTTGTTACGAGACTCAAATTTTCCCTGAACTGTTCAGCAACTATATCATCGGAGTCTGGGTGTCGGTAGAAGGAGCCAATTATTAACTTAGTTCGGCTGTTAAGTATAACCTCCACCCATACCAATTCGCACGGAGTATCTACTTCGGCTTCACTACAAGAAAACCACTACTGACAGACACAAACACTCCACCACCAATTCTGCCTAATCTACCTTTCCTGAACACCGTCTGAGACTTCGTAAAAATTTCGGCAGAACTTATTTCAGGCTTTAGCCAGCTTTCTGTACCTATAACGATTGCAGCTTCCGTGCTTTCTATTAGCGCTTGAAGCTCAGGGACTTTACCAGCACAACTACAAGAATTTACAACTACAATTCCGACTGTTCCTTGATCCAAGCACGACCTGTATTTGCCATGCACCCTTTGAGATTGCAGCCCACCCCGTACTTTCCCGAGGCCTTCTAAACTAAAAAACCGCACAGTCCACGCCACACAGTCCCCGCTCCCAGTGTAGCCGCCAGCTGAGTGTAGTGAACTCCTGACCTATTCAGCAGAACCCGAAACCCCACCACCCTATGGCGCAAGTCAAGGAATCTGTAGGCAACACGGTCGCAAAACCGTCTGAGCCTCTGATTCAGACGCTCCACCCGGCTCTGCACCAAAGGTCAGCAGTCGATTGTGTCAAGGATATTCCAGATGGTGAGCTCTGCCTTCATCTCGTAAGCAAGACCGGCAGCCTTCACCAAATCAGCCGCTGGAATCCAGGGAGAATTTCCTCTGATCCAAAGCGTCACACGTCATAAGTGCCGACATGTGCCACCACCTGCAGCTGGCTGCACCCTGTGCTCCTCATGGCATCCGGAAGGACCCTTTCCACATCAGGACTGGCTCCACCCGGAATGCACACGGAGTGCACACTGGATTTCTTCCCCTCCTTAGCCGCCATATCCCTAAGGGGCCCCATTACGCGCCTAACATTGGAGCTCCCAACTACCAATAACCCCACCCTCTGCGATTGCCCTGACCTTGAAGGCTGAGAATCATCCTCTGAAACGGGGCAGGTAGCTGCATCTGGCTCAGCCAGAGACAGTACCTGAAACCTGTTTCAGACGCACCGGGGAGGCTTTCTGGTCAGCCTCCGGGGACGTCTTTCGCTGCCTGCCATACCTTGAAACGACCTCCCAATAAGCCACAGGCGAGAGCTCAGCCCTACTGCGGGCAACAACCAGGGCAACCACAGCGGCAGACCAATCTGGGGCCAGACGGAACGAGGTTGACATCCCTGTGATACCCAAGTCAGGCTCCCCACAGTGGTACCCATTGGCAACAGCCTCAAGCTGCGTGACCGAAGTCAGCGCCGCCTGCAGCTGTGAGCGAAGGGATGCCAACTCAGCCCTCATCTGAACACAGCAGTCGCAGTCCCTGTCCATTCTAATCGATGTTGAGCAACAGTTACTGAAACATGAGTCTGTGCCTAGATAACGCAAGGGAAACACGCAAAGAATGTATGCACTTACCTGTACAAATGCCTAACGACTGCGCTACAATCTGCCTGAATTTACGATTACAGTAGCTAAAACTCGAATTTACACCTCCTATACGAAACTCACCCGCAATTTAAGTAAGAATCTACGAAGTGAACACAGAAAAGAAGCTATATACGTATCTTTCTGCGCCGTCGATGTGCACCAACTGTGAGTTGCGCAGTTCAAGCTCGCCTAGGAACCAGTGACATCAGATAGCACCAGCGACCGGAGCCACGTTTGAAACTGCAGCTCGCTTCTCCCTACAAGCGACACTGAAGAATACCACCTGAAGATGCTACATCTATTAGAAGGCGACACGCACGGAAAACTTGGTCTCGATCCTACACACGCCTTCCTCAGAAAGACGACCTTCTGACCCAACACTTTTCACCGGGAATCATCAAGGTGTTCCATCGTTTTCTAACGACAACGTACTTCTTGTAATGCTACGAACATTACGACATAATGTATGTCACAGTTATGGGATGGTCGCTGTCTCCACCAGTGGAAAATTTCTTCTTGGAGCACCTTTAGGGCCAGGCTCTGAAATCTGCGACGATGGCTCCGTCTTGCTAAATATGGTACGTTGATGAATACCATCCCGATATGGCCTCGTGGTTCGTCGATCACATGAGCGTTGTCCATCCCAACATTAAATTTACTATCGATATGGAGGACGGCATAATGCCGTTCTTGGATGCTTTAGTTGGGCGGAAGGCAGGAGGCTGGCTTGGTCATGCAGTTTACAGGAAAACAACACACACTGATCGATAATTGAAACTCCTGTACACATAAAAGCAGTTCTGAACACATCAGGACACAGAGAAAAGATTATGCGACTTCCACTTACAGTCTGGATTGCAGTGATAATGGTTACAGTAAGGAAGACTGCAAACGTTTCGGTTGCCACCAATAAAGGATGCCTTGTGTATCGGCAGAAGAGGACAAACTAGCTGCTCTCCTGCCATACTGTGGGGTAACGATCAGCAAGTTGTAAAGTATGGTGCACAGGCAGTTCTGAGACCAGTGTTCCGGCCCACCATCTAGGTACGAGATACGCTGCGCCTTGTAATAAGTTTCGAGTGCCCGATATGTATAGTAACTCTTGTGAATGCCGCAGTACCTAAAAGGTGTTTCACATATTACACGCTTCTAGAGGTTGTCAAGGGGCTTCAGTATATTAAGTTTCGCATAGGAACCCATGTCCGGAAACGTCATTCTGTGACACTACAGAGTGTGTAATCTATAACCACCAGCACCTCTAAATGTCTGTATGTACAGGCTGATTCCATGATGATGATACAAACATTCAAGAACAATAGAGAAGGATAAATGTATCAATTTGAAGAAGGATCCCTGTGCACAAAACGAACGAGTCGAAAGTTGTAAGCAAAAACCGTTTCATGCCTCTGACAGTGCAATACGTGTGCTGACACTGTCGTACCTACGAATTGATGCAGGTACTGTCAGTCACGGTATTACGGACAAAAACAACGAAAAAACTACACAATAAACATGCGATCTAAAATGCATACTTGAGGAGTTATGAGCACTTGTTCTTATCACCTACTACGGAACACGTCTCGTCTACTGAGCAAGTGCTCATAGCTCATTAGGTATGCATTTTAGAGACTAACTGTATTAGACATATTTGATTGTCTTAGTCAGATCCCTTAATCGGGCAGGTAGGTTAGAAAATTTAAAAAGGGAAATGGATAGGTTAAAGTTAGATATAATGGGAATTAGCGAAGTTCGGTTATAAATAGAAAATGAAATAGGGGTAATGCAGGAGTAGCTTTAATAATGAATAAAAAAACAGGAGTGCGGGTAAGCTACTACAAACAGCATAGTGAACGCCTTATTGAGGCCAAGATAGTCACGAAGCCCACGCCTACTACAGTAGTACAAGTTTATATGCCAACTAGCTCTGCAGATGACGAAGAAATTGAAGAAATGTATGTGAAAGAAAGAAATTATTCAGATACTGAAGGGAGACGAAAATTTAATAGTCATGGGTGACTGTAATTCGATAATAGGAAAAGGAAGAGAAGGAAACGTAGTAGGTGAATATGGACTGGGAGTAAGAAATGAAAGAGGAAGCCGCCTAGTAGAATTTTGCACAGAGCATAACTTAATCATAGCTAACACTTGGTTCAAGAATCATAAAGGAAGGTTGTATACATGGAAGAAACCTGGAGATATTGACATGTTTCAGACAGATTATACAATGGTAAGACAGAGATTTAACAACGAGGTTTTAAATTGTCAGACATTTCCAAGGGCGGATGTGGATTCTGACCACAATCTATTGGTTACGAACTGTAGATTAAAACTGAAGAAACTGCAAAAAGATGGCAATTTAAGGAGATGGGACCTGGATAAACTGACTATATCAGAGGTTATACAGAGTTTCAGGGAGAGCATAAGGGAACAATTGACAAGAATGGGGGAAAGAAATACAGTAGAAGAAGAATGGGTAGCTTTGAGGGATGAAGTAGTGAAGGCAGCAGAGGATCAAGTATATAAAAAGACGAGGGCTAGTAGAAATCCTTGGGTAACAGAAGAAAAATTGAATTAAATTGATGAAATGAGAAAATATAAAAATGCTGTAAATGAAGCAGGCAAAATGGAATACAAACGTCTCAAAAATGAGATCGACAGGAAGTGCAAAATGGCTAAGCAGGCATGGCCAGAGGACAAATCTAAGGATGTAGAGGGTTATCTCACTAGAGGTAAGATAGATACTGCCTACAGGAAAATTAAAGAGATCTTTGGAGAAAAGAGAACCACTTGTATGAATATCAAGAGCTCAGATGGAAACCCAATTCTAAGCAAAGAAGTGAAAGCAGAAGGGTCGAAGGAGTATATAGAGGGTCTATACAAGGGCTATGCTCTTGAAGGCAATATTATGGAAATGGAAGAGGATGTAGATGAAGATGAAATGGGAGATACGATACTGCGTGAAGAGTTTGACAGAGCACTAAAAAACGTAAGTCGAAACAAGGCCCTGGGAGTAGACAACATTCCATTAGAACCACTGACAGCCTTGGGAGAGCCACTCCTGACAAATCTCTACCATCTGGTGAACAAAATGTATGAGACAGGCGAAATACCCTCAGACTTCAAGAATAATAATTCCAATCCCAAAGAAAGCAGGTGTTTACAGATACGAAAATTATCGAACTATCAGTTTAATAAATCACGCCTGCTAATTACTAACGCGAATTCTTTACAGACGAATGGAAAAACTGGTAGAAGCCGACCTCGGGAAAGATCAGTTTGGATTCCGTAGAAATGTTGGAACACGTGAGGCAATACTGGCCCTACGGCTTATCTTAGAAGCTAGATTAAGAAAAGTCAAACCTACTTTTCTACCATTTGTAGACATAGAGAAAGCCTTTGACAATGTTGACTGGAATACTCTCTTTCAAATTCTGAAGGTAGCAGGGGTAAAATACAGGGTGCGAAAGGCTATTTACAATTTGTACAGAAACCAGATGGCAGTTATAAGAGTCGAGGGGAACGAAAGGGAAGCAGTGATTGCGAAAGGAGTGAGACAGGTTTGTAGCCTCTACCCGATGTTATTCAATCTGTATATTGAGCAAAGTAAAGGAAACAAAAGAAAAATTCATAGTAGCTATTAAAATCCATGGAGAAAAAATAAAAATTGTAATGCTCGCCGATGACATTGCAATTCTGTCAGAGACAGCAAAGGACTTGGAAGAGCAGTTGAACGGAATGGACAGTGTCTTGAAAGGAGGATATAAGATGAACATCAACAAAAGCAAAACGAGGATAATGAAATGTAGACGAGTTAACTCGGGTGATGCTGGGGTAATTAGATTAGGAAATGAGACACTTAAAGTAGTAAACGAGTTTTGCTATTTTGGGCGCAAAATAACTGATGATGGTCGAAGTAGAGGGGATATAAAATGTAGACTGGCAATGGCAAGGAAAGCGTTCCTGAAGAAGAGAAATTTGTTAACATCGAGTATTGATTTAAGTGTCAGGAAGTCGTTTCTGAAAGTATTTGTATGGAGCGTAGCCATGTATGGAAGTGAAACATGGACGATAACTAGTTTGGACAAGAAGAGAATAGAAGCTTTCGAAATGTGGTGCTACAGAAGAATGCTGAAGATTAGATGGGTAGATCACATAACTAATAAGGAGGTATTAAACAGAATTGGGGAGAAGAGGAGCTTGTGGCACAACTTGACTAGAAGAAGGTATCGGTTGGGAGGACATGTTCTGAGGCATCAAGGGATCCTCAGTTTAGTATTGGCAAGCAGCGTGGAAGGTAAAAATCGTAGAGGGATACCAAGAGAAGAATACGCTAAGCAGATTCAGAAGGATGTAGGCTGCAGTACGTACTGGGAGATGAAGCAGCTTGCACAGGATAGAGTAGCATGGTGAGGTGCATCAGACCAGTCTCAGGACTGAAGACCATAACAACAACATAGTCGATACAGTCACCGCTGGAACTTTCCAACCGCAACCTTAGCAACAACAGTTCCACTACGTGTAATCCAATGTCAGAGGTATGAGAAAGTTTTTCACGTATAACTTCCGACCCGTTCGTTTCTGGTAGAGGGACCCTTACTTCAAATTAATACATTTGTTTTTCTCCATCGTCCTAGAAAGTTTGTAACATCATCACGGAATCAAATTGTTTATAAACACATTTATAGGCGCCGACGCCTATAACTTCGACGCTCTGTAGTATCTTGGATGACGTTTCCGGATATGTATTCCTATGTGAAATATAGTCTATTAAATCTTATTTACAAACTCTAGAGCCGTGCAACATGAATTGTGAAACACCCTCTATATAGAGGTCAAACAGTTCAGATTGTTGCGGAGCGTTGTACCGAAAACCATCGACACATCAAACAAAAGGAGTCTGACTAATCGGTTATAGGTGAGGACCGCCTGGAAAATGAACACAAAATACAATTTTGAAAAATATTCAAAATACGTAAAAAAGCTGCATGATGTGTACTACTCTCCACACAACATTAGGGTAGGAATTCCACGTCACACCACTGCCGGTCAAAGTTTTGTGTGTGATTAGTGAGTCTGATCACAGAGCACTAGCAAATAGTCGTCGAGGATCATTCATCAGAATCTGTATACTCATGCACGTCGGCTGTAAATGAGAATATGCAGCAGGTCTGGCGATTGAATGACTATGTTGTTACTTTAGAAGCTGCATGGTGCTACGAGTTCCGCTTAGACGATCCGGGACTGCATTAGTGGACTCACCCACAGGTTTTTAAAACTTGTTTTGAATGAAACTTGGGATGCTCCTTTGATGTGGAACAAACCACCGAATACGAATAATAATGGAAAAATGTTGTCAAATGGTGGCACTTGATGAAATGTACTGGCTGCTAGTTATCCAGTCTCTCCGGATTTCATATTTATAAAAATGAATAGGGTAACACTTTTATATTCTTCTCCGTTTGAGTAAAGGTTTAATCCAATTACTTCCAGGGAGTTTCTCCTTGAAATCTTATCTTAGGCATTGATTTGAAAGTTTTATGAATCTCGTCATCAACCTGACTAGATGGAGCCTGACGAGAGAGGCCTACGGTGTTGAGATGTGTACCGATGCAAGACATCACAATTCTTGAGTAACAGAGGTGATCCGCGCCGACATTTGTCGCTGGCGTCGCAATCACGCCGAATCAAAAATCAACGACTGGTGTGGCATATTTTTTGCATCGTTCGGCTTACCTCGGTAGCTATTTCGTTGGAAGACTCGAATATTTTGTATTAATTCATCCTCTTTGAAATCAAACAATTTACAACACTTCAACTCAAAAATGGTTCAAATGACTTTGAGCACTATGTGACTTAACAGCTGAGGTCATGAGTCCCCTAGAACTTAGAACTACTTAAACTTAACTAACCCAAGGACATCACACTCATCCACGCCCAAGGCAGGATTCGAACCTGCGACCGTAGGGGTTGCGCGGTTCCAGACTGAAGCGCCTAGAACCGCTCGGCCACTCCGGCCGGCCACTTCAACTCAGTAAAACTTTGCATATAGTTCAGTTCATTCTGATAAATTATCGTGAATGGACCGCATTAATTTATTCTGTTTGAGAAACAAAGAAAACAAGAATCTTTGTTTATGTAAAGTGACTGTCCATTTGAAGAACTTGTCATACAAATTTAAAAGCGCTGAGGTATAGCGCCAACATAATAACTCTCCAGTGACTTTAGTCTTGGTCAAATCTGACTGGGTGAATGTATAAAATTTGTGACCCAAGGCTTAAACGCTCGGCTGGCTTTTTCCTTACTACTTGTCAAAGTGGATGAGCATAATTTTATGATAACCAAGAGAACATAAAATTTGTCTGTATTCAATCTTCAGACGTGCCATAAGATTCAGCATAAATTAACAAAATGAGCCTATGTACTAATGGTTGTATAATAAATCAAAATAGAACCAAACATGTACAAGACGTTCTTGTTTTGAGTAAATATGGTTCATAATTCGTATGTGTGTATACTTGAAATTAATATCCAACTTCATATTGTTGTTTTCAACTGAAACGCTAATATTTAAAGCCAAGGTCATATAAAGTAAAGGAAATGGCATCTTTCAGATGTATGGTATCTTTAATCAAGAAAAGCTACACCCGTGGAATGGTAGCAACAATATTTACCAATAGAGACCTCTGCTACCCAACAATAATTCGCAGTATATGGCTTTTTAGTACCTGTTAACAGTATTTCGCTGTGTACGAATCAGAGAATACGTGGTTAAGGTATTACTCACCGCCACGCGTATCATTCGATTCTTTCATTAGCTTCGTACTAAAGGAATGTAATTATATTGCGTCCGTTCTTCTTTGTTTGTCCTGTGCCTACGTAAAACATATTTTCATGGTCCTAAGAGAGCCATTTTGTGACGGAGGAAATTTCAGTCCTCTGCATGAAAAAAATCATTGGAGGAATACAGATACTGTCATTCTGTTGATAATTTCTAAGTTTCTACGAAGTATTTTGATAATTAGTTATTTATTGATCACTCATCATCTATGTTTAGTTCTTTCAAGCATTTGTGAATGAATGTGGAATGGTAGCGTCGTCAGCTCATGGTATTGCCCAACGAAGCCTGCAACTTCAGATCGAGCATTAAATTCAATAACTCGCATAAAGAAAGTTTTAATCATTTTACGGTGATCAGATGAAGTTACCTTCAGGTGAAAAAGATCGCTACGCATAGAACTACCGTGTACATTCCACCAACAGTCCTTTTTTTGTGTGTGATCTTTAATAATGAATCACCAGTTGGATCGTAATACTTAACTTTGTTGAACGTAGCATCCAATACTAACATAGGAATATTTCATTCTACTCAGAAATATATTTTTAAATAGTAAAACTAGGAATATCAGCTTTTAAGATATCACACATTCTGATCGACAATATAATCAGAGCCCTTACACATCTTTCATTAAGTCCTGATCTCTCCCCATGCGATTTCCACATTTTTCGACCCCTGCAGAAAGACATTAGTGGCCATTGATTTGTTTCGAACAATGAGGTGCACGCCTGGGTAGAATCATGGTTCCGCAGGCACCGACCGTCTTGTCTCACCGTGGATAAAATTTATAAACAGTTGCAGCTATTATATTTAAAACAATAAACAGTTTACTTTATTTTTTTCTAGCTATTTCGCTTTTATTTGACTGCCCTTTGCACTGTATGATACCATCGACTGATTTTGTCCAAGTTATTGTCCGATAGTCCACTGACAGCCCTTAAAAGTTAATGAATACATGAAGAACATTCTAGTGTCAGGTAAGAGATCTTTGCGAGCACTTCCCCCAAGGCGTCTGTGGTTCTCCATGGTCTCTTTGACAAGCTCTGCACTGCCCGAAAATTGACATTTAATACTCGTTATCCTCGACTACAGTAATCAGAATCGATGTGTTAATTAAGACAGTTTTTCACTATAGTTATAGGTTTTCCGTTCGGCTAATACGCTGGCGGGCTTTATGAGCTTCACGAGAGGATGCTGCTCCCAACTTCCTAAGCACTTTATCGATTTCAACACCCACACTTTTGTAATTAATAATTTTAAAGTGTATTTACCTCGCTTTTTTATTTTTTCCAAAATCGCCTTACGCGTTTCAACATTTCGTCATTTTCGAAGGCTAAACTGGTATCAGAAGAAACGAAATGTGATTATTTTTCACCATTGGGCGGAAACATAGCTTTGTGATGTCAATAAGCTAGATTGGCCTCACAAAGGTGATGTCATAATGTGAATCACAGGATGTTGTCAAATGGATACACCATATCACCTAAAAATTCTTAACTAAGATACAAGTGCAAACTGCTATCAAGGAGCAAGAGACAACGAAATGTACAAAACCACTGAAAAGTGGGGTACCGGCTGCCTCATTCTACCTTCCTCAGTAGCTTAGCACCTTCGAAAACTTTCCCAAAATTTTTGGCGTTCGAACGTATTCGCCCTTCTTTATGCTGAGAGAGAAGGAGACAGTGGCAGTGAGAAAGAGACGGAAACGCAATAAATACTACAAGACAGTAGTCAGGGGCTGTGGTATAGAAAATGAGAGAGAGAGAGAGAGAGAGAGGAACACAGTGGCAGTGGAACATAGTTGACGGTGACAGAACAGTGTGAGGTTGAGTGATCCAGAAAGAGGACGTGGAAGTGGGCTAGTGTTAGTGCTAACGATGGAGATAGTTTGTGATAAAACAACGAGGAAGAGAGGTAGTGACAATGAGAAGAGATAGCAGCAGCAATAGGAAGGAATGATTGAGGTAGTAGCAGTAAGAGAGGGCAAGACAGTGACATGAGAGGAGGCAGTATTAGTAGACTGCACGAAGGACACTGTGACTGCGAGACCGAGCGCAGCGATAGAGAGACACAAAGAGATAACAACAATGAGTTACATAGAATGAGTGAGTAGCGAGAATGGGAAAGTGGGAGAGAATGGGTATGAGCGACTCACAGCGATCTGCTAGTGGATGTGAGGGAGCTACAGTTAAGACAGTTTGTCGGACTGAGAGGTGAGTTCCATGTTTAAGTGAGCACGAACATGTTCGCTCGCTAAAATATTTGGAGAAATTTGTTAAGGTGTTGAGGGAGGCATAATGAGGCAGCTGGTACCCTACCTTTCAATGTCTTTTAATAAACAGGGGCATTTTCGCCTCTTTTGTGCTCCGATACCATCATGTTTCCTCCGATATTATACTGCAATTTAAACGGATTGTTATTTCCATGAAAACGATTTCTTAGTCACAGAGCCACAGATGTTTTATAAACGTTATTTTGGATGATCCAGTATTAATCCTATTTTCCTTCTCATCCCTCACCTCTTTCCGTTCCCCACCCCCTTTTCTAATTAAATTAGTTTTAGTTTTCCTAATTTCTCATATGTACAATTCCAGCACATGTTCTATTACGTGGCTATATCTGTCCCGTGAGAGTTATCTTAGATTCGTATGAAAAACTGTGTTATGCATGTATGTGAAAATAGCAACCAATTATGTAAGGCGGGATGTCAGTATACCATTACCACCAATGTTGAACTGGTTTTATATGACTTTAATTCTGGGTGGTTGAAGATGGTGGTGGTGGTTAGTGTTTAACGTCCCGTCGACAACGAGGTCATTAGAGACGGAGCGCAAGCTCGGGTTAGGGAAGGATTGGGAAGTAAATCTGCCGTGCCCTTTCAAAGGAACCATCCCGGCATTTGCCTGAAACGATTTAGGGAAATCACGGAAAACCTAAATCAGGATGGCTGGAGACGGGATTGAACCGTCGTCCTCCCGAATGTGAGTCCAGTGTGCTAACCACTGCGCCACCTCGCGTGGTTGAAGAGTCATAATTTTATAAGGCCATAAAAAACTGATGAATCTTCTTATTAAGAAGATAAGATGCGTTTCGCTTTATTTTAAGTCATCTTTAGAGATCCGGTTTTTTTGTTGTGCACAGAAGCATGAGTGTTTTAAGTGCAGTGAAAGTGCTCTGCGCAAATACAAATAGTCATCACATACAAGTGGAAGACGAAGAAGAATGGAATAAAGAACAAAAAAACCTGACCACTGAAGATGCTTTAAAATAAAGTGAAACCCGTTTTGTCTTAATAAGACATTTATTACAGTTGCTAAGGACAGCAGTTAACCTATACAACTATTGATACTACTGATGTATGTCATTTGCAGGGTTGGGTCTTCCCAATTTGTTTCACTTTCCTCTCTTTGTGGCGCTTATGTATTAGTTCTCATTTCACTGAGTTGCTCTATCATTGGAGGAAAGGGCAATGCATGAGCGCCGCCTTCTCTTCAAAAGTAATTTCAGCATTTCATGACTAATACTTCCGTATTTTGTAAAATATTGTCTAATGGTATTTAGGAATTTTTTACCTATGCAATTATTTTACACACCGTAATTAGTTGAAAACTGTACTTTCCAACAATTTGCGTCGTTGTACCCCAGTGCCGCCCAACGGTTTCTTCCACTGTATCCTTTTCGACCTTTCAGAGCTGTTAAAAGAAAAACCTTTTGTGAGACATCTTCAACTTTTATAGTCCTGTCTTCCTCAGTTGCGTGTAATATTACGGTATATTGATAATTTTTACTTATGGACCGTCTGACAGCAACTGCGAGGCTTTGTAAACTGAATTTTCATGAATTTTTTACGATGTGTTGATGGAAAACTTAGTTGTGAACAAACAAACGTATCGTCTACGAAGTATATAGCTCTGTCTAGTACGTTAGTACATTTCGTTTCAACCTCTTGGTAGCGGTTTCACTTGTGCCTTAGTTAAGAATGTTGATGACATCCAACGTATCCATTTGAGAATTTTCTATGATTCACTTAGGACAAATTCAATAAGGTAAAAACCATATTCTACAACACTGTGTCTCTAATAAACCTACACTGTGTCTCTAATAATCAATGGTGAATATGTATTGGATTTAGTATTTTTTAATACCAGTTTAGTATTGGATTTCGTAGCCTTTGATAATGAAGGCATGTTGAAACGCGTAAGGCGAATTTCGGAACAATAAAAAAGTGTGGTCGACACATCTGAAAGTTATTGAAGTACGTCCACGCCGTTTCGTCTCATATCATGCATTTTGTAGTGAACTGTGCAGTAATTAATCGACAGTGCAAAAATCACTATCTTCGGGTTAGGAGCGACCAAATAATTTACTATACGTTAGAAAAAAGGTAGAAAATTTATTTTTTTGAGCTTGTACTAATAGCATCACAACATCACTGATGTCATTTATGGTATTGTTACATGCAAAAATCGATATACGACTGCAGCAGGAATCATCTCCTATTGCGGCCGGCAGCAGTAATCTGTTTCGGTGAAACGATACTGGTAGAGTGAACGTCGTTACTCAGAGGCTGTCGTTTCATCTGCGACGGCTGGTACACGTTCGACACATACCACGACACTGGTGTAGTCCACAAAACAGCAGATGACATTGTCTACCAGTTTTTCTTCTGAGTGTTGCTTCTGGCGAGGTCACTATGAGAAACCTCCACAGCTACTTCTGATCATTCATTATTAGAAAATCGGTGATTTCGAATAAATCTTTCATTCTGCAGTTGGTATGTGGTGTTTTAAAATAACTAGCATTTTGTAGTGTGCATCTTCCTGTTGACACTCGCAAGCAATGCGATAGGTATAACCTTCTTAGAAGGTTAAATTTCTTTTCTGCGACTACTTGCTTATTATTTAGTTCAAATGTGTGTGAATTCTTAAAGGACCAAACTGCATAGGTCATCGGTCCCTACACTTACACACTACTTAAACTAACCTATGCTAAGAACAACACACAAACACACACACACTCATACCCGGGGGAGGACTCGAACCTCCGGCGGAAGGGGCCGCGCAGTCCGTGACATGGCGCCTCAAACCACGCAGCCACTCCACGCGGCAATACTTAGTTACTTGACCAGAATGTTAATTAAGGGTTGCCCTAAGGATGATATATTAACTGAATACTTAGTTCAGTATTTTGGGACCGATGGAAACGAAACATGTGAAGCTATCAACTTTTCTGGGATGAATCTTCTTCAACGAAGTGAGAGTTATAATATTTGCATTTATATTAATAAATGCTAATCTCATTGTTTGCGCAATCGAAATATGTTTAAATGCCTTTGACCGCAGAGTAATCTACAGGAAAGAAAGGACAAAATGGGAAATAAAACTCATGGACAATTTTAATAATCAATTCCAATATTTATTCTTTTCTACCATTGTAAAATTCGCCATTTTTTCCTGATCCATGAAATTACTGTCGATAGAAATAATGAGGATAAATTTTCCATGCGCAAAACGCACTTTAACCGTTTATTGCATCGCAAATTAAAATTGCAAATTCGTTTCATATTTATGAAAACGTGCTCATTTCAATTCAGTGAACTGTGTTTTTTTCTTTGTGGAAAACAGTGAGTACTATTACTGCTCTTTGTGCGGGTGTAACGAGATTTAAAACTGATTTCTATTTTAAAGTGGAAACAGTTTCAATATTCCTGTATATTCATTGTTTCTAAATACGTCTAAATCATACGGCAGTATGTCGTAGATTTTGCCTCCCTTACGTTCAGATTCTAACTATTGCCTTTTCGCTAAGATTGTTTTTCAGTATTAAGGTTCCTACGTAGCTGTCAATAGCAGACGGGAGATATAAAAGCATTTTCTGTTTCGGATGTGATACCGGTGTTTGTAGCGCATGATAGCAAGTCTTCAGCAGTAGCGTCGGTGTCACTTGAGTAGAAGGGTTGTTTAATCAGGAAGGAGTCATTATGGAGTAATGTTATGGGGTAATTCATCTTTAAGAAAGCGAGTCTTCATTGATCAAAATCGTGCGCTAAGAATAATATGTTGTGCCCACAAACGATCATCTTCCAGGCATATGTATAAGGAAGTAGGTATTTTGACTACTGCTTAACAGTATATATAATCCCTCATGAAGTTTGTTTTTAATAATCTAATGCAGTTCGAAAGGAACAATGCTGTACATAATTTCAGAACCATAAGAAATAAATGAGTTACATTACTCCACGTTGTGACTATCCTCAAGACAAAAAACGATGCACAATGCTGAAACAACAGCTTGTTATCATTTACCCACTGACATAAAATTCTTGACAGACAGCAAAGTGAAATTTGCAAACAAACAAAAAAAGTTTCTCCTTTACATCCTCTTCTATTCCGTAGAGGAATTTCTATTATTGTAATGTCTAAAGATGGCGAGTTCAAATTACTGACAACTGCATATCAGCTTGCGGCCTTATTTAAACATAAATTTGTTGTTTGAATATATAAAGACTCGCTCCACATCATTACTATTTATTGTACAAATTATAAATGGAACATGAAACTATGTAACGAGCTAAGTGCACGCTTTGAGTTCTTATATGTGGTGCTGTAGTTACTAAAATACATGCTAAAAGATACACTACGTGATCAAAAGCATCCGGACATCCCCAAAAACATAAGTTTTTCATATTAGGTGCACTGTGCTGCTACCTACTGCCAGGTACTCGGTACCAGCGATCTCAGTAATCATTTGACATCGTGAGAGGTCGGACTGGTGCGCTCCGCGGAGCTCACGGACTTCGAACGTGGCCAGGTGATTGGGTGTCCCATGTGTCATACGTCTGTACGCGACATTACCACACTCCTAAACAGCCCTAGGTGCACTGTTTCCGGTGTTATAGTGAATTGGAAACCTGAAGGAACACCAACAGCACAAAAGAGTACAGGCCAACCTCGTCTTTTGACTGACAGAGACCGCCGACAGTTGAAGAGCGTTTTAATGTGCAATAGGCTGACATTTATCCAGACCATCAGACAGGAATTCCAAACTGCACCAGGATCCACTGCAAGCACTATGACGGTTTGGTGGGAGGTGAGATAATTTGGATTTCATGTTCGAGAGGCTGCTCATAAGCAGCACATCAGCCGGTAAATGCCAAAAAACGCCTCGCTAGATGTAAGGAAGACTGAACAGTGGAAAAACGTTGTTTGGAGTAACGAATCACGGTACACATTGTGGCGATCCGATGACAGGGTATTGGTATGGCGAATGCCTGTTGAACGTCATCTGCCAGCGTGTGTAGTGCCAACACTAAAATTTGGAGGCGGTGGTGTTATGGTGTCGTGTTTTTCATAGAGGGGCTTGCAACCCTTGTTTTTTGCTGGCACTATCACAGCACAGGTCTACACTGATGTTTCAAGTACCTTCTTGCTTCCCACTGTTTAAGAGCTATTCGGGGATGGCGATTGCATTTTTCAACACGATCGAGCACCTGTTCGTAATTCACGGACTAGTGGATCGGTTACACGACAATAACATCCCTGTAATTGACTGGTCTGCACAGTCTCCTGACCTGATGCTATAGAACGCCTCTGGGATATTTTGCAACGCCGGCTTTGTGCCAGGTCTCGCCGACCAACATCGATACTTCTCCTCAATGCAGCACTCCGTGTAGAATGGGCTGCCATTTCCAAAGACATCTTTCAGCTCATGATTGAACGTATGCCCGAGGGAGTGGAAGCTGTCATCAAGGGTAAGGAGGGCCAACACCATATTGTGTTCCAGCATTACCGATGGAGGGTGCCACGAACTTGTAACTCATTTTCAGCTAGGTATCCGGATACTTTTGATCACAAAGAGTATTTCCGTATTGGTGGAAATATTTTCTTGTTATGTAAGAATAGCACAATTTTCTTTTAGAAACATCATTAAATTTAAGTCGTGTAATGTTTTACAATATGTGTACTGTGTGGTCTCCGTCCACAGTTCGCCAAGCAGGATCGAGTTTCAGACCTATCATGATGTCCCTAAACCGCTGAGGACGATTGTTGCAAAGGTTCAATTGCAAAATATACAGTCAATTTCTTTCCTCAGTTAACAAGCATCTCAGGTTTTTCACGTTTCTGATTATTTCAAAGTCTACGTTAAATCCTAAAATTCATTCTTTCCAGATGAAAGGAATGCATGTGTGTTGTTCTGTGCTATTCCACGCCATCCTTTTTGCTGCACAGATATTTTAAAGAGTAATAGGAGTTGTACTGTTTACATTTGTACTTCAATGTTTCAAAAAATCAGGACCAATAAATTTTACTGTTCCCCTGCAGCTGTCAGCGCAGGTGGATAAACATCAGCGAGAGTACAACGTAAACGCGTGCGTCACTTTGTAGCGGCACTGAAAACGGCTATTTTTATTTTCTGATTTATCATAAACGATTGACACATATATTTCAGTACTGATCTCTGTTTATTTCGATATATTTTTTTCTATTTATTATCCTTTGTTGATGTGTTAGGTGATATTTTAAAATTTCTACAACCTAACATCTTTTTAGCTATATGTACGACGGTTTTTACTTACGTGCAGACATCCTTGCCACAAGTCGATGAAGAAAAGAATTAGGATTTAAAATAAGCAGCCCATCATTCTTCTGCGAATTTAGTTGATTATCTTGGTTAGCTCTTAATCGTTACGGCGTGGAAGCGCTGTAACAAATATGTCAGAAGAGGCCGCGAACAGAATCGTGCGTTTTCTTTTTTTTTTTTTGGGGGGGGGGGGGTGTCTTGTTGCTCGGTTCGTATTTGAGCTAGGAACGTGGGGTAAGAGGGTACTGATTAGTCTCAGACCAAAGGAAATATGTATAGCCATTCGATCGTCTGCCTTACTGTAGCCATGTTCCATTATATTAAGCAAGGTGTGACCGACAAGTCGGAAATTGACGCTTAGGAACATTGTGCCAAGTGATTAAGTCCTTTTGCAAAATATTTTAGTACTCAAATCATTGCGCAACTAATGGCACCATTCGTATGGGCACTATGCGGATTTTACCTGCAAAAGCAGCCACCATTTAATAACTCCAGTATGGAGCGAGACTCAAGGTTCCAATCTGGTTGACTGGTATATCGGTGCTCGGCTATGATACGTTTTAACCATTTTGAAAAATGTTTCACTGTCTGCATTTTAAGCACAAAAAACATGTTTTTCTGGCAGGTTTCTGAACCGCCCCACTTCGATTCCGTAAAATTGTAGGAATCGGTATGAACACGAAGGTAAATAAATCAATAAAGTCAAAACAATTTTTTATTCAATAATATTCATCCTTTGTTGAAACGCGATGGTTTACTGTCAATCTGAATGTAGTAAGTAAAATTAGTACTTACGTGGACTGAATAAGGTGGAACAGTTCAAAGTGAACCAAACAAATGAAAAATGCATTCATTAGATGAAATCGAAAGTCACTTTCAAAAATCTAGCTTCATTTCTTTTTTACACCAAAAGCCACGTTCCTGTCGGTTTTTCTAGTCTCGCCACCTTGTGGATGACATCGGAAGTTCACTGAGGCTTTTTGCAGATGATGCTGTGGTGTATCGAGAGGTTGTAACTATGGAAAATTGTACTGAAATGCAGGAAGATCTGCAGCGAATTGACGCATGGTGCAGGGAATGGCAATTGAATCTCAGTGTAGACAAGTGTAATGTGCTGCGAATACATAGAAAGATAGATCCCATATCATTTAGCTACAAAATAGCAGGTCAGCAACTGGAAGCAGTTAATTCCATAAATATTCTGTGAGCACGCATTAAGAGTGATTTAAAATGGAATGATCATATAAAGTTGATCGTAGGTAAAGCAGATGCCAGACTGAGATTCATTGGAAGAACCCTAAGGAAATGCAATCCGATAACAAAGGAAGGTGCGACTGCTACGGTCGCAGGTTCGAATCCTGCCTCGGGCATGGATGTGTGTGATGTCCTTAGGTTAGTTAGGTTTAAATAGTTCTAAGTTCTAGGGGACTGATGACCACAGCAGTTGAGTCCCATAGTGCTCAGAGCCATTTGAACCATTTTTTTAACAAAGGAAGTAGGTTACAGTACGCTTGTTCGCCCACTGCTTGAATACTGCTCAGCAGTATGGGATCCGTACCAGGTAGAGTTGACAGAAGAGATAGAGAAGATCCAATGGAGAGCAGCGCGCTTCGTTACAGGATCATTTAGTAATCGCGAAAGCGTTACGGAGATGGTAGATAAATTTCAGTGGAGGACTCTGCAGGAGAGACGCTCAGTAGCTCGGTACGGGCTTTTGTTAAAGTTTCGAGAACATACCTTCACTGAAGAGTCAAGCAGTATATTGCTCCCTCCTACGTATATCTCGCGAAGAGACCATGAGGATAAAATCAGAGAGATTAGAGCCCACACAGAAGCATACCTACAATCCTTCTTTCCGCGAACGATACGAGAATGGAATAGAAGGGAGAACCGATAGAGGTACTCAGGTTACCCTCCGCCACACACCGTCAGGTGGTTTGCGGAGTATGGATGTAGATGTAGATGTAGATTTTTCACACTTCAGCGCATCGGTTCTAATTTTGTAAGGAGGTAGTCAAATCCCTGAATTAATGGTCGTCCTGTTTTGTGAAAGCCTTATCGGTTGGCCTGATAGATAGCTGTTCAATCGTCATCCGAGTCAACAAAAATCTATCTCGTTTGCCAAGTTATGGAGGTCTAATTTCAAAACTATGGTAGAGCAGAAGCACAAAAAAGGCGAATGTGTCCGAGGCCGAGTTATGGATGTAAAAGAAAGAAACTAGCTTTTCGACTGATCTGGCAGTTTCAAAGACATTTAAAAGAAAAATCTTGACATATTCCCCGACTTTTACTGCTTAACACCCCTTCTCCAGTGAAGTGAGGTATCTTAGCTGTAAGGTGTTGGCAGAATCGCTTCTTGCAATTTGTAAGCTGAAGTTCCTGACCCTGTACCAAAAACCGGGAAGATTCTGTCAACCTTAGTAAACATTATATAATATCATATGGCTGAAAAACATACGGTACTTGTAACAGCTAAAAAAAAATGTATGGGGGATAAATGTTGCAAAATATTGTAACAGTCTCAAACAGAGGAATCAAAGTTAGATGCATTTTAATATGAACTATATTTGGGACTTGAGCCATTAGAGACATACTGGAGATGCAAGAGAACAATCACTTCAGTTATGGTAGACATTGAGTAATTTGTTACACATACTCTCAATATGGGATGAGAACGCTATTCAGCACCTATGGGAGATCAAATTTCAGTGCTAACAGGTCATTAAAAATCAAGAACTCCGCGCGCCAACGATTATCAATGCAGTCAATACCAGAAAATGTTCTGTGAAAATCTTATCGCACAACATAGGAAAAGTGGTAAACTCGATAATGAATTACTTTTTAATTTTTTTAAATATATAACACAGAGCTCTTAATTATTAATTCAGCTCTTTGTCATTTATTTCAAAAATATATTACTGCTGGTGGGAACTGCCCGCAAAAATTTTCGAATTAGAAAAGTGTTTGCGGGCGCATTAAGATATAATAAATAGCTCAAATAATGACATGAAATGTTGCCGAGAATTACAGCTTACAGTGAAAGAGTTCCTCCGTGTACATATTTGGTAATTTATATCAGATTTTTCCATCGAGCAGTAAGTAACTTCCATTCGTGCAAGGAACACTTTCTCGCTGTAGATGCATGGGGGAACAAAGCGTACTGCTATTTGTCCCAGTAGTTTTTGTAATTACAGAGATGTTACGTAACTCCTTAGGCGTTTGTAGGTAACAGCTGCGTGCTTCTTCATAGTTCTGTGTAATGTACTGCAGTGCGTATTTTTTTCATGGTAAGTTTGCAGCAAATTAATACTTTGAAGTACTCTACAGAACTGTTTCGTGGGGAGTGAGAGTTTCTCACACAGAATATTCTAACTCTGTCAGTGAAGTTTTATTGTAGACCCAAGATCTCTTCATAGTAGTATCATCTTGTATTAATAGAGCCAAAATAAGTTGTATATGAAATTACGCTAAAGATAATTTTTTCCAGTCACTTTCCCATTGGTAGTGTCTATGACATAAACTAGTCTCTTGCAGATAAAAATGTATTTTTGGAGAAAGACGTAAAAGAAGTTAAATTTTAATAAAGTCAGTGGGAGAATTATGTTGTAGGTTGTTGAAATGTGTAAACACTAGTAATTGTAGACCATCATTTGCTAACTATAATTCGTCCATTCTATTTCCCAGATACAAATTCCTTTGACATTAACTTCAGAACAAGCCAAGCTCAGGATGCACGGATTGTGATTACCTACATGTGCTTGACAGAGTAAGGAGTTGGTCTTACACTGTCGACTCAGACATCCATTACAGATAATACTTGGGACAAATCATATTTCTCTCCAAATTAAAGCTTTAAGAGTTGTATCTGTTCACAGCCCACATAAAATTCCTTGAACGTAGGGGTTTCTTGGGTAATGAATCGTTTAAGAAGTAAGCCAGACTATACTAAATATGTAATAGTGCAAAGACAGTGTCTCTTATGTATTTTAATCACTCGAGCAGTGTTCTGACGTTACGTCAGTGGTTGAGATGAACCATCAGTTTTTCTGTCGCAGCTGCTATATTCATTTTTGAAATAGTTTGAGCAATGACCTATAAGCCAATACTCACTCCGTAACACACTCTACACATTGTCGCGAATTATGATTGAGAAGAGGATTTTGACTCAAGGTATTTGTAGGGGAGTGTACATAAGTATCTTTCTGACTTTCTTCTGGTACAGAATGGTGTTGTCATCAGCGCATGAAATAGTCCAGGAAATGGGTGCTGTCGGTGACATCGAATTCACGAATAAGTTTGTTATCAGTTAAATTACCTTTCCTAACGTGATAAGATTATGGTAGAATGTAATCACGTTTCTTACGTCGACTACAGGTCCTAATGTATTTCCTCATCCATTATCCAGTTCGCGTAGTGACTCGAGTTCGACCCATGAGCAATTCTTTAGTGGAGCGCTAGACAATTATACCAATTAAAATACCTTAACAACCACTTATTTCAACAACAAAAATGAGGGGTCACAACCGACAACCCACTTGGCCACTAGGGCACACACAAATTACAGATATGCAAGTCTGGAGGATATGCATGTTTAACAGTGTTCTCGAACTATTTTCATCCACGACTTCCGCCGCAAAAGGATTTCAGTTTGCTAAAAACGGTCATTTTCGTAATCTCCGTGCAGTCTAACGACTACTACTTCCTTATTAACAAAAATGGTAGATATAATCAATACCTCCCTGCAGTCGACAACAGCCATGAGGACCACCAACGTCAACCTGGAGCCTTGGTAATCTACTCAAAAACTGCTAGCCTGAGTTGCGCTACAGTTTCAATGCACATTAACAAATAACAAGCAAAATCTGCACCAACATCAGCCATATCAACAGCGGTTGAATAATCTGTGCAGTACTTAAAACCCACGAAAATTAAGTCAACAACTACAACAACTCCAATTATATCAACAGTTGTCCAGCTAATTTGAGCAGTACCTAAAGCCATTGGTAAATTTCTCTACAACAAACTGCTAACGAACACAATGACTGCCCAGAAGATCTGTGTAGCACTTACAATATGAAAATTTAATCATAACTGCAACAATACAAACGAATTTATAACTGGCCAAATGATCCTCGCAGCACTTAAAACCGTATTAACATTTGAATACAAGTTCGGAGCTACTTAAGACAACAGTGAAGGGATTCCCTTCAGGAAACGGAAAAGCCAGCACAACTGCTTCGTGGTGGCCCACAGCACAGCACACCGAAGCACGCTTGCCAACCTTCCGTCTGCGTGCCGCCGCCGGAGATGCACACGTCCCCTGCCCTACGTAAAAGGGCACACTGCCTGCTTACCCTGCTCGCGAGAGATCTAACCAGCGGATCTTCCATATCAGTCTTCTAGCTGATCCTATCCGAAAGGAAGGAAAGACGTTCGCAGCAAGTGCCGAGGGAATTGAGCGTAAGCTGCAGCGAACTTCCAGTGTTACTTACAGGTATTTTATTTTTGTTAACTGTTTTACCAAGTACCTTTTCCAGTAAGATATGATAGATTATGAAATACCCCTGCTTTAGTCTGCTCAGACCTATGAGCACCTCTTCTACAGGAGGAACTACAATTTCTCGTAAATCGTTTCCTATAACAGATTCGGAATGATGTTGACTATATCCGGATCCTGTGACATCATTTTGTAATCTGTCTGCCTGTGTCTCCCCTATCTCTTTTACTTACAATATCCGTTCAAGTATCTCAGTTATATTCTGCCGTTTATGTCTTCACAGCATTGGTTCCCATCGCCGAGGGAGTTAGTTAAAAGGGATCACTACAACTGAGCGCTTCTGCGCAGTGTTCCAGCGAGTTACTGAATGCCAGCATGTAATTTTCAGTAGTGCTTACGTATCAGTTGACTTAATCTGTATTGTGTCTCATAATTGTACGATATAGTATTCTACATAATAATGCAAGAATAGAATCAGAAACATCATCATATATCTCGTATTGTCACTTTAATTCGCCGTACTGAAATTTAATACAGCTTTCAGCAGTAGTGTTATCTGAAGGTTCCACGTTTTCATCCTTCCCATATATGTTACCAGTATCTTCCATCTAGGTCTTCCATAACTTATTGATTATAGAGTGATATTTATTTATGTGTGGGATATAAAGCTGTGGAGAACAAATCTGACAAAGATAACAATTGGTACTTCACACATGTTCGTTCTTGTACGTCCACAATACTTTTTGGTTAGGTGCATTGTCTGCAGTGTTCGCTAGTTGTTGTTGAACCATGGCAGTGCTATCAATTAGGATTCCATTTAGCGTTTTGAAACTTAGTGGCATAGCTTTCGGCAAATAAAAACGACTTAGGACTTACTGTTGCGTGATCACAAGCTTTCTCTCCTCATTTACTTGTTGTTGTATTGAACAAGATATGAATCAACGCAATAAAACATTTGGATTTATGTGAAAATGGTCTAAAGTTTGCTCCAGAATGTTGCTCTGCATTAGCATTTGTTCTGTGTGTAACAAGTGCAACAGCCCTATTGCATACGTTTTATTTTCGATTATTCTTCACATGATAAGTACTGGATTGCCTATCATAGTTTTTACGTAGACTGCGGCGTACACACTAACTCAAGAGCGTATTGTGCTTTCACTTGATATTTTCATCTTGTTTAATACCGTCCTTTGTGAGGACAATGACAATTCAGGTGCAGATTTCTAGAGTGTTGAAAACAAACTAAATGCGTAGA
Organism: Schistocerca nitens; assembly: GCF_023898315.1. Taxonomy (NCBI): domain Eukaryota; kingdom Metazoa; phylum Arthropoda; class Insecta; order Orthoptera; family Acrididae; genus Schistocerca; species Schistocerca nitens. The sequence continues at coordinate 359,952,496 of NC_064619.1, read as the reverse complement.
CTGTGATCTAAATGTACATCATTCACATCACATCTCCACAAGTCACTTAACACACTTCGCGAGCCTCTGTTCGGTGCGCTGTTAAGAGTGGCAGGCGTACCATTATTATTTCATCCCTTAATGGGTGGAATGCAGCAAGGAAATTGGAAATTTGTGGTAAATTCCTATGGGACCAAACTGCTGAGGTCATCGGTTCCTAGGCTTACACTACTTAACCCAACTTAAAGTAACTTACGCTAAGGACAACACATACATATATGCCCGAGGGAGGACTCAAACCTCCGAAGGGGGGAGCCGTGAAAATCGTGACAATGGGAGGACAGTAGTTACTGCACGAGTTCTCATTGGAAAGAAGTAGTTTCTTGAGTCGTTTTAGAATGTGGGCTTCCAGAATAGTTCGTGTTAGTCTCTCTGCAGTGAACAAAAATGGTTCATATGGCTCTGAGCACTATGGGACTCAACTGCTGAGGTCATTAGTCCCCTAGAACTTAGAAATAGTTAAACCTAACTAACCTAAGGACATCACAAACATCCATGCCCGAAGCAGGATTCGAACCTGCGACCGTAGCGGTCCTGCGGTTCCAGACTGCAGCGCCTTTAACCACACGGCCACTTCGGCCGGCTGCAGTGAACAATTGGAGCATCTTCCACCGGAGTTTCTTAAGTATATGTGTCAAGCGACTATAAAAATTTATTCTTTTAAACGTATTTGTGTCTTCAGTCAGTAAAACTTGATGGGACTCCGCACCATCCAGGACTAGTCCAACGGTGGTTTCGTAACCGAGCATTTTAGATTGTAATTTACACTTCCTTAGGTTTCCTCCAACAAAACTTAATATGACCTAAATTAGAATTCGATTATTTTGAGAACCACTGGCATAGCTTCAGTGAGATAAAAAGAACTTACGGCTTATTGTTGCGTGGTCGCCGGCTTCCTCCTGCTTCACTCCTAATGTGAAGTGCTGAACGAACGTGTGATTAAAAGATATAAATCGAAGCAACAAATCATTTGTATCCACACAAAGACCGTCCAAGTATTTTTGCAGAATGTGGAACTGCATTAGCATTCGTCCTGCGTGCCTTGATTTCTATGGCCACTCCATATTAAATCGTTCTAAACAGTAAATTCTATTTATTTACATTAGAATTAGTTGCCAATTGCTGTACAAAGTGTTAAACAGCGGCAAGTGTCTCTCCATATTTCGGATAAAATTTATAATGACATCACTTCCAAAGCACGAGAAGGTCTCCTGCATCAATCTCATACGTTATCCAGCGCACTGCCTGACAAAAAAGTGAAGCACTCAGAAGGGAAGGAAGAAACCAAATGAATCTTCAAGGATTAAGACGTTATTTAACATTATTTCAGTGATTACAAAAAAGTATTAAGACGGTGTGTTATGTTATTTTAGTGATTACAAAATCGAGTGAAATCCACAAAGAATTTAGAAATATTAACCAACTTATCAGTATGAAGCTGCACTCATTTTGGCCCGGATGCTCATACTGATTCGGTTGGGAACGGTGTCACAAATTGTTTTATCCTCCCGGTAGGCAAGCTGGCATACAACAATTGTAAGTAGTGTTCAGTATCTTGGATACTGAGACTCGGGCTGAGTTTTTGCCAGTGCTGCTCAAGCACATGTTCCACTGCGGACTGCGGGGGATCTTCTGGTCACAGAAGTACCTCAGCATCACCCTTACTATTCATACAGCCACGTACCAAGTGTGAAACAACATTGTCCCTTTGAAAAACAGCACCACTATTCTGTTGCAGGATGAATAACACATAAGAGCGCAGGATGTTCTTGACGTACAGTTCCCTCAATCGCTAACAGCTCTGGTCAGAAGTTGCACCCGACGGCTCCCCCACCATGACGCAGAGAGTAACAGCGTTGCGCCTCTCCAAAAAACTGAAAGAAATGGACTCGTCTCCATATCGCCGCCATACTCGCAGAAGCTGGTCATCGAAAGTAGTGCACAGACCACGATTCACCGCTGAACGCAATGCGACGCCTTTCATCAGTAGTCCATGCTTCTCCGCTACGGAACCACTCCGAGCGCAGAGTTGTTTTCTGCTGCAGTGATAACGGCACCCTACACATGTGACGATAATACCCTACTCCTGTTACTGCTTGTCTCTGGCGAACTGTGTGGGATGACACAGTTGTAGGAAAACAATTACTTGTTCTCAGATGGCAGATGCAGATGGCGCAGATACTGGAGGGGATATTCAGGCAAGCTTCGAGGGGACAAGGCCTGTCATCTGGGTTCGAAGGTCATTCTTGGATAATTTTAGCAACTAGAAGAGACAGTTGGTTAAAATGGCCTGGGCACTTTAGGACTTAACATCTGAGGTCATCAGTCCCCTAGAACTCAGAACTACTTACACCGGATATCACACACATCCATGCCCGAGGCAGGATTCGAACCTGCGACGGTAGCAGTCGCGCGGTTCCAGACTGAAGCGCCTAGAACCGCTCGGCCACAGACAGCTGGGACTGTGAAACGTGTTCACAGAATTTCGACGAAGCTCGCAGTCTGCATCATTATCCTAGAATAGATCGTGGCCCCCTGGTTCTTATACGAGTGAAAGGCTTGAACCAGAGATTTCGAAGGTGCGGTAAGAAGCTAGTCTGTGGCTTCCTACACTTGCGCCATAGTGCTGAGAATTGTAGCGTCCAACTGCATGGGTGAAGCAAGTGTGCACTACACACCAGAGGCAGCTACTCAAGTGGCTGACTGTTATTATCGTAGCAGAATATTAGCGATAGATTTCTCATAAACCCTAAGAAATTCTGGTCCTATGTAAAGGCTGTTAGTGGCACCGAAGTTAGTGTCCAGTGACTCATGGACAAGACACGAGCCGGCCGGGGTGGCCGAGCGGTTCTAGGTGCTACAGTCTGGTACCGCGCGACCGCTACGGTCGCAGGTTCAAATTCTGCCTCGGGCATGGATGTGTGTTTTTAGGTTCGTTAGGTTTAAGTAGTTCTAAGTTCTAGGGGACTGATGACCATAGATGTTAAGTCCCATAGTGCTCAGAGCCATTAACAAGACACAAACTGAAACTGAAAGTAGCAAAGAAAAGGCAGATATGCTTACCTTTTTTTCAAGTGTTCATTTAAGAAAGAAAAAACGCAGGAGTACCGACCTAATTTTATTCTCGTACCACCGAAAAGAGGAGTGTAATAGTCATTAGTGGCGTAGGGAAACAGTTTGAGATTGTTAAAATTGAAAAAAGCCTCAGGACCCGATGGAATCACTATCAGATTCTCTATCCTAAATGGGACTGTGTAATCCCCACTGTTAACTATAATATATCGTAAATACCTTGAAAAAAAAACTGTGCCCACTAGCTGGAAGAAGGCACAGGTCACACCTGTCTACAAAATGGGTAGCACAAGATATCTAGAAAACTACTGTTCAGTATCCATAATATACGTTCATTGTAGATCTTGATGACATATTCTGAGCTCAATCTTAATGAGGTATCTCAAACAAAGCAATCTCTTCCATTCCATTCTTGGCTCTGAGCACTATGGTACTCAACTGCTGTGGTCATCACTCCCCTAGAACTTAGAACTACTTAAACCTAACTAACCTAAGGACATCACACACATCCATGCCCGAGGCAGGATTCGAACCTGCGACCGTAGCAGTCGCACGGTTCCGGACTGCGCGCCTAGAACCGCGAGACCACCGCGGCCGGCGTTCCATTCCAATCTGCATGAATTTATAAGCATAGATCATTTGAAACACAACTCGCAATTTTCTCACACGACATCCTCAAAGTCATGTTTCAAGAAAGTCAGTTAGGTGCAGTACTCATCGACTTCCGAAAATCAAAAGCGCATTCGTGTGACCTATCATTCGAAATTTGTGACTGGACAGAGGAATTCTTGGTAAGGAGGACCCAGCATGTTATTTTGGATGGAGAGTCATCGACATACGTAGAAGCAACCCCAGGGAACTGTGTTGTGTCCCTAGCTGTTCATGTTGTACGACTGTACAATTGTAGTAGCCACACTTTTCATAGATGAAGTGCAGTGTGAACAATGTTGCACAGGTATCCAGTCCGAATCTGATAACATTTCAGAGTGGTGCAAATACTGGCAACTAACTTCAAATGTTCATAAATGGAAACCGTGATTATCACAAAACTAAAAATAAAAAAAATATATATATTCTTTTAATCTAACACGAGTGACTCTCAGTTGGAATACGTAAACTCATACAAATTCTTGAGTGGAACATTTATTACGGACGTGAAACGGAATGATCACATACGCTCAGTCGTTGGTAAAGAAGGTGACAGGCTTCAGTTTATTGGTAGAATACTAAGGAAATGCAACTTGTCTACGAGGGAGCTCATTTACAAGTCACTCGTACGTCGATCCTAGAAAATTGCTGAAGTGACTGGGACCTGTACCAAATAGAACTCATCATCATCATCATCAATGTTCTAATGTTCTACCCTGGGCAGGTCTTCACGTATTGCTCTCTATGCACACATGTCATTTGCTACCCTCTTCGTTTTCTCATAATTGGTTCCTGCCCTCATCCTATCAATATCCAGTATCTTCTGCGTACTCTCCTTCTCTTGCCATACACCGTTCCATCCATAGCATCCATCAGTAACTAATTTCTTCTCATCCAATTTTTAAGAATATTGTGTTGCCTTTTCGTGATTACATTTGAAATTTCTCTCTCTTTTCATGCTCTTCTCAGCACCTCCTCATTTCTCACTTTCTCTACCTGTTTTCTTCCTTCCGTCCTCCTCCAAATCCGCATCTCAAAAGCTTATGTTCTTCTGTCTTCCTCTTGCTCAGTGTCCATGTGTCATCTCCGTTCAATGGCACGCTGCATACAAAGCATTTCGCCACTGTCTTCCTTAGGTTCCTGTGCATGCGCCAACATAAAAGCCTCTTCTTCATACTAAATACCTTCTTGGTAATTGCTATACGTGTTTTCACCTCCTTATTACTTCTCATTTCATCCATAATTATGCTTCCCATTTATCTGAAAGTACTAACTTGTTCTACATGACCTGTTCCAACTTTATAGTTGTTTTCACTTCTCTTTTACTTATCATCACATTTTTTCATTAATTCTCATTCCGAATTGTTCACAGTTTATATTTAAATAGGGCCCTCATGCGATATTGAACATATACTAACAATAGCAGCATGAATAGTCACAAGTCTGTTTGAAATGCGTGAGGGTGTCACAGAGGTGTTGAAAGAACTACACTGGTAGGCTCTTGAAGGTAGACGGAAAGTTGCCCGAGAAAATCTATTAACAAAGTTTCAAGAATTAGCTATACGTAGCATAAAGCATCTATAGCAATCGCGAGGGCAAGATGAAATTAATTACAGCACGCAGAGAGACATTTAAACATTCTTTCCGATCTCCAACCGTGAATGGTACGGTAAAAAGTCCTAACAGCTAGTACAGAGAGACGTACCCTCTGTCATGCGTTTCAGAGTGGTTCGCGAAGAGTGGATGTGGATGTAGATGCAGACGTGAAGGTGTTACGATATGCTTTGTAAACAATGCAGTAATACTAGGTTCTGGTGCTCGTACGTAGTCGACCCTAAGCCCTAAAAATCTGAATATTCTGCCGCTGGGCCAGCCGACGAACCGGTCATCCACAGTGAGGCCCCGTTCAGACTCTGTCAGTTCTTGTTAACGCTGTCTCAGATGAGAACACGGCTTCAGGACGATAAAAGAACATCGGATGCTGTTCACGGCCCTAATTTATCCCGCCAGGCTTAATGCAACACTACACACAAACATGATTAATGCACTGTTGGGGACATGTCAACGTGAATTACAACTCTAATCATTTAAATACCCACTGAGAGTGTTTACTTGAACAAAGTTACATTAAAATTCGACCACGTTTCTTGGGTGCTTCACCTTTTCTATCAAGTAGTGTACCCCACGAAAAACAGTGGCCATATCACACTTCCCAGAGGTAACCCAGAGGCTACGTTCGCCTTCGACGATGATCTCCACTAAAACGATGTACTAAGTTTGCTTTACTATGCTTTACTAGAAAGTATTCACTCAAATATTTGTTCGGATATTCTGTGTACATATATTTTGTAACCCACACGGGCTCTCCCGGCCAACAACGCCATAAGATAATTTCATTTTACGTATTTTGTATTCTGGTACTTTTCCTGTTCCTACAGTACTCAGTGAGTTTCCATCTGCACCTACTTTTACATTAATATGCTGTTCGTCATGAAGGAGACTATGTTGAGAAATATATATGAACACATGAAGAATAAAGAGATAGAATATTAATAACGTTTGTCATGTAAAATGTTTTAACGATTTTTACGTAAAATTCGGAGGAACTACTTTTCTGCATGTTCTCGTAATTCCATTTGATCTTCAATTCTTCAACGCATTTGTGACAATCCTATGACAACCCATTTGATTTTAGGCTGCTTCCCATCTCCGCTAACCTATAACTGTTTCCTGAGCACCTGCAGTTTATTGTCTCTAAATAGAAATGTAGTAAAAGGAAATGGATTTCCAAGCAGTAAGGTCTCAGAACAGAAGTAGCTAAGCATGTCTCCAATCGTATAGCTGATGTCTGGGATTCATCACCGTGTACCACATCATTGTTTCGCACATTCGTTCCAGCTGGGTGTCTAGTGTGTTGTGATAACCTGACTCAAAGGAGAAACAAAAGTGTACAATCGACTGGTTATCACTATAACAATATTCATTTATTGATAACACAGAAAATTAATTCGATTTGCAATGAATTACACTCCTTAAGCTCATGAAAATATTAATCCCAAACGTAAGGGTAACAGCGAAAAAAATAGTTATTAAAAAGCTACTCTTCTTAAATTCAAGTAAATATTAGCCCCAAAAGAAAGGATGACGAAGTGAAAGACAGCCGGCCGAGGTGGCCGAGCGGTTCTAGGAACTACAATCTGTAATCGCGTGACCGCTACAGTCACAGGATCGAATCCTGCCTCGGGCATGGATGTGTGTGATGTCCTTAGGTTAGTTAGGTTTAAGTAGTTCTAAGTTCTAGGGGACTGATGACCTCGGAAGTTAAGTCCCATAGTGCTCAGAGCCATTTGAACCATTTTTTTGTAGAAGACAGTTAATTGAAATTGTTACTATGTCCAATATTATAGCACTAAACAACAAATTGCTGCAGCGAATTCACGCCAGCAGTTACATTCATACATAGCATTCCTCCAAAATCTAAGACCTAACAAGAATGTTAATAACCTGTTTAGTTTAAATTGAGCATCTTTTTCTGTATTACAGCACTAAAAACAAACTGGTGTGTAAAGGTCAGATCATCAACGGAACTGAATGCATCAGTATTCATTTTGCGTGCAATAAATAAATATAAATGCATATCAACCAATTAATGAGAATAATTAGCATAAAGACAATAATCTGGAACTATGCATCCTTTAGCTTTCCAGTCAAATTAGTGCCGTCACATAGGCTGGTACTGGAGTCTCATCTACCTATGAATACCTATATAAGGGAAGGTCACAGTTTGCCCTGAACAACTGCAAGTTAACAACAATAAACTAGAAATTATTGACGCAGCCGGGGAGTATAGTGAAGTCTGTGCAAGTTGAGCAAGCCGACTGTATATGAGACATGCACCGTTCTTCAAGGCTGCAGTTATGTAAGAATTATCCTACAGTTGTAGGATATCATCAAAATGTCCGTCCGATTCAGAGACACTAAAGGTAATTCTACAACTGTCCATCATATGAGGGTTAACGCTTTATAGAACCAGAAGACAGAATGTAGGATCAAATCCGTAAAGGCAGTTCGTATCACTCTGTAGGCGCACAGTCTAGAGAAATGCGGATCAGCCCACATAATACTTGTTTCAATCAGAGGTCTACAAGGGATTATTCCATGCTTAAGACTTCAGCGGAAACACTATAGTCATAACCGTAATCTCTGGCTGCACTGTTTCCAGACTCCACACTACCGTAGGCTTCCAATCACTAAGTGTGTACGGTAGGTCAGTACACTAAATTTCTAAAGGCTTGCGGAACAGCTCTTTCCGCGCAAACAAGCGACCGCCTCAACTTTTCCGTGTTCTGCCCATGATGTCAACACTCCTGCCACCGGAGAAAGATATACACAAGCAGCTCCGAAGTATAGCAAACCTACGTCTGCTAAACCAACCTAGGCAATAGTGCCACACACTGCACAATTCGCAGGGTCTAAAGAGTTTCGCACGTCACGTAAATGGACGTAAACAACAGAACAGTCGTGTCCACATCATTCTCAGTCCAGGCATAAGTGCTACCAAATCTCGGAGTCAGTAATCAACATGGTTTGGTTTCCTACTGATCATATTCAATGGATTTATTAAATTGGCTGTCAAAACTAATGTTTAGTAGTTTTCATCCGATAGTCTAGTAAACTATTTGTCAAAATTATTAGGCAAACAAAAGCATACTTGCAATTGGAGCTGTAGCACTGTCATACAGTTTGTACAGAAGGAAGGAGGGAGGAGAGACAAGTTCTGAAAGAACTATAGAAGGTGGTCAGAAACAATTTGAAAACCTTCTAAGGGTATTGCGGGGTTGGCTGTATTGCGAAACAATTGTTAAGAAAAAAATCCATACTTTGTGCCGTTTCCGAGTTAATTAGCGTTGAAGTTAACCAGTCAGGCCGAAGCTCATGAAAATTGAAGCGGAGCGCCAGAGATGGTGTCGCCAAACTTATTCTTTATTTGTTTTCCTAAAACGGAACCGATGACGACGGCGATACAAAAATTGGACCTGAGACGGTAGTAAAGATCGAACCAGAGCCAAAGGCTGAGCAGTCTCTTGCGCTATCATCTACGCTATGACAACAATTGACATTAATTGTATCTGTCAGGCCTCCCGAAATTTCGCGTGCAACTGCCTGACTGGCTAACTTCAACCTCTCTAATTTTTTCTTAATAATTATATCTCAACAAAACCTTCCGTGCAACACCCTTAAGAGCTCTACAAGCTGTTTCTTACCACCAATCGTTCGTTATATTATATTAAAAGCACTCGCGAACCCTGTCAGCACCAAAACAACATGAAGTGAGCTACATGAGCAAGCTGCTGCAGGATGATGTGGCTTTCCAAAACCATTCATCAGTGATGCAAATGTCCTTAACAGTAAAAAATGCTACGAAAGCCATAAATCTTGAGCTGTGGAACAAAGGAAGGAAGCCATTTTTCACACTATTTCCAAATTATGGCCGGGTTTACGGCCCAAGTTTGAGACACGGCGGAGGTTTGGTTATGTACAATCCTAGATCGCGGAAGCTACAATTGGTATGTTTAAAAATAAATGGACGGAGGTTTGCACCCCTCAAATGATACCTAGCTGTGTTCATTACTTCCTTCCCAACGATTTTGTAATACGCCATACCACTGACTGTATCTGGACATATTTTTATCCTCACAAACCCTGTGGAAAAACATACATCCCACACCAAAACATTTTCAGAGAATTGTAATGTTTTAATAAACACCCATTGCTCAATTTTTCTCCTTTCGCCATTCAGAGTGTCAAGACGGGATCACTACCATACACGTTAAACTTGTTTTCAACAGAGAAAATTGCCCTGCCCCAGTCATCCACAGTCCAGTCTCTATACGAGTTCACGTACTGAATCCCTTATGCGATATGTTTCTTGTTCTTCAGAGCCTTTCCTTTTAATATTCATATCTGAGAATCGTTTAAGCACTGTCTGATGCGAAGCACTCTTCTTAAAATTTTTCGGAAACAATATGCCGGGAGTTTATTTCTCTTTTCCCACCTGGCAACGTTTATACTCGTATTCATCTGCATACTCAGCGACTTACGTTCTTCTTACGAGCACGTGTGTGTCGCAGTCTGTGTCCTCCATTATTTCTCTCTCCTATTAAAAATATTTAGCCCTGATTTTGGTCAACGAATTCATTCCTTACAATTTCCATATTCGTGCCTCCGTTTTTTAGGGCCAACACCACGGTGCTAAACAATGAACGTTTATTATATCAATTTCTAACGGTGTCTTGTTTTCACTCCGGACGAAAAGATAAAGGTTTTTTCTCACTTCCTCAACTGTTAGTAGGCAAAAGGTGTCACAAGTCAATAATGTCATGGAATCTAGTGGCGTAATGGTTAATTGTTGGCACAGTAATCTTATCAACTTGTTTGGAACTGAATAAATATTTAGCAGCCTATCAACAAGTTTCTAGTGGTGTTGCGCTTACTGTATATATTTTGAAATCAGGGAAATAAAATTCTCTTCACAAAAATATTATTTTAAATCACTTGATAAATGTTTTTTACTGATATAGGATTACAAAAATGCCAACATCGAGGGAAAGCAAATGAGTAAAGTGAAGTTAAACGAGAAAATATTCCGATAAACTCAGTGGGGATGTTCTTTGACAAAATGGCTCTGAGCACTATGGGACTCAACTGCTGTGGTCATAAGTCCCCTAGAACTTAGAACTACTTAAACCTAACTAACCTAAGGACAGCACACAACACCCAGCCATCACGAGGCAGAGGAAATCCCTGACCCCGCCGGGAATCGAACCCGGGAACCCGGGCGTGGAATGTTCTTTGGACCACAGTGTATCTAAAGGCACAATGTAGAAGGTGGTTATAATTAAACTTCCCCTACTTGAGAGGGCCTCCGTGAAGAACGAGTAATGGAAACATTTTGAAGGGCATGCGGAAGAAAAATAACGAATAAATCATTGAAAGAGAGAAAGACATTTTAACTTCCACGTGAGAAATTAACATTTCTTAACTGGATACAACGGTTATATCCCACTTTCGTTACGTTGCTCAGTGTGACGACCATTCGCATGCACGACAGCCTAGAACAGCACGTTATGAACGGTGGACCACGGAATTTCACTCCCCGTGTACTGCTTGAAGATCGCACTTTCCGTACACGGTTCTCCGCTTTGCCAACAGTAAATGCTTCAACGATTTGTAATGCAATTGGACATCGGGGTGTTTCAGAACAATACCCAAACAACCGTTAGTTCGAAATTCCGAATCATGTTCTACAAACCTGGGGCCGAGAGAGGACCTCTCTTAGTTAGGTATTTTCATGTTCCATGGATCATTTGGCACGATAAATCGTCATGATGTGGAACTAGTCATTTTACATTCACATGGCAAATTAATTTGTACATCTATTTGTTCTCTAATCATCACCAAGTTTTCTTTCCGAAATGAAAACAAGATATACAGACTGAGTTAGCAGTTCCTAGCCACCACCTTTTACACATTACAAACATAGAAATTCTTCTACGGAATAGAACGAGTTGTCAAGGACAAACTTTTTCACTTTATTTTCAAATTTTACCTTTCTGTCTGTTAGACATTTTGTATCACTGGGTCAGTGGTCAAAAATTTTTGTTGCAGTGTTGTGCACCCCTTTCTGTGCTAAAGACAATCTTCATGTTGAGTCATGAATGCCATTTTTTCTTCTAGTATTGTAATTATGTATTTCAACGTTCCTTTTGAACTGTAGTGGATTATTTACAACAAACTTCATGAGGGAATAAATATACTGTAAAGCAGTAGTGTGAATGCCCAACTCCTTAAACAGATGTCTACAAGATGATCGCGGGTGAGCGTCATATATTATTCTCATACCTCGTTCTTTGATAAAGATCAATGCCTCCGTAACATTATTATACAGGGTTGTCCATTGATCGTGACCAGGCCAAATATCTCACGAAATAAGCGTCAAACGAAAAAACTACAAAGAACGAACGTTGTCTTGCTTGAAGGGGGAAACCAGATGGCGCTATGGGTGGCCCGCTAGATGGCGCAGCCATAGATCAAACGGATATCAACTGCGTTTTTTAAAATAGGAACCCGCATTTTTATTACATATTCGTGTAGTACGTAAAAAATTACGAATGTTTTAGTTGGACCACTTTTTTCGCTTTGTGAAAGATGGCGCTGTAATAGCCACAAACATATGGCTCACAATTTTAGAAGAACAGTTGGTAACAGGTAGGTTTCATAAATTAAAATACAGAACGTAGGTACGTTTGGACATTTTATTTCGGTTGTTCCAATGTGATACATGTACCTCTGTGAACTTATCATTTCTGAGAACGCATGGTGTTACAGCGTGATTACCTGTAAGTACCACATTAATGGAATAAATGCTCAAAATTATGTCCGTCAACCTCAATGCATTTGGCAATACGTGTAACGACACTCCTCTCAACAGCGAGTAGTTCACCTTCCGTAATGTCAGTCTGGAACCGTGCGACCGTTACGGTCGCAGGTTCGAATCCTGCCTCGGGCATGGATGTGTGTGATGTCCTTAGGTTAGTTAGGTTTAAGTAGTTCTAAGTTCTAGGGGACTGATGACCTTAGAAGTTAAGTCCCATAGTGCTCAGAGCCATTAGAACTTCCGTAATGTTCGCACATGCAGTGACAATGCGCTGACGCGTTGTCGGTGGATCACGATAGCAGATATCCTTAAACGTTCCCCACAGAAAGAAATCCGGTGACGTCAGATCAGGTGAACGTGTGGGCCATGTTTTGGTGCTTCGACGACCAATCCACCTGTCATGAAATATGCTATTCAACACCGCTTCAACCGCACTCGAGCTATGTGCGGGACATCCATCTTGTTGGAAGTGCATCACCATTCTCTCACGCAGTGAAACATCTTGTAGTAACATCGGTAGAACATTACGTAGGAAATCAGCATACACTGCACCATTTAGACTGACATCGATAAAATGGGGGCCAATTATCCTTCCTCCCATAATGCCGCAACATACATTAACCCTCTAAGGTCGCTGATGTTCCACTCGTCGCAGCCATCGTGGATGTTTCGTTGCCCAATAGTGCATACTATGCCGGTTTACATTACCGCTGTTGAATGACGCTTCGTCGCTAAATAGAACGCGTGCGAAAAATCTGTCATCGTCCCATAATTTCTCTTGTGCCCAGTGGCAGAACTGTACATGACATTCAAAGTCGTCGCCATGCAATTCCTGGTGCTCAGAAATATGGTATGGGTTTCAATCGATGTTGATGTAGCATTCTCAACACTAACGTTTTTGCGATTCCCGATCCTCGCGCATTTTCTCTGCTACTGATGTGCGGATTAGCCGTGACAGCAGCTAAGACACCTACTGGGGCATCATCATCTGTTGCAGGTCGTGGTTGACGTTTCACATGTGGCTGAACACTTCCTGTTTCCTTAAATAACGTAACTATCCGGCGAACGCTCCGGACACTTGGATGACCTCGTCCAGGATACCGAGCAGCATACATAGCACACGCCCGTTGGGCATTTTGATCACTATAGCCATACATCAACACGATATCGACCTTTTCCGCAATTGCTAAACGGTCCGTTTTAATACGTGAAAGTTGCGAGCTCTTTATCTCTTATCTCGTGTTTTCTATTCAAAATCTCGTGCTTGTACTCTTGTTAAGTTTACTATTACAGAGATCGCCTAAACTTTATTTATTTTTTTATTGGTCCTGTGCGCAACAAATAACTTACTTGGTCTGTCTGCTGCCACTGCTTGATCTGCTGCATTCCATTATTTAACAAAAAGATTAATAAAAACCTATTATTCAAGCTGAGTGCAATGCATGTTCTGTATGGTGGCTCCTGCTGTTACTGCGGCTGCTGCTGCTTACTACAACTACATATAATTCAAGAGAAAGGGTTTGGTCAAATGTAAACTCGATAAACGATAACCCAAACAAAAAAACTATATTCTGAAAGCGATTCTTTCTCATTCAATTAACATAATGCTCGATGCTCTTTGAACAATCGCTTCGTTTGTAAATCTGCCTCCAGTGGCATTAAAGCAATATTACAAATTAATCAACCTCTTGAGACAGGCTGAAATACTTCTCAATTGAATACATAGTGTGTAAGTAGGCTGTTTAGGTTTTTTTATTGGTAACGCCACCTCTGTATGAAAATCACTGGCTGTGCTGTGTGCAGTCTGTGGCTGCTTTGCATTGTTGTAATACTCGCCATTGTAGTGTTAGGCAGCTGGCTGTGAACAGCGCGTAGCGTTGCGCAGTTGGAGGTGAGCCGCCAGCAGTGGTGGATGTGGGGAGACAGATGGCGGAGTTTTGAAATTTGTCATGAACTGCTACATGTATTATGAGTATTAAGGTAAATACATTGTTTGTTCTCTATTAATATCTTTCATTTGCTAACTATCCCTATCAGTAGTTAGTGCCTTCCATAGTTTGAATATTTTATTTAGCTGGCAGTAGTGGCGCTAGCTGTATTGCAGTAGTGGGAGTAACCAAGATTTTTGTGAGGTAAGTGATTTGTGAAAAGTACAGGTTAATGTTAGTCAGGGCCATTCTCTTGTAGAGATTATTGAAAGTCAGATTGCGTTGCGCTAAAAATATTGTGCGGCAGTTTAAGCACAGTCTTGTACGATTATTGAAAGGGGACGTTTCATATGTCGACCCTGCCAGGATACCTCACTGGAATCTTCTGATTTTTTTCTTGTAGTTTGTGTAATTAGTATAGATTTTCTTTATTGCTAGCGCGTAATTGTAGAGAGAATTTCCTTTGTAGTTGCAGTCTTTCATTGTTGTACAGTAAAACAGGTGTGGCACGCATGTAGATTTGCACCAAGTATTTCGCAGCTGCAATTAACTAGATATTATTTTCAGTGCTATGTTAATGTGTTCCCCTATTTTTGCTCTTCAAATTGTGTTTTTCTGTGTTGTCGTGTGAAATACTGTGACAATAATGGCGTGTGAAAAACGTAACACTAGGCTCCAAAGTAAACTGAGAAATGACAGTGAAGACGAAAGCAGTGTGTTAGCGCCGCAGAGTAATGAATTAACTAATGTTCAAAGTAGTAATTTGGTAATTGTGCATAGGGAAATGGAGCGGGTGGCAAACAATGGCGTGGACAGTGAAACAATTAGTGAAGAGGGAAGCATTATCGATCGATCGGTCGGCAACAGCTCGCCTCAGGATTCGGGAATGACAGAACACAATATTGCAAATACTGTAGACTCAGGTTTTGGGTTCCCACCGTTTTCTCAAATGAGTCAAGACACATTTTCCACTTGTCAAAATGTGAATGTTGCCGGTGCAAATTCACTGCCGAAAAGCACTGAGGAACATGTTTCAGACACCAGTGCATTGTTATTACAATTAATGCAAGAAATGGAACAAAATCCTCAAAAGTTAGACACCACACTTGAACAAACACGTGAAGATTTAACTACTGAGTTACATAAAATCGAATCGAAATGTCAAAAAGTCTGTAATGACGTAATAACACAAATTTGTGAGCATTTCCAACCTATTTTTTCGCGTCATGAAAATGCATTACAGAATCATGAAGCAGCCATAAAAGAACTGCAAACTATTTTTCATGAAAATCACGACACCCTGCAAGCTAAAATTGATTCAGTTGCATCTACCGATTCGGTTACGCAACTTGCAAAAACTCAAGAAAACTTAAAGGACACAGTAGATACGATTTCAACACAAATGGACAGTCTGAAACATGGTTCAGAAACACACACTGAGGAAATGTGTTCACTATCGGAGAAAGTAGCCGAACTTTCGGATCAGGTCACTAACTTATCTACAAAGGTAGATGATGATCTGAATGACACAAGACCCGTAGCCTTCACTGACACAGAAGAGTATGAACAAATTAGGAAATTCAAACAAAATCAGAATCAAATTAATACGCAACACCAAAGAGAAATCCGGGAAGTACAAGATCAGCTGACACAGGTAATACAAGAATTACGTATTTCAGAGGACACTCGCGCCCCAATACAGGAAGAGGGACATAGAAAAACGGAACAGCCACAAAATAATAACACAGCGAATTTCGGAAATTATAAAAGAAATTGGCAAGGTGCACCGAATTTTGAAATGGAACCGCCGAAACGACGTAACAATGACCGATATGCGACTCGCCGACATGATGACTTTGACTATAAGCTGTTCATTACTACACGTAAATTCAAAACATTTAAGAATTCTGCCAACGACATTCATCCACAAGCGTGGCTCCATCAGTTCTCTCATTGTTTTCCACCAACTGGTCATTAGAGCACAGATTAGAATTTATGTGTGGCTACTTGGAGAATGAACCAGCTGTAAGAATGCGATCGGTCATTCACGATTGTCACAATGAAGGAGATTTTTATCATGCCTTCCTCTCAGCATATTGGTCTCAAGCTACACAAGACCGAGTAAAACATAGCATCATAACGATGAAACATTTCGAACAATCTGAATTTTCCAGTCTTGTGAAATATTTTGAAGACATGTTACACAAGAATCAGTATCTTTCAAACCCATACAGCCCCTCAGAACTCATCCGCATTTGCTTAATCAAACTGCCTGAACATTTACGACACATTATTTTGGCAGGACGTTGCAAGGAAGACATTGAGGCTTTTCAGGGACTGTTACAGGAATTGGAAATTGACACTGACAATCGCGGAACACGGAAACAGGAGCACAACAATTACAGGTCACATCTGTCACAATTCCGCGATGAAAGAAATAATAACTGGACACGACAAGGCTATTCTTACAACGCAAAGCGTGAACAAAACAGACACCACCCATATGACAACCACTGGCAGAGTAACAATGGTTACAGGGAAAGATCGCATTTCCGTAGTAGCGAATATGACAGAGCTTACCATAGAAACAGACAATATGGGAACCAAAAGAATTATTATCAAGGGAGACAGAATAACTTTAGACGCAACGGTCCAGCGCGCAGTTACGATTCAGGGAGAAATTCTCCACCACTTAACCGACAAGAAGGAAACTACAGGAACTACCGACATGACGACAGACGATGTGATCGTAACGACAGACCTGAATTGCATCAGAACTGGCGGGATTCAAACAGAGCAGGGCACTTTCGACAACGTGGATTTGTAGAAGCTAGGTCTCCTAATCCCAATAACGACGCGCGCCAACAAAGGAACAGATAATGACTCGCACCGCAGGTAGCCGCGTGCGCCCGCTGGCTCCGAGAAAAATAACGTAAGACGCTAGCCTTGAGAAAAATTTTAGCATTCTTTACCGACGTATACCACTTGATAATTGCGTTAAAGTTGAAACTCTGCGTACTAGGAAGAGCAAAGGTTTACACCACATTTCACACGTAAAACCGTTTATTGAGAGATAATGTGCTTTTTTAACTTGAGATTTTAATGCAACATTTTGGTTTACTTGAAAATACATTCTGAAATTAAAGTGCTTTCTGAGAGATACCAGATGACACAGAGGTTAGTTTATTTGACAGCTACATGACTATATCACGACGCTACTAATGAGTGACAATTTACAATGTTGCTTTTGCAGTGTTTCTGTTTTATATCTGCACAGTTTCTGTTTTATTCTGGAAAGTAAAACATGTTTTAGTAGTAACTTTTGTGGTACAGCTACAATGAGACAGCCTTTTTCGTGGCACAACAATACGTTACTGTACAGTACTTTCTTCATCACGCCAATAAGCATAATAACTACGATATCTATACGCAAAGCATTTCACTTTTGTTTATCATGAGGTAAGTACATTGACTTCTGCAGAACTTACCTTTCGGAGGACGATAACTACGAGACTTCCACAGAGGTTATCTTACAACATGACGCACAGTTTAGCGCTACAGTACACGTATTTGAGTGATTAATTTCGCACTTAAAACATTTATTTTTTTTAAGATATTTGAAGTGCAATGATCAAGGGTTTTCCGTGATACATTTCATTCCATTGCTGTAATCTGTAACACCTGAGGGTATTATTCATTTATCCTCAGGGGGGTACACGCCTACTTTGTGTACCATGTGTGTGGCCAGCACAAGGAGCCCTAGCTAATATGGTATTTGCTTATACAACTTTACACATCAGTACCATATTTCTCTAACACAGAATTACACAGTTATCTGATTATTTAACTGAGAGACAAACATGTTTTTTACTACATCAGTGACAGATGTTTACGTAATTACACCGTTGGATAACTTCACACTTACGAAATTGTATGTTGTTTGTACTTTGTGAACTGTTCATATTTTTTCAGAACCATTGTGATACTATGAGAGCTTTGAATGATGTATTTGGTATGGGATCATGATTTTTAAAGTACGTTTGAGGTAGATGACACTTTTGAAACGAGCAGAGAATTTTTTGTAGGTTTTAAAATTATTGCAGAAAGCTACGACGTTTTTGAGACGTGACTGAGGTGTTATGATATTTTTACGACGACGATGTGTATTATGCTGCTGAGGTATGTTTATGGTCAATAAGCTGATGCTATATGAGGAATTTGATTATGCTACTTATCTGTTATGGTGAAATATTGAAGAAGCGTCGACGAATATTTATATGTGTAATAAAGTAAGGCATAATGAGTAGTGGCTAGGAACCCTGATTTGTGGAAAAGGTTGTTGGAAACCAAGAATCGTACTTTAAGAGTTATGAAGTGTATGTAAATGCGTGAATGTATTACAATGCCGACGAAAATTTTTTGGACACTCTTATATCAATAGGATTTTGTTTCTACAGATTTGTAACGCAAATTCTTGGCCTGTGAAATTTTTTATGAGACTGTCACTGTAGCAGAAACTGATGTCGTAAATATTTCGGTATGAAAGGTAAGTGACCATGACGTAATTCGTTGTGAGCGGCCAGGTGTGCCAGCCACCTGGAGAAAAAGCCATTAGGTGGAGAAAAAAAAAGAGGCCATTAACCTCGCTTCTGACATTCCTTTGTAGAAAGCATCGCAAAAACGACACGGTCGAACTTGAAAACATATGATTACACTGTGGAGCTCTTAATTTATGATATTTACTGAAATGCCTAATGAAATGACGAGAAATATTTTTACATCTGCACACCTGACTATGACAAGCGTCTTTCTCGAGAATTGAGAGAGTTTTTACTGCCTTATGAAATGCCATATGGCTAATGAATGATGTTTCATGCCGTCCTTTGTACATATTTGCTCATTTTCTTTAATATCTAGTTTCTAGCTGCACTGCAGCATTGGTTAAAATAAAATTTAATATATGTACTAATATAGTTATTTTATGCCTACAGATCCAGTCAATAAGAAATTTATGATCTAATTCCAAGAAAACGAGGGCGCATAAATAGACATTTCCCTTCACAGGAATTGCATAAATAATTTCTTTACGATTTGGTAACTTATCTGCTAGTGTAAGTTCTCGTGATGCATCACTCTAGTGTTAAGATGTGACATAGGTATTAGACATGGCTATGTTTAGTGTAATATTTTTTCTGCTTGAGCTGTGTCATGTTTAGATATAAGCTGCTGTTTGCCAGGCATAGTGCTACTAAATTTCACTTTGTATTACTCTGTTAAGCTAGTTTTACTACTGATTTATTTTTCTTGTTGCTGCACATTGGCTCATATTAGTTGTAACGTTGCATTGCTTGGTAATTTAGATTTCCTGTAGCTTGCTTTGCAATTTTCCATTTTTTTTCATTGATGTTTGTGTTAATTCTTTTGTGCTGCTGCATTGCCTCGTCCCTTAGTTTAGCATCTGAGCTCAGTAGATTTAAGTTAGCTTAAGAGGGGGGTAGACTATATAAGAGAACAAGTTGTGATGAATTAGAAGAAATACATTGAAAATCTATAAGAAAATGGTTTGGCCAAAACAGTATTTTGAAAGAGGATATGAACCAAAAAAAGCAGGGTTTAGGGACAACAGGTTTAGGTAGGATTTTCTTGGAAATAAATGATGAAGTAAGATAATGGAAAATAAATGATGAAGTAAGATAATGGAAAATAAATAATGAGGTAAGAAATATGTGAACATATATATACAGAAAGCATGCTTGAATAGGATTTTTTTGGTGGAAACAAATGTGGAAATAAGACGAAAGATCTATGGAATGAAGACTTGGGTTGGACTGCAGTACCAAAAGTTACACTGAAAACGAACCCTGTCCTTTCCATTGTGTTATCCCACTATGTGTTTGTGTACCCTTGTGTATTTGTTTTCTTCCTGTCTCTGTGTAGTTTCATAGAATTTTTCCTCTTCTAATACTAAGCTACATTCACTATGATGGGGAATACTGTTATCCTCAAATATAATTTGCATTAATAATATGTTATTTTCTTTGTAAAGATGTTTAGACATTATTTATTCTACTTTGTTTTAATGCTCATGTGTGAAGTTGATGTTTCAAAATTTATTCTGATCTTTATGTATGTACTTATGTCATTATTTTTGTAACACTGATGTATATGTTTATTTCTATTCTATTGTAAAACCTGTACTACAAATGTTATCTATATTGTTATGTTCTTTAATGATGTATTTTGTACCTTTGTAATTGTATTCTTCTGTTATAAAATTGTAATTGACACCAGGTCATCAAATTAAGTAACTTGTAAGTTACATTTCACTGCACACGTTTCTATTGGTCATAGTATATGGACAATATGTGAGAAGTAGGGACTGTTAGTGTTTGCACGTGTGTTAATAATTCAACAAGGGACTGGTTAACAGCATTGCTGGTTCTCAGGACAATTCAAAAACTTTGTGAGTGCACAAGTGGTGGTTATGGACTTGCTCTATTATCCGCAAGACTCTTCAATGGTGATTGTGCACCTGCACAGTTGCAACAGATGGCTGCTGGCCGTCTCTACAAGGACTACAGTGGGTCTACACCTTTGGTGACTCACCAGTACCATTATTTCTACAAGGACTACAGTGGGTCTGCATCTTTGGTGGCCCACCAATACCGTAATCTCTACCAGGACTACAGTGGGTCTGCTCTGTGATGACCTACCCACCAATACTCTTCAAAACTTCGACTGACTCCGCTGTGGGTTTGCTCTGTTGTGGCCCATTACCTGTCAGCATGTCAAGAGTCAGCACTGTCTTTCCGTTGGAAGGACAACACCACTTCTTCAAGACTGCATGGAAATCCACTACTTCCGTGTGCATTTTCTTTTACTGCTCAGACTTTGAGAAAAGAAACGGCAGTTTTACGATGAACGATCAGGACTGTCTTTATGGACTGTAAGAAAATTTTAGCTTTTGACCAACATTGTATCAATAAGTGTGTGCATTTGATTTCTTTGTTATTCTAATTACGATTATGAAAAATTTTCACAAATATGTATTGGCCAGTGCCCAAAAAAATTTGTAAAATTTTTTGTGGGTAGCATGGGGGCTATGAAAGTAGGCTGTTTAGGTTTTTTTATTGGTAACGCCACCTCTGTATGAAAATCACTGGCTGTGCTGTGTGCAGTCTTTGGCTGCTTTGCATTGTTGTAATACTCGCCATTGTAGTGTTAGGCAGCTGGCTGTGAACAGCACGTAGCGTTGCGCAGTTGGAGGTGATCCGCCAGCAGTGGTGGATGTGGGGAGACAGATGGCGGAGTTTTGAAATTTGTCATGAACTGCTATATGTATTATGAGTATTAAGGTAAATAAATTGTTTGTTCTCTATTAATATCTTTCATTTGCTAACTATCCCTATCAGTAGTTAGTGCCTTCCATAGTTTGAATCTTTTATTTAGCTGGCAGTAGTGGCGCTAGCTGTATTGCAGTAGTGGGAGTAACCAAGATTTTTGTGAGGTAAGTGATTTGTGAAAAGTACAGGTTAATGTTAGTCAGGGCCATTCTCTTGTAGAGATTATTGAAAGTCAGATTGCGTTGCGCTAAAAATATTGTGCGGCAGTTTAAGCACAGTCTTGTACGATTATTGAAAGGGGACGTTTCATAAGTGAAACAATTCCCTGACAATTACAAAAGAAATCAATGACAAAAATCAATACTTAATCTAACAATGGTTTCCCCTTAAGAATTCAACTCCTATCATTATCAGAAATACCGTCTGCTGCTACGCACATACACAAACCCTTTTCTTTAAATTAAAAAGCGCTCTGCAAATTATAAAAAATATCAACTAAATACCAAATCCTGTGTCGCTGCCGGCGGACACGACAGTACGGCAGCTCGGCGACGACCCCTCGCCCAACACACGTGCGCACCACAGCATGCGGTCTCCTACCCTGGCTTCAAATCTGCCACTACTTAATCCGTGTGCTGAGAAACGCGAAAACAATATCTTAGATTCCAGAACTTGTGTATGCGCGCTGTAGCCAACTCTCACACGGGTAATGTATCACGAAGAAAATACCGTCCAAACTGGCGGAATGTTACGTTATACCACGTACTTATACGTTTGTGACTATTACAGCGCCATCTATCACAAAGCGAAAAAAGTGGTAAAACTAAAACATTCATATTTCTGTTCATACTACACGAATATGTCATAAAAATGGGGGTTCCTATTTTAAAAAGACGCAGCTGATATCCGTTTGACCTTTGGCAGCGGCATCTAGCGAGCCAAATGTGTTGCTTCCAATTTAAATTCTCATGAATATGGACACATAAGAATTTTGAAGTTTCCACCCCATGTATTATTTCATCACCATGTGTTACACTTATCACTGCTGCAGTACCCCTAGAGGTGCAGAACTGAATATAATGTGTCTCTGTGAAATTAATGGTGAGACCATTCGCAGAAAACCAGTCAATGACACATTTGAGGACTTTGTTTACCATTTCTTCCATTTCTGTATGTGTAATGGCTTTCATTACAATAATGTGTTATCTACAGAAAGAATTAATACTGTTTGTTGTACAGTAGACGGTAGATAATTTACATATATGAGAAACAGTTGTGGACATGAGATTGAGCCTAGGGGAACTCCATCCGTGATATCTCTCCAGTCAGAATTATGTCCCTGGATTCTGTTCCTTAAATTACTACTAAGTACAGCTTTCTGCATTCTTGTGGTTAGATATGACATGATCCATTGATTGGGTATACCATCAGTCCTATAAAACTGTAATTTATCTGGAAGTATGCTATGATTCACACGATCAAATGCCTTGTATAGGTCACAGAAATTACCTACAGGTGCTATTTTGTTATTTAATGCTTGTAGTATCTGGTGTGTGAACACGTAAATGGCATTCTCTGTAGAGCAACCCTTCTGAATCCGAAACTGTGATTTGCTGAGGACATTATTGTTGCAAAGATGAGATACTATTCTAGAATACATCACAATTTTGGGAAACGATGTAAACTGTGAAACAGGTCGGTAGTTACTGACGTCTCTCTCATTTTTTCTCTGTCTTGTAAACTACTCTTAAAAATATTTGCTCTGTATTCATTAATGACGCTAACTGAATTCCACTGAGGTGTATGCACAATGTAAGGCACTACGTCATTCCTTTAATGCGTCAATGTTCGTGAAGGTTAGCAGCATGGCAGTTGTTGTTCTTATGAAACAGCTTTACGAGTGAAACCCTGCTCGCCTTGCCCAGAGTCATGTTGACTGACTACAACTGTAATGCACGCTGATGGCTGTGTTTCAACCCTATGTCGCCGTTCAAGTACCAGCACCTAATGGCAAGGCATGAAACACTAATACTACCAATAAGGTAAATCCAGCATCATATATTCTCAACATTGTTCCTATAAAGTTGGGTATCCACTAAATAAATAAAATTAAAAAAATCACTATCCATACGGTAAATAGTTATCCGTCTACACTGGCTCAGTAGCGAATGTTTTATTATAATCATCATATATGCCAGAAAAGTCTTCAAATCACGGTTTCGTAGGTACCCGTAGTCGTTAACCAAGCCACTGATTCCCTTGCACTACAGTATGAAAACGTCGCTGACACCGTTCTTTCTGCGCTGGCTGGATAATAGGAGCTCATTCCAGCCAACGGCTCAGACAGCAAGTTGCTGATTGAAGTTCCGCAGAGTGCCGAGCCGCCCGCCGCCGCCGCCGCAAACACCTCCCAGATTGCCGGCTTGGCTCGCATCCCGGCTTGTCGGCGGTTGGCGGCTCTGCTGCAAGTTTGCAGCGGACTTCTGCCCCTGCTGGGCTGGTGTCTGCGGTTTCATGTGCCGGAACGGTTTCCGTTCTTGTTCGCTTTCACAGGACTACAATCACGTAGAATTCTCTACCACTCTCTCCCCCGAAATTTCTCCCTCCCCCAGTTCCCCTCCCTCTCCCTATCCCTCTGACACGCACACACACACAAACACACACACACATACACACATACACACTGACATGCAAGTGCGTGTGTACCAGCGTACTCGTATCGTGGCTCCTAGTTTAGCAACTATGGCTGTATAAGGGCGATAAAACAGCTGGATTAACAAACCATTTCGTATGTTTGAGTGTTTTGAATAACTCCAGACAAAATAAACGCTCAATCTACAATCAGTTTTCACAGTAAGAAGCTGCAGTTGTATGTATATTCCACTAAGTATTATTTGTATAATGTTGGACTGTACATGTTGGTGTTATTACTATGGGTGTATCTTTTATTGTTGTCGCGTGGATGTCGGTGGTATCGCGTTCACAATAATTCAGTGGAAGGGTGATTATGGCCACAAGAGTGGAATCAACGGACTTTGAAAGCGGAATTGTAGTTGTAGTTACATGCACGAGACATTTCATTTCGGTAATTTAGGTAATTGAATATTCTGAGATTCGCGGCGTGACGAGTGTGCCGAAAATACCAGATTTCAGGCATTACCTCTCTCCATGGACGACGCACTAGCTGAAGACCTTCATTTAACGACTGAGAGCAGTAGCGTTTGCAAGGAGTTGTCGCTGCTAGAAGACAAGCAACACTGCGTGAAATAAAAGCAGAAAAGTATGTGGCACGTACGACGAACGTATCCATCCGTTGGGACAGTGCAGCGAAATTTGGCGTTAATGTGTTACGACAGCAAACGACCGACGCGAGTGCCTTTGCTAACAGCACGACATCATCTGCAGCGCGTCTTCTGTGCTCGTGACCATATCGGCTGGACACTAGACGGAAATCTTAGCCTGCTCAGATAAGTTCCAGTTTCAGTTGGTAAGAGCTGACGGTAGTGTTCCAGTGTGGCGCAGACCCCACAAAGCCATGGACTCAAGTTGTCAGCAGGGCACTGTGCAAGTTGGTGGTGGCTCTATAATGATGTGGGGCGTGTTTATATGGAATGGACTGGATCCTCCTGTCGAACTGAACCGATAATTGACCGGAAATATTTATTCATGGACTTCTTTTTCCGAAACTGACGACGGAATTTTTATAGGTGATAATGCGACATGTCACTGGGCCACAATTGTTCGCGATTGGTTCGAAGAAAATTCTGTAGAAATTATGGGACGTAATCGAGACGTTACTTGTGCACAAAATCCTGCAGTGGCAACACTTTTGCAATGATGAACGACTAAAGAGGCAATATGACTTGATATTTCTGCAGGGGACTTCCAGTGAATTGTAGAGTCCATGCCACGTGCAGATGCTGCACTACGCCTGTAAAAAGGTGCTACACGATATTAGGAGGGATCCCGTGGTCTTTCTCACCTCAGTGTACGTCTTAAAATGCGTGCTATAGCCGAGGGTACGTGATGCTACATTTCACTTGTTACTTTCTATTGAATTTTACTTCAAATTACAATTGGAAATCTTCTGAAGCTGTCACACAAAAGTTTGGGTTTGTAGTAGTCAGAATACCATACACCCAGCGTCTGGATGTTACCAGCATTCACTAATCAGATTTTAAAAGATTGAGGATCTTCATCGTGTACGGAGCCGTTCGGCTTAGAGAATTAGATTTTTCGTTGCACGGGTCTGTATCTTTACATGAGCGTGGTGTAAGAATTTGTGACATATACTGTATAACAAAAATGTATGCCCAGAGTTTCAGGAAACAATCTACAAGAGTACAGGAATAAATTGTGGTATATGGGCATGGGTCTGTAAACGCTTTATTTCCATTTTTAGAACCCACTTTTTGCTTCTCTTCACAATCATATTAATCATGGAAAATACTCAGAAACAGAATTCACGAGCGTTATACGATAAGTTTTCTTACAAGAAATGCTTAAAACAGTCTGTTATGTTTCATTAAAGTGTACCTTCGCAGTAATTCGAAATTTTTAGGTTGGCAGCCACTGTTTCTTGTACCAATTGAAAGGAGGTAATGTTGATTTGCGACTAACTTCATTGCTCACATGAAATGTATTCGCAATTGCAAATAGGAAGACTCATCAGATAAATGATAATATGACGACAATGAAAATCATTGCCCGATCGGGACCCGAACCCAGATTTCCGGTCTTTAGCGAGCTGTCGTTTTAACAGTTTTGCTATCCCTATATCGTATTTGTCCTACAATATTGGGCAGTGAATTTCGATTAAAAATGTCGTCCCTTTACTAGAAGTATGTAATGAGTGTACGAGTACAGTTCTGACGCAGAAACGGCGACATATGGAAGTTTCGGTATACCCGTGAATCCTACACCGTTAGCGAAATCCATGAAGGTGACCGCTCACGTAAACAGGGAAATCTGGGTTCGAGTCCCGGTCCAGTATAAATTTCCGCTTTCGTCATTCCTGTATAGACCTGATGGTTGTTCGTATTCGCAACTGCTACACATTTCATGTATTTCATAACAGCTGCAGTCGCCGCAGTGCCTGTTCCTCTGGACATACTTGTATGTATGAATGAAGGAAGATTGCCTCCTTCTTAAAAACACACCTACTGCGATATCGTAATTTTATGCTTGGGTTGACACACGATTAACTTCATTGTTCTATTAGCATCAAGGACGTAGCATCAAATGTCTTTCGTTCGTCACGGACTTGGTTTCCGGTGCAGTGCAAAGGAAGAGTACTCTAATGTGGAGCTGGCAAAGTCCCATTTGCTCTACGGACTAGTTGAAACTTATGGCAGTTGCGCTGAAAGTTTATATCGAGAGAGATTTCCAGAATGACTCTGGCCTGAAAGGAGGAGTTGGAAGCAATTGATCGTCGTATTATGAGACACCACACGTTTAATCCTACTACTCACCATTGGGCAAGGCCTCGAAGGACGATATTACTGAGGGGGGAGGGGGGGTTGTACTTTTTGGTGTAGTTCACAACAACCATAGTGTCACCGTAACTCAGTTACCTGCAACAAGTAGGGTTGACGACGTGACCGATGCGATGAGGGGCTGATGCATGTATCCGTATTCATGGAGACCATTTTCAAAATTTTATTTAGCGAAGTGTTTCATACTGTGCTGATACGTCTTTCTCAATCGTTATGTGTTGAAGAGATGCTGAAACTGAGCTCTGACATGGAACTGACGCTTCTCGGACGCATGTCCGTCTTGTTCTACGTCTGGAGAATGTTTGCTGAATCTTTGGCCACATCTTTTTGTTAAACACTCTATAATACTTGTCGCAGTACTCACCTGTTTCTAAATTTATTCTGTGCCTTTTTCAGGCATGTCATAGTTTCAGTGGTGGTATGGTAATACGCAGCCGATACCGACTTAGAGCTTCTACTTGTTTGATGGTTCCGATCACTGACAAGTTCCCAAGACTATGTAAATGCTATTGGACAAGAAAAGGAATTTTTCAAGAGCGTTTGTTACAATGTCTTTTGCAATGTTTCTTCGTCGGTAAGACGTGCTTTTACAAGGTTGTGGCAGCATAATCTAAGTGGGGTTATATGTTACTTAAAGTGACTCGGGAGTCATAATTCGTGGTTAGAAAAACCGAAAATGCTGTTTTTCACGGTGAAATCGGCCGATGTTAGAATTATATATTTCCCCTTGAGATATATTGTCATGCCGTGAAAACGCATCCCCATTCGCTGTACGGGTTTTCTGAGACGTACTTTAAACTAATTATGATCCCATACGTCACACGATGCTGCTATGAGAATGTATGCTCCACCGAGTTGGGATGCTGGGATTATTATTGCCACGTGTTCAATCTTAGTTAAGGCGTAGTCATTTGCAAAAGATGCCTTTGGAAGTGCTAGTGGTCTCTTATTTTCTTAAACTGTGAGGTTTTCTGTAAAGTTTGAACTTGATGTTGCCTGCTTATTTTGACCAAGGCTTGGGGCTGTGACACACTATGTATTCAAAGATGTTTTCTAGCATTAACGTGGTTTAGCTAACAATACCATATGTGTCGATTCTTCAATGATAAGATTACTACGGTGAGAAAGTTGCCTCAGTATTGTGTTATGGTCCTGAAAGGTATCCCTTCCTTATTTTTCTCGTAATTTTGTCACTAGATTTATGCCGCTATTGGCTTAGGATTTAACTACAAGGCTGCTGTAAATTTCGATGCATGGCGTAGCTTACGCAACAGGGACTACGAATCTAATGTGTATAACGTTGCTGACATGAGTCATAAATGTCGGGTGATTTGGTGTTTTACTAGTCAGTAAGACGTTAACTCTAGATATTCTTTACAGTGATAAGTGATTAGCTACAGTAAGTAGGTAATTCCACTATACCAGTGGTCCCCGAACTGGGGATATCTAACCCCTGAGGCGTAATGTGAAACTTCGTAACTTCTAAAAACTTAAGATACTATTATTCTATTAGTTTTGAAATATTATTAGTAATATCACTATTTCACAAGACTGCGATATCGATTACATTATTTATCAATAACACTTATCTTCGAAAACTAGCGTTAATGCATGAAAGAATGGAATGGGGGCTACAACTTGTTAAACAAATTTAAGAACATCACTTCTCTCAGGTTGTCTACCCACTACACACACTTTGTACTTAGTCGCATGAATATATATATATATATATATATGAACACCGTGAATTCATTGTCCCAGGAAGGGGAAACTTTATTGACACATTCCTGGGGTCAGAAACATCACATGATCACACCGACAGAACCACAGGCACATAGACACAGGCAACAGAGCATGCACAATGTCGGCACTAGTACAGTGTATATCCACCTTTCGCAGCAATGCAGGCTGCTATTCTCCCATGGAGACGATCGTAGAGATGCTGGATGTAGTCCTGTGGAACGGCTTGCTATGCCATTTCCACCTGGCGCCTCAGTTGGACCAGCGTTCGTGCTGGACGTGCAGACCGCGTGAGACGACGCTTCATCCAGTCCCAAACATGCTCAATGGGGGACAGATCCGGAGATCTTGCTGGCCAGGGTAGTTGACTTACACCTTCTAGAGCACGTTGGGTGGCACGGGATACATGCGGACGTGCATTGTCCTGTTGGAACAGCAAGTTCCCTTGCCGGTCTAGGAATGGTAGAACGATGGGTTCGATGACGGTTTGGATGTACCGTGCAGTATTCAGTGTCCCCTCGACGATCACCAGTGGTCTACGGCCAGTGTAGGAGATCGCTCCCCACACCATGATGCCGGGTGTTGGCCATGTGTGCCTCGGTCGTATGCAGTCCTGATTGTGGCGCTCACCTGCACGGCGCCAAACACGCATACGACCATCATTGGCACCAAGGCAGAAGCGACTCTCATCGCTGAAGACGACACGTCTCCATTCGTCCCTCCATTCACGCCTGTCGCGACACCACTGGAGGCGGGCTGCACGATGTTGGGGCGTGAGTGGAAGACGGCCTAACGGTGTGCGGGACCGTAGCCCAGCTTCATGGAGACGGTTGCGAATGGTCCTCGCCGATACCCCAGGAGCAACAGTGTCCCTAATTTGCTGGGAAGTGGCGGTGCGGTCCCCTTCGGCACTGCGTAGGATCCTACGGTCTTGGCGTGCATCCGTGCGTCGCTGCGGTCCGGTCCCAGGTCGACGGGCACGCGCACCTTCCGCCGACCACTGGCGACAACATCGATGTACTGTGGAGACCTCACGCCCCACGTGTTGAGCAATTCGGCGGTACGTCCACCCGGCCTCCCGCATGCCCACTATACGCCCTCGCTCAAAGTCCGTCAACTGCACATACGGTTCACGTCCACGCTGTCGCGGCATGCTACCAGTGTTAAAGACTGCGATGGAGCTCCGTATGCCACGGCAAACTGACTGACACTGACGGCGGCGGTGCACAAATGCTGCGCAGCTAGCGCCATTCGACGGCCAACACCGCGGTTCCTGGTGTGTCCGCTGTGCCGTGCGTGTGATCATTGCTTGTACAGCCCTCTCGCAGTGTCCGGAGCAAGTATGGTGGGTCTGACACACCGGTGTCAATGTGTTCTTTTTTCCATTTCCAGGAGTGGATATATATATATATATATATATATATATATATATATATCTGACGAAAATGCCTTCTCTGATTTGTATAATTAGGTGACAAAAGTCATGGAATAGCGATATGCATACATACAGACAACGGTAGTATAGCGTACACAAGACACAAAAGGGCACAACTTGGACAGAGCTGTCATTTGCACTTACGTAATTTAGTGAAAGTGTTTCAGACGTGATTATCCCAGCATGAATGGAATTAATAGATATTGAACGCGGAATTGTAGTTGCAACAACACCCATGAGATATTTCATTACGGGAATAGTTAGGGAATTCAATATTCCGAAATCCACGTTGTCAAGACCGCGTCGAGAATACAAATTTCAGGCAATACCTCTCACCATGGGTAACGCAGTGGCCGATGGCCTTCACTTAATGACCTAGAGGAACGGTGCTGCGTAGAGTTGTCAGTGCTAACAGGTAAGTAGCATTGCGTGAAATAACAGCAGAAATCAATATGACGCACGACGTACGTATCCGTCCGGATAGTGCAGCGAAATTGGGCGTTAATATGCTATGGCAGCAATGGACCGACCAGAGTTCCTTTGATAAAAGCACAACATCGCTTGCAGCGCCTCTCCCGGCTCGTGACCATATCGGATGGACTCAAGACGTCGGATTAGTTTCGATTTCATTTGGTAAGAGCTGATAGTAGGATTTGAACGTGGCACAGACAACATACAGTCATGGGATTAAGTTGTCAACAAGGCAGTGTACAAGCTAGTGATAACTCCATAATGATGCGGGCTGTGTTTACATGGCATGGGCGGTGTTCTCTCGTCCCGTTGAACCTATCATCGACTGGAAATGGTTATGCTCAGCTACTTGGAGACTATTTGCATTAATTCAAGGACTTCATGTTCGCCAACAACTATAGATTCTTTTATGGATCGCAGTGTGCCATGTCACCAAGTCCCGA
This sequence comes from Schistocerca nitens, assembly GCF_023898315.1. Taxonomy (NCBI): domain Eukaryota; kingdom Metazoa; phylum Arthropoda; class Insecta; order Orthoptera; family Acrididae; genus Schistocerca; species Schistocerca nitens. Next base: position 359,921,445 of record NC_064619.1, on the reverse strand, counting down.
TTGTTCCCAATTGGTTTGAAGAGGAACCAGACGATTCTAGGGCATGGCTTGGCCACCCAGATCGGCTGACATGGATCCCATCCAACATTTATGGGACGTAATCTAGAGGTCAGTTCGTGCAGAAAATCCTGCACCAGCAACACTTTAGCAATTATGAACGGATATATAGGAGGCATGGTTTAATATTTCTGCAGGAGGCTTCTATCCCACGTCGTATTGCTGCACCACGCTGGGCAGAAGGAGGTCTGACATTATAATAGGAGGTATCCTACGACTTTTATCACCTCAGTATAGGCAGCTCCTGCAATACATCGGGAATTGGTTTATCATTCATTTTGAAACAATGATTTTGAAAGCACAAAACAGCGGTATCTATGTAATGGCTATTGCACTGATATAAGGTCTACACACTATTATCATTATCATACATTTTGTCTCATCAGCCCTTCTGCCAGAAGAAGGAGATATTTCCTCGAAAAACTTCCACATTTCCACATCTTTTATATGTGGTTTCTTCCTGCCGCCACTTACTGAGAAGCTTTTTACATCTATCCATATTACATTATCAAATATTGATAATTTTCATTGATATATACGTATTGTTTGCTACAGTAAACACAGAAAATCAATTCACTACGCTGTATTTCGTGTTTTATCTCTAGTCAAACGCTTCGTAAGTGCTTAGGACCGCGGGCACGGCTGATAATTCGTGCAGATCACAGTAAGTTGCTTTTTGTAGTGTTAGCAGTTAGCCAACACTACGCACACTACTTGGTTGAGGAGGCCGAATGCACGCGTTAACTCACGCAGGCTGGCGTGAGGTCTGAAACAGGATACGTAATGAATGCTATAAAGAAAAGTACGTAGCTGCTGGAATACTTAACTGTAATCCATCATTGTTGTACATCGCTCTTGATACGAGACTCTGTAGATACATGCAATGTAATGCTAATGGCGCCTTGCTACGTCGTAGCCATTGACTTAGCTGAAGGCTATTCTAACTATCTGCTCTGCAAATGAGCAAGGCTTCGTCAGTGTGCATCGCTAGCTAAGTCGTCCGTACAACTGGGGCGAGTGCTAGTCCGTCTCTCGAGACCTGCCGTGTGGTGGTGCTCGGTCTGCGATCACTGACAGTGGCGACACGCGGGTCCGACATGTACTAATGGACCGCGGCCGATTTAAAGCTACCACCTAGCAAGTGTGGTGTCTGGAGGTGACACCACACTTTTTATAGTTGACAGATTGATATTTTATCGTTGCCAGTGGTTTTCAAGTCCACACTAGCGTGTTTTGGCACTGCGTCCAGTATTATTACTATCATTATAAATATTATTTTTAATGGCAGTGATCAGACATAAAGCATTGGCAGTGTGAAGCCTTCCAGTTTCTGTGGTTACAGAATTAATGAGCTCAGGAATGATTTACACACAGTAAGTATAGTGTACACATTTTAACTTGCTTGATTTTAAAGTGCAGGATGTGGTTGTAACAAGTGCCCCTAGGCACAGGAGTAGTGCAGAGGAAGTATATTTTGTAGCAACTTGGATGCTTAACTCTCATTATTGAGGCAGACTTTAAGGTAACACCCGTGATGCACTGAAAATTGCACCATTATTCTGAAAAAACCGATTTTTCGGAATAAGCAGTTCCAGCTTTTTGTTGACTCATTAGTTCACGTTTTGATAAAACATGTACAAAAACAAAATACAGCTTATCTTTCCACATTTTAAAAACAACTGTTCAAAGAAAATTCTGTTTCGTTTTAAATCTAAGTTAGGCACTAATGTTCGTGGTGGGGGGCGGGGGAGCGGTGTGGGGGGGGGGGGGGGACTACCACCTAACATTGGTTACGCTCAGGGGCAATGGTCTCTGAAAGGTTGGGAATCACTAGGCAAACATAATGTTAACTCTTAAGAAATTCTTAAGAACACAGTGTTTTCTCTCCAACATAAATTTGCGGCATGTCTGTATTTTGCCTCTAATTACACCGTTTGCAGTGGCCACTGAATACGTGGTAATGCTTATTGCATGCTGACACTTTTAATTTGCACCGGAGAGATTAATGATTTGTAATGTAGGAACAAGAGATCGTCATTCCTCGGAGAAATAGCATAATCGGGCAGGGAAATGCTCAGTGATTCTTGTGACTGCCACGTCATGGTGATTACTGATTATTCTCGTAAGGAGCATACTGTCACTCCGTAACGAAGTTATGGTTGGCTGTCGGAAGGACGTGTTGGGAAGCCGACCAAACAGGACGTTTGTGATCCACAGAAAGGCCCCGTTCCACATTCACACATTCTGCACCCTTGGGTTACGAAAAAGTTTAACCCTCAGCATTCTCCAGACGTCTTCCTCTTTCCTCGGATGAAGGACACTCAAAATGCTGACCTCTACAAATAAAGTTTCCAACGACTTTCCCATAATTGAGAAAATTTGTCGCATTGAGGCCTGAGTGTGAATATGTATAGAAGACCTAACATCATCACCAACTTTTCGCAGCACATTTGATTTGATAATTAAAACTGTGTGACTTCCCTTATAGAGTTTGCGCACAAGAGGGACACTGATCTTATACATGCAAATAAAGCAACGAACTCAGTTAGGGGACTGAGTAATACGGCAGCGATTTCGTGTCAAATGGCAGTCTGCATCTGGTGAAATATTTACAGAAAAATTGCTACAATTATTCCTGCAGTCACGCACTCCTATAAACGATAACTATAGCAATAAAATTAAAGTACATTGCTTGAAAACAGTTGCTATAGTTATGAACCAGCGGGATCATATGAAGGAGTCTGTTGAAGTGTAGCGGCTTCTTCTAGCCAACTCTGACCAGTAATATGACAATGAAGTCCTCTCCGTAAAGAAAGCATCAAGTGTAGAACTTTTACATGTCGTATAAAAACCGCTGCAGCTGTAGTGAGTCCTTTATGAAACACGCGACCGGCTTTGTAATTAAAATTACGCTATATGGCACAAATGTGAATCAAAAGAACAACGGGACTGTAAACAATATTATGCAAAGATCATGTCACAGTGGAAAAAAGTGTCCGCAAGAGTGTATACTTACATTATAGTAGTCAACCCAGTTTGACAGTCCGATCCCAATTCTTCGTTTGAAATTTGGAAAATTTCAGAGAAAGCCATAGTCATTGATTAAAACGCGTCAATCAAACTGGACCCTGGACAAATGAGAAAAAACGATTATAAAAATCACTCTTAGTAGGGGGAAGAAGTGAGGGGGGGAGGGCTGGGAAGACGAAGAATAAACAGTATCTCAGCTGAAGCCGCACCGGGACGGAACACTGCGACTCTCATACACGAACTGGTAAGATATCAAAGCACTGGAGCCGAAGAAGAGGCGCATGCGCAGGTACGTATGTAATATATCGATAAACTTTAAGAAAACTGTTTGGACACGGATGCACAAAAATAAAAATACCAATAAAGCTAGCAAGTGTTAAGTGAATAACTTTGGGAAGAAAGCCTAGAATCTGTTGTAAACCATTTATAAAAATAACATTTAGAATTAAAATCCCAAGAATTATTGCAATTTTTAAAAATTAAAATAAACTAAATACTTAAGGAATTTTTCAAAAAGGAGAGTAGTCCTAGTAAAAGCACCAAGTAAGTGGAGGTAAGGGGAAAATGGCGAATAAGCCATGCTGTGCATTTAAGTACTCAACGTTGGCCAAAACGGCTTTATGCCTCAATTTAATTTGAGAATTAAATGTTTGGCTTGAAGATTTTCTTAAAGAACAAAATACCTCCAGCTTTTACAGGATATTAAGACTGTGACCCTTGTGTTCCGTATGCAAAATGGTAAGACCAGATGTAACACTAGAAACTAAGAACCCGTTACGGAGAAATGTAAACGCAATACAGAACTGGACCCCTAACCGGAAATCTGTTCCTTAAACCTAGCTTCAAAGAACGTTCCAGTTTGGACTATATATTTAGTCTGGCAATCATCACACGCGATTTTGCAAACACCAGACGACTGTGGGCCACCCGTTCCCTACTCTAGCTACGTTTAAACCTCAGGTGATTATTTATAGGAATGAAATATTTTGGGACAATTTCTTCTGTAGCCAACTGTATATCCATTCTATTTGAAATCGTTCCTTAGTACGGAATACTAGAATAAGACACGATCCTAGGGTCAGTTTCCCGAACGAGGAGTTATGTACGAGGGTTGCCCACAAAGTAATGCACCGCATGCTTTTCTTCAACAATTTTTTAACGAACATAATGAGGATTACACATGCGAAAGAACGCTGTTTTATCTACACACCCTATTTTTCCACTTAATTCCCATCCCATTCTATGGCCTTCCGCCAGCCCGAAAACAGGGCGTTTATGCCCTGTCGGTACCAACCTCTGTCCTGGTGGTGGTGGCAGTGCTTCACTATGTGAATCACCACCTCATCGTCCTCAAAATGTCTTAAACGAATGGCATCCTTAATGGCCCAAACAAGTGGAAGTCCGTGGGTGCTAGGTCAGTGCTGTAGGGTGGATGGGGTAGCACTGTCCACGTAATCTGGGCCATTGGCATTCATAAGCACCAAAGAACGTGTTTTATACTGGCCAAGGGAATTCTGCCTATGTATTTATTGCCTTCAATGAACTGATGCAACTTGCTTTTGTAATGCACTTCATAAATAACTACTACCGCTTCAGGTTCATCGGCACGTGCCAGGAGGGCCGCATTGTCCGGCAATTCTTTGTTAATACCAACTATAATACTGTACTCTCTGGGAAGAGAGGTAACACCCGATTATTTTATTAACGTGGCCGCTACTTCATTTCGTAGAGCTGTGGTCTTCAAAAGCTGATGAAGCGCTGAAACATGACGTGCGAATAATCTATCAATGTCTTGCCATGAGGAAGCCTGGTGTGAATTTTATTCAGCAGTTCGTCTAGTTTCTGGTCGAAAACAGCATTGTTAAATTTACATTCTTAGACCGAAACTGAAATTCACAATCCACAATAGAATATCCATCACGCTAATACGAAACACTAAAGACCTGTTAAGTTTATATTTGTGGCATCTAGCTTAGCCGTTTCCTGGTTTCTGAACAAACATACCAATACGCACATTTATCCAAAGAAATTGTTGGCCACTCATCTGAGGAAGTGCAAATGTGGCAGATACGAAAGTAAAGAAAAACGGTGGAAGAAAGAATGAGTATGACTTTTACACCGAGGTAACAAAAGTAATGGGATAGCCGTATGCGCATATACAGACGGCGATAGTTTCAAGTATTCAAGGTATAAAAACTAGTTCAGTGTAAGCTCTGTGAGTAATTTGAAAAGGTTTCCGACGTGATTATGGCTGCACGTTGGGTATTGGTTCAAATGGCTCTGAGCACTATGCGACTTTACTTGTGAGGTCATCAGTCGCCTAGAACTTAGAACTAATTAAACCTAACTAACCTAAGGACATCACACACATCCGTGCCCGATGCAAGATTCGAACCTGCGACCGTAGCGGTCGCTCGGCTCCAGACTGTAGCGCCTAGAACCGCACGGCCACTCCGGTCGGCCGTTGGGCATTAATTAACTTCGGACGCAGGATGTTAGTTGGAGCTAGACGCATGTCACATTCCATTTCAGAAAACGTTAGGGAATTCAATATTCCGAGATCCACTGTTTTATGAGTTTGGCGAGAATACTATATTTCAGACATTACCTCTGAGCACGGTCACCGCAGTGGCCGAGTTAACGGCCGACAGCAGAGACCTTTGCGTTGAGTTGCCAGCGCTGAACAGACAAGCAGCAGTGAGTGAAATAACTGGAGAAATCAATGTGGGACGAACGACGACGGCGGAATTTGGCTTTAATGGACTGTGGCAGCAGATGACCGATGCGAGTGCTTTTGCTATCAGCCCAACATCGCCTGCAGCTCCTCTCCTGGGCTCATGACCATATCGGGATAGAAAGGTTCGAGTTTGGCGCAGATCCCACGAAGCCATGCAGCCAAGTTGTCAACAAGGCACTGTGCAAACTGGTGGTGACCCCGTCAGCGTGTGGGCGGTTTGAGGCGCCATGCCAGGGATTTCGCGACCCCTCCCGCCGCAGGTTCGAGTCCTCACTCGGGCATAGGTGTGTGTTTTGTTCTTAAGTTTGTTTAAATTAGTTTAAGTAGTGTGTAAGTCTAGGGACCGATGAACTCAGCAGTTTGGTACCTTAGGAATTCACACACATTTGATTTTGAGGTATCCCATGACTTTTGTCGTTACAGTCTGAAGGTAGCCTACAACCATGTATTTGGTTATTGGCAGCTTTTCCTCCCGCCATCTCTAGTATAAAAAGGCACCTTTCTGGACAATGATTTTTATATTACATAATACTCCACTATCTAAAGTAGCATATGAACTCGGATACGGGGTCATCCAATTTATAGTAAATTCTAACGAGTACCACGCTGATATTGTCGCGAGTATTAACAAAAGCCTTTAAAAAAGGAAAAGGAAAAGAGCCGCACGACTGCTCCGGCGCAGGGTCAACAGAATATTTCATCTACATTACTCCCCATGCAGGATAATTGTCGTAGGAGCCACAACTTAATTCTCAAATTGAATTAAGCCATAAAGCCAATTTGGCTAACTTTGATAGCATAACAACCTGGTTTACTCGCCTTTCTCCTTTACGTCCACCTCTTTAGTGTTTTTAATAAGACTGTTCTCTTTTGCGAATTTTTTAAAAATTTGACTTTTTTGAAATTTTTATTTTTAAAATTTTTAGCAGTTGAAATTTTAAGGTTAGAAATTCTAAATGTTAAGTTTTTAAGCGGCCCGCGACAGGTTCTAGGACTTTCATGCACACGTTTATATGTTATTCACTTGATATTTGCTGTCTTTATTAATACGTTTATTTTGTACACGCTATTACCAACTGTTTTCTTGAAGCTTATCAGACGTTATTTACGCTTCCGCCCATGCTCCTCTTCCTCGGCGTTTATGCTTTGATATCCTGTCGGTTCGTGTACAGCAGTCGAAGCGTTCAGTCCTGGTGCCTCTTCAGCTATGGAGCTGTTTACTCTATATTTTGTCTTTTTTCTCACCCTTCTCCCCTCTCTCCCCACCCCTCTTTTCGGTGCTTTTTATGATCTTCTCTCTCGTTAAATTTTTTAATAAATTCCAGATTCATTGCCTCGTTGTAATCCACGTCTGTCGCTTTTTGCGAAATTTCCCACGTTTTTAAAAAAGTTGATGGCATGGAATTGTGAAACCGGCTTTACAACTATAACGTAAATATTCAATCTTGCGAACACTTTACGTAACTGCAATACGATCCTTGCCAAATATTGTTTACGGTCTCTTTCTTCTTTCTATTCAGAAGGAGATTAGTGTTTTACATCCTATCGACAATGATGTCGCTAGAGACGGAGCATAATATGGATGGATGGAGAAGGAAAGCGACCATGCCTTTTCGAGGGAACCATCCGGGTATTTGCCTCAAGTGACGTAGGGAAATCACGGATAACGTAAATCAGGATGGCCAGATGTGGGATTGAACCGTCGTCCTCCCGAATGCGAGTTCAGTGTGTAGGCTAGAGTGCGCTAGCAATAAATTCCTTAATCATGGACCTCTTACAAGTGTGCTAAAAACTGCGCTACCCCGCTCCGTTTCCTTTACGATTTACACCAGATGATGTAATTTAAATTACGCAACTAAGTTTAATGAATGGTCTACAACAGGTGCAGCGGTTTGTATTCGATATACAACAGTTTGCCTTTGGATGCACGTCCAATAAACTGTTACGTAGCGTAGAACTGTAGCGTTCTCAATATGACCCAATGATCGGACCGAAGTGTAAATTATCAGACTGTGTTATAGACGTCTAGTAACTGGTAGTGTCTCGCGGTTCTAGGCGCGCAGTCCGGAACCGTGCGACTGCTACGGTCGCAGGTTCGAATCCTGCCTCGGGCATGGATGTGTGTGATGTCCTTAGGTTAGTTAGGTTTAAGTAGTTCTAAGTTCTAGGGGACTGATGACCACAGCAGTTGAGTCCCATAGTGCTCAGAGCCATTTGAACCATAACTGGTAGTCAGTAACGCATAATAATCGCTACTGTTTGTGCCTTTGGACTGTATTCTTCGTAGTTCTGAACGGGCGATGGATCAGATGGCTCTCACCAGGAATCTTTGGTCCTAATTCTTGTAGCAGAAGTGGCACACTAGTTGATGGCTATTTTGAAATTCGTCTTTCATTTCCGGAAATGAAACATAATAAGAATGAGTTGATAATCACTCTTTATTTGTGTTCCTTCTTCAGTTTGCCTCTGTATCCATTTATTTTCCTTTATACACAAAATGTACTTTGAGTCTCAGTGTCGCTACTCCAGCTAAACGCTCCCACGTGTGCCTCGTCTCTGCTTCCGTAGTGTCGCGAGGATCACGTAGCGCACTTCACAGCGCAGCAGATATTATTGCCTGCCAACGTGATCTCATTAAGAACATATTCACGGTTCGAGTGCCGCCTGAAGCATGAGAGAAATTTTTAAATATTCCGTTTCGGAATGCATCCCAAATATCGGTCTCCACATCAATAACTCTTTAATATCTTACAATAAGATGTGCAGCTGTGGTCTAGGGGTGTCGACTTTGACTAGTAATCATACATTCCTCCGTTCGGGGTTCTGATCTAGCCGGTGATTAATTTTTGAATGAAAAAGCATCAGCAGTGGTAGCCAAAGACTTCCGTTCGATGAATCAGCACTGATCAACAGCATGAGGATGCAAAAGGCAACGGAATATATTGCACTGAAGACACGTAAGGCGCATCCACAGTACATATGATCTTTAACTGAAAATATACCATAATGATCCCTCCATTGGCAACAGATTCCTCACTAGTCCCCCTTCAGGGTCTCCAGGAGGGGACTGTCAAGGGAGAGGTGACCAGGAGTTAAAGATGGAATAATCATTGAAAGATTAATATTCTGCGAAGCGAAGCCTCCAATGTTGGAAGTTAGAACATGTAGAAAAGTTAGAAAATCTGAAAAGGTAAACGCGAAGTCTCAGTCTAAATATACTGGAAGTAACTGAAGTGAAATAGAAAGCACATAAGGATATCTGGAGAGACGATTACGGTGTGGAAATGATATGATCCGAGTGCGGTTCGTTGCGAATAGGAACGTAAGGATGAGAGTGAGTTACTATGAACGGTTCGGTAATAAAGTTGTTCTAATGAGACACGAGAGCAAACCGAGCCGACAGCATTTGCTCAGGTATACATCAGACGGTGCAGAAGCAGGAGACGGGAATGTATATGAGGATACTGAACATGTAATTGAGTGTGTAAAGGGTGATGAAAACATAATAGTAATAGGGGCGGAATCCGATGGTTGTGGAATGAATAGGAGAAAAAGTTAGTAGAGAATGTGGGCTTGGTAGCAGGAATGACGGAGGAGAAAGACTAACTGAGTTCTGCAATAAATTTCAGACGACAAAGTGAATATTCTGTTTAAGATTCACAAGAGGAGGAGGTATACTTGGAAAGGACATGGAGCCATCTGAAGAATGCACCCAGATTACATCATGGCCAGACAGAGATTCCTAAAGTAGATATCGGATTGTTAGGCGTACTCAGGAACAAGTATAGACTCAGATCACAAATTAGTAATGACGGAGAGTAGACTAAAGGTTAAGAGGATTGTCCAGAAATATCAATGTGGAAGAAAGTGGGATATTTAAGTACTGAGGAATTACGAGAAACACTTGAAGTTCGCTAAGAACGTGGATACTGAGAAAACGAATACCATAATAAGCAGTTTAGTTGAAGGGTAGTGGACATCTTTAAAATGGCTATTACTGATATTGGACACACATAGTTACAAGGAAGGTAACTGCGAAGAAATCTTGGGTGACAGAGGAAATACTGCAATTGATCGACGATAGAAGGAAGTGCAACAGTGTTTAACGAAACACAGGAATGTAGCATAATTTCCTCAGGAATGCAGAATATGGTAAGTGCATGCAGCCAATGCGAAGTGGCTGTAGGAAAGATGTGAAGAAATCGGGAAAGAAACGTTCTAAGAGAGAAACGGGAGTTCAACTGTTAAACGCTGAAACTTTTCTACATACGAAAAATCGCTGTTTTGTTTGGATTGTTTAGCACTATGAGTGTCTTTGTCTGACTGAACACATGAATAATGTATTACTCTTTTGCTGTCAGAGGATATGTTAGGAGCAGATGACGTCACTTTCATTCTCTTTGGATGGTCACTGTGACTGACAAGCCCTGATGGCGAACATGACGAACAGGGGATAATTTTTTCTTTGAGGCGCTCCACGGTATCACGGAGGGCAGAAGATCGTTGTTAAGAAGCTTTCATAGAATGATTGCACATTTGGGAGCGATCGAAGTTCGTATTTGCCGCAAATGCTGACTGCTAATTATTATGGGGTAAACGTTGCACTTTTATTCACTAACATCTACATTTTGGTATCAAGGGCAATTATTGGCCATGTGTTTGGAGTTTTATAAAGTGTTATTCACCCTCCACTTTCTGTTAAAAGTATGTTACTAGGAAAGCAAAGGGGAAAATTCATGTAATTTAAATACTGATTGTCTGAATCAGTTTTCATTTTTAAGGACAGTGCAACAGGAAAGTCATAGTCTCCTGTTAATACGATTCACTCCTGTATCACAAAAAAGATATGAATACAATTTCCAGTTATAGCAATCTTTTGCTGAAATTTCACTAAGTTTCTACTTGCTGTTTAAAACTAAATCTTGTCACAACAGTGCTATCATGCCCTGCACGATTAAGTGAACAGCTATCTGCCTTTTTGGGTAACAAAGTAATTCTTTCTGCAAACAGCTTAAAATACAGAATAAGACAGACGTGGAGTGATTCTTTCAGGAACATGTAGTCGAGCATATCATTTTATAGAGTAAAGCAGAACAATGGAGAACTGAGTTGTTTGTTGCGCAGGAAAGAAGCAATCGTAGGGCCAAAACTACTATTTGAGAAGAAATCCATTCTGTATATTATTCACAGCAATTATTTGTATTAGTTTCATTTACAGACTGTCAGGCTCAGTTTAGGGTAATTGGCAATGCACACATCGAATGTAACTCATCAGTTATTTTCGTATCCAAAAGTAGAGCAGGAAAGGCTATTCAACACCTACACATGGACGACTCCGTAAAGGGAATAGAGTGCACTTGCCTTTTCGCATTGCTAGTAATACACTGGGACACTGTGTTCTTGTAGGAAAGTTAAAATAAAAGTTCATACTGCTTATAACGAGTTATAAAATAATGGTAATAAGAAACATTGCTTAGTGAGAAGTTTTGTTACACACTACTACCAAGTTTCAGATTAAGAGTTTGAACGCAGAGGAGAGTGCGGATAGGTGAAAACGGTTGACTGAAGACTTCTATGCGGGGAAGGACTGAAAAAATTGGAGTCGATGTGAAGACATAGGGGATTCAGAATTACAGACAGAATTTAATGGATCTCTGAAAACGTGAGATCCAGTAAGGCCGAAGGAACAGATAACGTTCCATCAGAATCTCCAAAATCACTGAATAGAGAGGGAACCAAACGATTATCCCAGTTGGTGTGCAGACTCGATGAGAATGGCGACGTGTTATCAGGCTTTCGGAAAAATATCATCGACAGAACTCCAAAGATCTCAAGGGTAGGCAAATGCGAGAACTGTAGCACAATCAGCTTAACAGCTGACGCATCCAAACTGCTGGGAAGAATAATGCAACGTAGAATGGGAAAAAAATCGAGAATGAGCTAGATCATGATCAGTTTGGCCTTACGAAAGGAAGAGGCACCATAGAGGCAGTCCTGACGATTAGCTTGATATGCAAGCAAGAATGAAGAAAACTCGAGACACGCTCACAGCATCTGTCGAACTCCAAAAAGCATTCTGCAATGTAATACTGCGAGATGTTCGAAATTTTAAGAGAAACTGGACCAAGTTAAAGGGCAATACCGGTAATATACAATACGTACGAAATACCAAGAGGGAACGACACAATTGGAAGAACAAGAACGAAGGAAGCAATAATGGAAATAAAATAAAAGTTCAAGAGTTGGATTAAATTTGCAGCATGAAAAGATATAAATGGTAAGATTCGCTGATGACATTGCTATCCTTATGTGAAGGAGACTTACAAGATCTGTTGAATGAAATGAGCAGCCTGTTAAGTATACAATGAGCGTTGAGAGTAAACCGGAAAGAGACAAAAGTAATTAGAAGTAGGATAAACGAGAATAGCGATAAACTTAACATAAAAATTTGTGATCACTAAGTAGACGACGTTAAGGAACTCTGTTATATTTGAAGCGGGATAACCTATGACTGACGAATCAAGGAGGGCATAAGAAGCAGACTAGTAAAGGCAACGAGGGCATTACTGTTCAAGAGACGTCTACTACTGTCAGACATAGGCCTTAATTTGAGGAAAATATTTCTGAGAATGTACGTTTGGACCACAGAGATATATGGTAGTGAATCAAGGGCAGTGGGTCGGAAAAGAAAGAATCGAGATGTATGAATGAGGTGTTACGGAAGATGTTGAAAACTATGTCAATACCTATCATGTGGTCGTAAAGAGAACAGATACTGCAACCTGCTATGAAATGGCATTACAAAACCATGCAGACAAAATTTAGAGGTTTACCTGACAGTGAAAGAGCAAAGGATTACCATCAGAGATGGGATACATTGTTCTGTACATCAAGAAGAACCATGTACTGAATTCTCAGGCGTGCAGGACAAATACAGTCCAGTTCCCTCGGATAAGGAGAACGAGAGGCTAGAAGAACTGATTGTGGCACAGAAAGAATTACAAAGATAGTTTCCAAAAGTTTTTGAGGCTATTGCCAATCAGACACTTGTTTACGAGACCATTTCTCATTTCATTTGAAAGCACCCAAGTGCGTTTGCGGATGTATCTGAAACGCAGTGTGATTCTTCTTTTGGAAATAAATCCTTTTTCGTTAAAACTGTCTATGATATTATTTACCTCAGGTAGAACTTCCACATCTCGAAAATGACTCTGAAAAAGTGCTACAAGTATTTCAATCAATATGCATATTTATGAAATTAAATAAATAACGATTACATCGCAACATGAATGGCAAAAACCTGTGAAATTGTCTGCATCTGTCCGTGTGCCTACACTTTGAACTAGACAAAAAATTATATTATATTTCTAGTGTGCCAAAAATAATTAAATTATAGTGAAATTTGTTCCATTTGTGATCTAGGTGGTTGAGAAATATCAAACACAATCATATACAGTGAAACTATTTCCCATCCAAATAATCAGCATTTGCAGTCTCCGCCTATTGCCCCTCCTCTCGCTCTGACAGCGTGTCGTGGGGGTGGGCAAAGTGTGCAGCCAGTCTAAGCGCTGCCACGTCTGCCAGTGAATAATCCGCGAGCCGAATTCTTGGCCTCCCCTGTTGTACAAGATCTCTGGGGGAGAGGTTATCTACTGAGGCTATAGAAGGTATAATGGGAACTTTTTTGGAAGAGGGCATACAGCAGTAGTTTGACCAGGCATTGGATGACATGCGGTCAGTTAACGCAGACTGGCCAGGTAACATTTCATAGAAATTTTTGAAATCGTTGAAAATGGGAATGAAATGACTATTTAAGCTGGTGTGTAGTATGTTTAAGAGTGGAGACTGTGATATTTCAAACTAGTTGGAACAAAACTGAAGAGATCGGTGGAAAAAGTTCTAACCCATGAGAGCTTAAATTACTGCACATTGTATTTTCGTTGAATTCAAAAACATGGATGTAATTGAAGTGCTACAAACTATTTTGTGTAGTAGAACATTTTACCAGTACAATGAAAATGATTGCTAACAAGATATGCTGTTTCCAAAAGCGCAACAAATAATGTGATCAGACTAATCACTGCTGAACTGGGTGTTATAAACAATCGGAATTCACGTTATAAGTTTGTCTCAAACCTAAGAGTGAAATTGTAACAACCATGAAGCCTTTCACGACCAGATGTCTTAGCTGCTAGTGAATCTTCCGCCTTATGTGGTCGTGGTCACTGAAACTTTGTGTCCCTAAAGTTTCATACAGAGCTGCGCTGGGCATCTTCAGAGATGCTCCTTGTTCGCTAAGTCTGGTCAGCTTGAGTAGTAATAGTTCGTACGCCCTCTCATACATGTCATGGATTGATGTAGAATAATATAAATGTAGTTAAAAAAATTCAGACTGTATGCAAAATAGGTATAACAACAGACAAAGAAACATATATTTGTTCAAAAGCAGCTGGAGCTGTTTGTAAGTCTGATCGAATGTAAATTGGTGAATCGTGGCGTCTTGTAGCGTAGTGATATGAAGACTGATATATGTTACTGCAAAGAAGTACTGATGCACAGCAGATATGTATAGGAATTTTAATTATTTGCAGTTTGCCTATTTAACATGTTAGCATTTTAATGTTGTCAAACTATTAGCTGAGCAGCTTTCGGTGGACTGACCCAACTGCATGTTAAAAACTGAAGCCCTACTTGTAGGCACAGCGTGGGTAATACCAGTCAATTTAGACTTTATAGATACACGATCACATTTTTATCCCATAAACATGTCAGTTCTTATTTCTATGTATTTTATGGCTGGTTTCCAAGAGCGAACAGCCTTTCCGCAGTGTTAATACCGATTCGCGTGAGATCATCGAAATTAAGCGTTGTCGGGCATGGTTAGCACTGGGATGGGTGACCACCCGGTCAGCCGAGCGCTGTTGCCCAGCGGGGTGCACTCAGCTCCCGTGAGGCAAATTTAGAAGCTACTTGATTCAGAAGTACCGGCTCCATTTGCGACAGCTGACAATGCCCGGAAGAGCGGTGTGCTGACCACACGCCCCTTCACATCCGCATCCAGTGACGCCATAGGCTGAGGATGACACGGTGGTCGGTCAGTACCGTTAGGGTCTTCTGAAACCTGTTCGGACGTAGTTAGATTCCAAATGATAACATCTTAATGAAACCAAATGTTATCACATGTGATGCTGTTTGCTTCAGGTGCTCATGTTGCTGTTTCCAAAGCAAGGATCAAGAAATTAGGGGTTTTGACCTTTAGTATAGCACGCTAAGATGAGTATCAGAGCAAAGTTTCACATCTGCACGTTAGTGAATGTGCTGCCTAATTAAATGTGTTGTAGCCGATTTTAAGTGGCCGTGCGGTTAAAGGCGCTGCAGTCTGGAACCGCAAGACCGCTACGGTCGCAGGTTCGAATCCTGCCTCGGGCATGGATGTTTGTGATGTCCTTAGGTTAGTTAGGTTTAACTAGTTCTAAGTTCTAGGGGACTAATGACCTCAGCAGTTGAGTCCCATAGTGCTCAGAGCCATTTTGTAGCCGATTTTAAATCTGTTAACGTGGTAACTGAGACAATGTCAGCCCTCTTTAAACGAACTGCACGGTAAATGAAGTTTATGTGTGTTTCGTCATACGTACTCTGTAGAGTGAGAAGGATAGCAAATGTAAATATGTGAATATCAGGAATAATGTTATGATTTCTACAGATGTTCCTTTAGTTACTGCTCTACAAATATGAGCACATCATAGTCAATATTATAAACACGTATTCTAACGTTTATAAAGAAAAATTAGGGTTCATCTATCCATAGTCGATGAGCACACTATAAACGGGGCACAAATGTTGAAGAGTAGTGACCATCTCTTTTCACCCTCATCGAGTTTGTGCAGAATGTCTAAGCAAATCAGTTGACATCAGGATAGGAGGAGTATTTAAGTGTTACCTTAATACACAGGGCCCTACATGGGATGCAGCATGTCAGGAATTAAGATAATTCTTTGACGGTCGAGGCCAGGAGCAGGGAAAGTGAGCAGTGTCTCATGACAGCCATAAAAAGCCTCGTGTGATTTGGCTGGTGTGAGGAGGAGCAGGAAGGGGGGTGGGTGGGGTGGCGAGCTGATATGTCACTTGTGTAGCACCCTGCCATCAGCTCTTAGATCGCAGCGGCACCACTGGCGGTATAGAATGTGACCCCTCGCTTCTCCGTAACAGCTTTTGTGGAAGGATCAGATGGTATTGAGACTGTAACAATTTTGTTATTAATAGCTATATGTTGTTCAGTATAGGATATTCACGGAGAATATAAATTGGAAATGCAAGAGGATAACTGAGTCCGCACCTCCACAATACGAAACCAGTCTCCTAGGAAGTGTCACACCTCACTCGCTAGTTGTCGATAGTTGTCTACACTCCTACAAGTACTGTGGTTCACAATGTCTGAATTTCAGTCTCGATCAGTAATGAGGCACTGTTTGTACTGTTGGGCACAGACAACACTTTCGCAAATTCACGAGGCGTTATCGAGAGCATAGTATGTGCACAAACACCTGCACCGACAACACATTCGCAATTATGGACGGCTATAGAGGCAGCATTGCTCATTAATTATACAGGGGACTTTAAACGACTTGTGACTACATCTTGTCGACGAGCTGCACTGCGCTGGAAAAAAGGAGATCTGACACCATATTAAGAGGTATCCATGAGTTTTGTCACCTCAGTGTATACTAAGAGAGGCGATCGACCAGAAATTATAAAAGAAGCTGTAACAAGTGTTCAGCTCAATTTTATACAATATGAAGTTAATACTTTTGGAAAATGAGTAAGATTTACGCTCACAGTGATACCTGGGCACCTACTTGCGGTTGCAATTACGACAGATTTTAATTATGGTTACTGGACAAAATCTCTAATAGAAAATCACTTACTTTCTCTACCCTCTTCCTGTTCATTCAGAAATTGCAACCACTACAGTTTGTTACGTGCTTAGCATTATTGGTTTCCATGGAATAACATCTACCACTTGATATTATAACAAACTCACAGAATTTTAAACAAAATCAAAGAATCTAACTTTAGATTGGAGGCTGAAGACTGTAATGCATGAAAGGTTATCCTGCAGTAGAGTAGGGTAAGAGCCAGTGAGTCCACTGTGAAACGAAACTACCTTCTTAGATGTATAACGTATTCATTGCTAAAAGTATTTCACAAGGATTTGTATGTGTGGTATCCAGTTGGGTTTATGCATGCTGACAATGACTGATGTTGTCATTTACAGTGACTAACGTAATCACTTACCATTGACGGGTTCTCACTCTTGACGTCAAACGGACTATGAGTTAGCTTTGTAAACGTCTTTCATTTACAGCAGGGCTGGCGCTACCGGTCACGCCTTTATTTCGCACGTGCCTTCGTGTCTCGACAGTGCCGGGACAGTCTGCAACGCTTCCCTTCACGCAATAATTCCACTCCGACATATGTCGTAGTTTGCTGAATTTTAAAAGAGTGCGTGGTACTACGGTTTGATTGAATCGAAATCCCTTCCAACAAATCATTCTAAAACCGCGATTTTCATTAACCCTCAATTACGCTCTCCGATAAACGTGAAGATGGCAACATGATAGTATTATTGCCGTAAATCATTTTGTAATTATTTTCCAGACAGTGCTTGATGACAGCTACTTCGCTTAACTGTTGCAGTAGGGCCTTTTGCTTGCCTTTTTTCCTTATCTTCGATTCTGTAAAAGCGCACCTCGCAATGAGTAGCCGTATTGTAACTATATTTGATATTTAAAGGTATCTTCCGATACCTACTACTACTATTACTGTTATCGGTAACAAACAGCAAAATAACTCTGAATGTTTCTCAAGTGGGGTTCCGATTTCTACAAACAGCAGTGCAGGGCAGAAACCAAATGAGCCTCACGGTCTATACCAACTTGCCTTCCTGTAGCTTAGCAAGCGTAGGTTCGATGGTGAGCAGAAGATGATTTACGGAAGATGCACACAATATGTCTAAAACGTTCTGTAACTGATATCAAAACGAAATTATCAAAGGCAGGTATCAAAATACTTTTATTTTCTGTAAGTACTTTCTCAGTTGACCACAATAAAGTGCAGAAAATGATCGTAATATTGCAGGTCACTATCAGGGAAAGGTGTTCTCAATAGAGTGAAGCACTTAAGTCCCATGTCTTTCTTCGAGCATTGAAATGTGATATAAGCAAGTGTGCGCTGTTAATTGGACAAGCGCCAACCGTGCTTCTAATAGAACTGTTAGCTCCGGGCCTCATCCCGCTCCGTCACGACTGTAAATATGAAGTATCCAGCAGTCCTCATCAATCTCGTTTTGTACCCCATTCAGTATCATGTTACCTGCACTGATAAAATGTTGTCGTTAACTCGATGCTTGATATATTCGCATTTATTGTTAAGAAACGTTACAAAGAGATATTGTCACAGTCAAAGCGATATTCTAAAAAAACGTTTGTAGGAATTCAGAGATGTACTGCGTCTGAATGGACACGAGTCGTGGGAAGGTTTCTGGAGCATTAACAGTTTGACTGAATGCGACGAACCATCCAATAAGAGCATGTTTGTCAAAAGTAAAAGAGAAAATATTACGTAGGAAAGGTTAGTATACTGTAGTATCACTTTTTCCATGCGTCACCGAAGAATGAAAACCAGACGTTAATCTGTAAAGCAGAAGGAGAGAGAATCTGTTCTGCACGCGAAGCACTTAGGAGTACACTTTTCTTCAGACCTGATCTGCTGGAAAATCTCCTCCGCTCTACCGCCCACTATGTCCACAAAAGACTATACTTTCGTCGTGGAGTCCATCACTAGCTCGTTACTAGCATTCCGTGAAAACCTACGGGCTAAATTAAATGTGGACATGGAATCCTTCAACAGTATGGAAAAGTCTACAGGTAAAACCGTACCGACAAATTCACTTAAAACCGACGAGAGCAGATACAGTTTTTTTTTCTTCATTTAATTCTGAGGTGAAAAGAACAAGACTAAATTTTTCGGTAGAGCTTGTGGAGAAATATTTATTTGCCGGAAAAATACACAGATCTGGTGAAAGCGACAGGGGTAAATTACCGTGAAACATGAAAGTGATTTGTACTTGCGCCGAAGAAACTTTATTACCAACATTGTTTTTAGTTTTGTGTCTCCTTGAATATTGTTCCAGAAACTGTACAGTTTCGGCGCTAAAAGTCTGATATTCTCTGAAGGTGTGAAAAAATGTTCTTATAAGATTCGCTAACTCAATAATACGTAGTGTTGAGGCTAATACGAGTTTTCCAGGCGCTAGCGTAGCTGAGTACATGCAGTATGGCAACAAATAATTCTTCCACTAAAGCATGGCATGTGCTCTACAGCTCAATACTTGTTGATATCTGTGAACATTTCACTAGCGACAAAAAGAGACCGATTACTGTCCTCTAAATGTATTATGTTTTTGAAAATATAATATGATTTTTAATTTATTCAAAACACTTGAGATTCCATTCGTTAGATCAGGGACAATACCTGAAGCGGTGGCGGCTAAGACACGGTGTGTGTCACCCTGCTGCTGATCTTCATCCTTCGTGGGGGCGCACGACGACTCCTTGCAGTCACCTATACCGATCAGGTAGAAGATTATGACCACCGACCTACTATTGATATAAACTCGTCCAGGCGATAGCAGCGTCACATGAGGAGAAATGACACACATACGGTGCATGTAGCATCAGTGAGCACGCTGTCCGTGTGTAGAATGAGGAAGAAGTGCGATCTATCTGAGCCTGACCGAGGGCAGATTGAGCAAGTCTCGGCACGAGCGTTTCGGAAACTGCACGAGTTAACGGGTGTTCGAGGAGGGCCATGTGGCGTCGCCAAGTTGAAATCGCGTCCAGACGTCGTGGGGTTGGGTGGCAATCCCTCTTACATACTTCGTAAGTTGAGCAGTCTGGTAAAACACGACAGGCGAAGAACTGTGGCGGAACCAACATCAGACTTTAATGACGGGTAGAGTACAAGTGTGTCTGATCGGACAATGCGCCAAACACTCAAAGCGATATGCCTCCACAGCCGATGAACCATCGATGTTCCAACGTTAACACCACGAAAACGGCAACTGCGACTGAAATGGACACGTGACCATCGGCACTGGACGTTCGTGCAGTGGTAGAGCGCTGCATGGTCTGATGAATCCCGATATCTTCTTCATAATGCTAATGGAATGACACGAATCCATCGTCTTCCAGGTGAACGGCTCCTTGACACCTGCACTGCGGGACAGATTCAAGCTGGCGGTGGCTCCACAATGCTCTGGGGAACATTGGCGTGGGGTTTATGGATCCAGTGGAGCTCGTGCAAGGCCTAGGTATATCGTACACTGGTTGCAGACCACGTACAGCACTTCATGTCGGTCATGTTACCCGAAGGCAGTGGCATTTTTCGAGAAGATAATGTGTCATGTCATAGGGCCAGGAGTGTGAGGGAGTGGTGCGAGGAACACAGTGGCGAGTTCCGATTGATGTTGTGGCACGAAACTCTGCATTCGGAACTCCATCCAACACATCTGAGATGTGATTGGACGTGGCTTCAGAGCTCATCGGCCCCCTCCTTGGAGTTTACGGGAATTAGGTGTCTTGTCTCTGCTGAGTTCGTGCCAGCTCCCTACAGCGACCAAGCAGTGCCTCATTGTTTCCATGTCACGAAGCTTGCCGCTGTTTTTCCGTGTCAGAGGTAGGCAAATGTTCAAATGTGTGTGAATTCCTAAGGGACCAAACTGCTGAGGTCATCTGTCCCTAGACTTACACACTACTTAAACTAACTTATGCTAAGGACAACACATACACCCATGCCCGAGAGAGGACTCGAACCTCCGGCGGGAGGGGCAGCGCAGCCTGTGACATGGCGCCTGAAACAGCGAGGCCACTCCGCGCGGCAGCAATTAGATGGGTGGTCATAATGTTCTGGCTAATCCGTGTATATTGAGTGAGCAACAAAACGACACGTCTCTCTCTAAACATATTTATAAAATTCATTCAGTCTATTTATAACGCAAATAGCATACATATGATCAATACGAATGTTACCAACCCGTAATTGTTTTTTCACCATGTTCTAAGCATTTATATCACTTACATGTAGGCGTGGCTTGTGATTTCCTGTCCCTGCTGGCACCAGACTAGACCTTTCTTGGCAGGTCGCCCATGTGCCTACTCCTTACATGGTGTGCATTACAAATAAAGTGCTTCGGTCTTGACAATTTCGGGAGGGCGAGAACGACACTCGAACGCAGTTACTTTTAGTCAGTCACCTTTGCATTGTATCACAATGCAGCTACACGCCGCATCCATACAGCACAGGAAATATCACCAGAGTAGACATGCCAGTGCTATAGTTATGAGGCCCATATATTCCGTGGAGCTTCTGTTTCTGATTATCATATTTGTGGTAATCTGGGCTTGGTTGAAAACACAAGGTTGCTTTATGTTATTCTCTGATCATATTAAGAAAATACTTAAGAGTTTGTGATTTTATTGGCCCGGCAGTATTAAATAGCGCTCCTTTTTTTAAAACGGTCAGATGGTTGTACAGGATTAGAACCACATAAAGATCAGTCGTTTTCAAAGGGGAGAACAAGGCCACTACGTCCAGCTACACAAGTGAGTGGGCATATAGCTTGAAATGTTCAGAGATGTGACACGTCCAAATGACAGTGCACTTACTGTGTTTCGCAAAGGGTTTTAAACACTCCTTATATGATTTACACGTAGAGCAGTGTCAAGATGGTAGTAGTTACACAGCACTTACACAAACATGAGGCTAAGTAGGTTAGGTTAGAGGGTCTCAAGCAATATAGAAAAAGCTTCAGTTGCAGAGAGTGCAGGATGAATACTGGAAGAGGATAGACATCAAGTAGAAGGCAGTGGGGTGTATCGTGACTGTCTCAGTTGTGGGTTCTCTGCCAAGAGGTGGACAGCAGACGACTCCTGATAGCAAATAAAAAGCCTTTATTTCAGTAACAAATCATTACCATTTCTGTATGACGCTCAGGGTGAATTTTCATCTCTTCTTAATACATTGGTGAAGGTGGAGGCTAGCGGAAGGCAAAGGGCGCCCGGCGCTGGGCGTGTTGCTGACTGGCAGCATTGGAATGTGCCGCTGTGGCGTGGAGCGGGCGTCGGATGCATCAGAGCGCGGTGCGGCTATCGCGCCCGGAGTGGTCTGGCGAGGCATGACGTCAGCGGCCGCAGGCGGGTCCAGGTTCCACTCCGTAGAACATTGCCGCGATTGTGGCTCTCTGGCGGGCGAAGGGGCCGGATTCGGGGCTCTGGGCTCGGTCGACGCGCCATCGCTGGCGGTGGTGCCTCACTCGACTGCCCAACTGCTTCCGACGATGACGAACTGGTCTGCGGTTGTTAAGTAGGCTTCTTCCCCTTGATGTCTACTGTATTTCCGTGTTCAATAGGACGGCAGAGAGGAACCTGTCGTCTTGGGGTAGCGTCTTCGCTTCATTATCAAAACGACTTCGGTCTCTAATTCGAAACCAACTACTGCTTAAATTTTGAATAATAATCAGCATTGGTGGCCGAAAACTTCCAGCATAAGAATCACCCCCATTCTGCCAATGGCCTGTAACGCCGGAAATGCATATCCTCCTATTTCCATCTATTGTACTATATATTTTTTCCTTATTTTGTTACCTGAAGATATGACATTTCTGTGTCTTTATATATTGTAATTGTTTTACTATTCGTATATACAGGGTGTTTCAAAAATGACCGGTATATTTGAAACGGCAATAAAAACTAAACGAGCAGCGATAGAAATACACCGTTTGTTGCAATATGCTTGGGACAACAGTACATTTTCAGGCGGACAAACTTTCGAAATTACAGTAGTTACAATTTTCAACAACAGATGGCGCTGCAAGTGATGTGAAAGATATAGAAGACAACGCAGTCTGTGGGTGCGCCATTCTGTACGTCGTCTTTCTGCTGTAAGCGTGTGCTGTTCACAACGTGCAAGTGTGCTGTAGACAACATGGTTTATTCCTTAGAACAGAGGATTTTTCTGGTGTTGGAATTCCACCGCCTAGAACACAGTGTTGTTGCAACAAGACGACGTTTTCAACGGAGGTTTAATGTAACCAAAGGACCGAAAAGCGATACAATAAAGGATCTGTTTGAAAAATTTCAACGGACTGGAAACGTGACGGATGAACGTGCTGGAAAGGTAGGGCGATCGCGTACGGCAACCACAGAGGGCAACGCGCAGCTAGTGCAGCAGGTGATCCAACAGCGGCCTCGGGTTTCCGTTCGCCGTGTTGCAGCTGCGGTCCAAATGACGCCAACATCCACGTATCGTCTGATGCGCCAGAGTTTACACCTCTATCCATACAAAATTCAAACGCGGCAACCCCTCAGCGCCGCTAACATTGCTGCACGAGAGACATTCGCTAACGATATAGTGCACAGGATTGATGACGGCGATATGCATGTGGGCAGCATTTGGTTTACTGACGAAGCTTATTTTTACCTGGAAGGCTTCGTCAATAAACAGAACTGGCGCATATGGGGAACCGAAAAGCCCCATGTTGCAGTCCCATCGTCCCTGCATCCTCAAAAAGTACTGGTCTGGGCCGCCATTTCTTGCAAAGGAATCATTGGCCCATTTTTCAGATCCGAAACGATTACTGCATCACGCTATCTGGACATTCTTCGTGAATTTGTGGCGGTACAAACTGCCTTAGACGACACTGCGAACACCTCGTGGTTTATGCAAGATGGTGCCCGGCCACATCGCACGGCCGACGTCTTTAATTTCCTGAATGAATATTTCGATGATCGTGTGATTGCTTTGGGCTATCCGAAACATACAGGAGGAGGCGTGGATTGGCCTCCCTATTCGCCAGACATGAACCCCTGTGACTTCTTTCTGTGGGGACACTTGAAAGACCAGGTGTACCGCCAGAATCCAGAAACAATTGAACAGCTGAAGCAGTACATCTCATCTGCATGTGAAGCCATTCCGCCAGACACGTTGTCAAAAGTTTCGGGTAATTTCATTCAGAGACTACGCCATATTATTGCTACGCATGGTGGATATGTGGAAAATATCGTACTATAGAGTTTCCCAGACCGCAGCGCCATCTGTTGTTGAAAATTGTAACTACTGTAATTTCGAAAGTTCGTCTGCCTGAAAATGTACTGTTGTCCCAAACATATTGCAACAAACGGTGTATTTCTATCGCTGCTCGTTTAGTTTTTATTGCCGTTTCAAATATACCGGTCATTTTTGAAACACCCTGTATATATATATATATATATATATATATATATATATATATATATATATATATATATATATATTTATGCATTTATGTCGATGTATAATAGGTTTGTTTTGTAAATATTATTTGTATTTTTATGCTGGGTCTTGTCCAGGGAAAACTATGCTATCGGACGTTTACATCGATAGGTCGTGTGGAGAACCAAAGTGTTTAGCATCTTTGGTAGTGTTAACTCTGCCGCATGGAGCGCGGGCAGAGAAAGTGTGGCCGGAGTAGGGCGGTGGAGCAGGTGTGCTGAGTGACGATCCCACGAGTTGCCGCGCTTTCGGGGATTGGCGACATGTAATTGGGCTCGACTTGCTATGATAGTTTCTGACACGGTGTTGCGGACGGGAAGCATTAGCTGGTGTACATCAAGAGCCCGTTTCGCCTGGTGACGGTGTTGAGAAGAAGGCGCGCCAACGTCCAGTTTCTGCAACAGCGACGGCCGACAATGAGTGACTGTCGCCACCTCCTCGACCGACGACTTCAAACCTTCAATCAACCAACAAGGAAGACTGGAAGCACGTAAAGTTTTAGAACTGTAGGGCTGACCTCAGCTTTTAAAATTGTCCCATTTGCCTCACAAAATTACAGAAACTTAGCATGAACCTTTGTTGTTCATTGTCCTAATTGCATTACAAAGCAGGGTCCCTTCCTTTTCCGGAATGAACCCGAGTGTCGTTGAAATTCAAACGCCAGCATTGAAGTAATATCATTCCATTCCACTGCTTTAATTTCAAAGTTCAGTTAAAGTATTCATAGCTGGCTACAATATTTAGATTACACAAGCACAAATTAAGACTGCGAGTTTTGTTACCATACTTTAGCTTACCTGGTACTGCATATCAACTTGGTATGCACTAAATTTTACTGCTGTTAATTGTTCAGAATCATTTAATTCAAGTTCAAAGTTAAATCTCTTATTTCTAAATTGCGTAGATTCAAGTAGCTCTTGAGATGATTGTTGAGGTATCCCAAGACTAACCTTATTTTACTGAATTTCGAAGTGCTTCAGAAACAAAGCTCACTATTAATTTCAGTCACTAAATTAACTTTCAATTTTCCAGTCTTATTAATTCTTTTGCTAAATTAAGTCAGAGTGTAGCGAAATTTATTTCTTCTGACAAATATTCAGTTGCCACGCTTTCAGTGCTAAATGTATGCGCATTAATCTTTCATTTTCAGTTATTATGGTAGTTGTCCATCGGACTGGCGACCGTAATTTTCCCAAATCTCAAATATCTGATTAACGCCAATTAATTGTTAATGTAACGACCGCACATTTACTTTCTTTATTAACTTTACCCCTTTTCAAAATTAATTTCCACCAATTTCATTTGCATTTTTCCTTTCATTTAGATGTAACCCTTTCCTCCCTCCTTACCGACAGATTAACTTCGGTGATGATTGCTTTTCCCAAAATGCCATTAGGTGTACGTGCTTAAATTTTTCTCTGTCATTAAGGTCAATAAGTGAGGGGGAGGTTACACGTGGCGACCTAGTGACAGGACAATCTTCGGATTTGAGGTTGTTCTGGACACGAATTTTGCATTGTGCAAATCTCATAACAAAGTACTGGTTACGAACAGGTCGTTACATCAGCGAGAATAAGTAGTGGGAGTAATCCTAATTAGATTTGAGATTTGGCATTTATATTGAAAATTATTAAAATGAGTGAAAGCAACAATTACCAAAATTTGGTAGACTTGGATACGGAACAATCGGTCGAACAATGGAAAACGCGCACTGCGGAACCCATTGTTCAGGGGCAGGCGGCTAACATGAAAGACGCGACCGCCGAAACGCAAGAAAGAGCAGAAATGGAATTCCAAGCTTCTGAAAATGTTTCGGAATCGGAAGTGATAATAAAATCTGAACCCCTGGATGACGAATACGGGGGGACAATTAAAGAGGCACCCGCTACGGATGTAAAACTGCTAGTTTCCAGGAATTTAACTGATTTATTGAATGTTTCGATTAACGAAATCAGGGCTCAGTCTAGCAAGATAGAAACTCAATCACAGGAATTAAATCTCAGTCGGCCAAGCAAGAAGCTCAGTCTGAAAAAACTGACAGGTAGCTAGACAATCAGAACAAAGCTATTAATGTTGTTAAGAACAATGTTGGAGTTGTTAACACAAAAGTTGATAAAATCAAAGAAGATACTGTTGTTATTAATACCGAAATCGGTAACCTTAAACAGGAAATGATAGGCGTTCAGGCGGAAATTGCGAGCATAAATACTAGATTTGATTCCGAAATTAGCAGAATCGAGAAAAGTGTAGGAGAAACAGTTGCTCCGATCATCGAGAATAGGGTGTCGGAACAAATTCAATTAGTGAAAAAAGAGGATCAACAGAAGGTGGAAACTTTAAAGGCTTTAGTAACCGAAGTAGATACTAAAGTGAGGAACCAGTCTAATACCTGCGAAGATAAAAAGAGGGAAGTGGAAACGCTTGCGACAAATACTTGCCAAGTAATTACGAGAGTTTCGGAATTAGAAAAGAAACTTGACTAAAATCAGAGCTATGTGCCAGTCTGTGCACATAGTTCGGAATTGTTGACGAAAGAGGAGCGGTTCGACCCCTTGAAAAAAGGCCGTATACACGCGACGCATTTCATTAAAAATTGTGGAAGAGTTTTACCCAGATCCTGGACAAATGAGAGAAAAATTAATGCGGTTATTGACGTGTTGGCAGGCGATGCCAAGCGTTGGGGCTTAAAACTCAGCATTACGAACCTTACTTTTGACGAGTTTAAAAATTTGTTTCTGGCTGAATACTGGTCAGAGCAAAAACAACAAAGTGCCTGGCGCGAATTTGTTGTATCGGGACCTTTCGATGCGAATCCGAGTGGCTCGATGAAGGAGTTTTGTGAGGGCTGGATTCGCAAGTTGGAATATCTGCGTGATCACCGCACGGAATCTGAAATAGTCTGGGAACTCTACAAGAAGCTTCCAGATGGTACAAAACGCTACGTAGGAAGCAATTACAAGACAATCAATGATTACCTGGAAAGAGTTGAGGACGAGGACAATTGGCGCAATAATCGCGACAGTGGTAGAGGCCGTGGTAACAACAATGGGTACCACAACAACGATAACCATGGGAATAATGCATACCGCAACCATGGCAGCAATAACAATACAGGTTCGTACCGTAATAACAATCGGTACAATGCAAATAGTAACAGGGATGACGGAAACCAGTATCATACTAACGTGATACGGGCTTCACAGAATAGTAATAAAGCCAGAGGGTGTGATAAGCCGCCTCATCAGCATCCGGGGAGCTGATCTCCTGGGACGAGACAGGGAAACCATTAGCCGCGCCGGTGAGGGGCCGACCGAGCGTGGAGAAATTTTGGTGGCCCAATAACAGTAGAAAACCGAGGTGTCGTCGTTATGAAAATTCCGTATGGAATAATCAACGGCGGGAGAGTGTGCCAGTGTTAGGAGAAAGGAGTGCGCCCACAAGTAGTAGATCAGCTGTAGACACGGCAGTAGAAAATACATTCACTTTCAGTGAGAACAATTTATGTAGTGTTCCGGAAATCGATTATAAAGTGGCAGCTATAACACCCACAGCGAAACTGGAGATTGAGTTTAAGAATGATTAGCAATTGTTGAGAGAAGATCAGATGTCGGATAACAAGTCCGTCATCGAGCTAGGTGATGCAGAGAGGGATGAGGTCTGGTTAAGGCAGTTCGGTCGCTTGTACGACGAAATAAGAGATTATAGAGGCCTGTACAGGAGAAGTGTTTACGGGGAGCGCGGGCAGGATTTGCCGCGTCTTGTCCCGCAGAAAGATAGTGTTTGTGAAGTGATAGAAAGCTCAGGCCCTAACCGGCAGACTTTACTAGAAATAGTTGATGTTAATGGGTAGCACGAGCAAGATTCGTCATGTTTCGTCCCGCTGGATTTGGATGTTGAAGTAGTAATGGAAAGTTCTGGCCCTAACCGGCAGACCTTACCGAAAGTTATAGTGGTAGAAGTAGCTGACCCATCCGACGCAAAACTCCAGTTTGAACATAGCGAGAGTATTAAGGAGAAAGATTACGAAAATTTTAGTGATAGCCGGACACGATTGGTAGAAAAGCACGTAGATTACGTGTATGAGGTTAGAGCTCACGTTATACGGTCGGACGGTAGCAGTATGGGTTGCGCAGATCCAGAGGAAGTAATTGCAGATACTACTGGGCACATTCCTCCATGTAGACTGGCAGACGAGATCAATCTGGCCAAAGAGGAATCAACGAAGGTGACAATTAGTGAAGTGATAGCAAAGCAACACTCACTATTTGACGTGTTACAGGAAAAGGTTTCGGTATTGGAGGCGAAGGTACAGACTAAGCCTCAGGACAAACATGTTGAAATTAAAACTCTATGCGAACAGAGGCTGAAAAAGCCGCCAGATAAGCCGGATTTAGGATCAAAGCCGGATGGTTTTTTCGGGAATGACCTGGATATGGACGAGGATTTATTGTGGGAAAATATAGAAAGAGTCGAGGATAAGTGTAGACAGATAGTAGTGTCTGTTAATATGCACGGCCTACAACTAAAGGTGTTGATTGATACCGGTGCAGAATTGAGTGGTGTATCTCGGAAAATATTTGAGTTACTGAATGACAGACCTGGTATCGTAGTTACGCCAGTAACAGGAGTGAAAATTATCGGTGCTACTGGAAAGGCCAGTAAAACGGTCACAAAACAGATTTTTGTCAACTTCGAGATATGTGGGGCACGATTTGAACAAGAGTTTGTCGTCGTGCCAGACTTAACTTGGCTCTGAGCACTATGGGACTCAACTGCTGTGGTTATCAGTCCCCTAGAACTTAGAACTACTTAAACCTAACCAACCTAAAGACATCACACACATCCATGCCCGAGGCAGGATTCGAACCTGCGACCGTAGCAGTCGCACGGTTCCGGACTGCGCGCCTAGAACCGCGAGACCACCGCGGCCGGCAGACTTAACTACGGAAGTAATTATTGGGTTAGATTGGCTACTAAAGTACCGTGCAGTGATTAATTGCGAAAGCAAAACTTTGACACGTACGTCACAAGATAAAACAATCTTAGTTAGTTTTGACGAGGCAGGAGATGGTGTGCATAGGCAATACCAGCCTATACACATTGTTAACTGGCCGGATGCCATTGACGTAGGTATGAATTTGAACTACTGTAACGTGATGAATCTCGGCATTGACAATAGTGTAGAAAGTGAATTGGAAAGTATTGTAGACGGTGTGTCAAACGTAACACACGAACAAAGACGAGGCCTGTTAGATGACAGAAGTAAAAGTTTAGTGGAAGAGATAATCAAATTCCCTCCGCCGACTGACATTAGTATTGGTGTGAAAAAGATCGTTTGCGAGAAATAATGAAGCTAAAAGGCGATGCTCACATACATCGTCATGACGCTAAAGCGCGTTTTGCTAAGTTTGCAATCGGAAACTTAGTACTTGTAAAAGCTCATGAGAAATCGAGCGAGATAGACAATGAAATATCTAAATTTAAGTTTGTTTATAATGGACCATATAAAGTCTCAAATGCTTATTGCTTAGAGTATCCAAGCTCTGGAAAACTATTAGGTATACGGAACACTGTGGAGTTGAAATTGTACCAACCAAGGATTGATTAATACCACAGAATGGGTAATTTGTACAGTATGTAAATTTAGAGTGTAAGATTTAAGGATTTGCTATGTTTCCATGACTTTGCCTGACCAAGAAGTCATTAAATAAGTTGTACTTAATAAATAATTGATTTTGATTAAGTGGTGTAAGAGTAACTGATTGTTAATCAATTGAAAATTCCAAGCTGCTAGTTTAAGTATTCAGCTGAGTCACAGTAGATTAAGGAATGTAAATGTGATATTGTAACTACCCGTAAGATTTCATGAATATGTGTTTTATTAGTCATTGCCGATGTATTTAGACGCTGTTTTAAGTTTCAGGCTAGTACATGTGTGTGATGATGGACAGTGTTGAGTTATCCACTGTGATAGAGTTAATGGATTCCTTGAGATTACTCGGGATGAGCTTTTCCGAAAGAATTCAGTGAAACTGACGTTCTGGAAATGCCGTTACATAGGCGACTGAGATCAAGCGTGCCGCACAGGCGGGCGCAACAGAACGGACGAGGCGGAGCCGCTGTCGGCTCTTGTGCCGCTGTCGGCATTCTTTGTACTTGCGGGTATGGAAGGTGCAGACGTTTTTCTTCCCGGACAGCTGATGTGAAAGAATTCTGCTGTCAATATTTATGTTTTTTTCGATCTGCTGAATATTATTTTCTTGTTTGGAGTTAAGTGGACTCTCATGGCGAGAATACTAATTATGAAAATGTTATATAAAAATTGTGTATTCTCTGTAATTAATTATTAATTTGCGTATTTTGATCTACCTGTTGTCATGACCATGTACCGTGATTAATTTTGCTAGGAATTTTGCTGATTTAGAATAGCTAAACCATTTTCTATGTTTTCTACTAATTTTAATATGTTGTCATATTTTTTTTTTTTTGTAAGTCGGCAGATTGGA
Source organism: Schistocerca nitens (assembly GCF_023898315.1). Lineage (NCBI taxonomy): Eukaryota > Metazoa > Arthropoda > Insecta > Orthoptera > Acrididae > Schistocerca > Schistocerca nitens. Next base: position 359,890,746 of record NC_064619.1, on the reverse strand, counting down.
ATAAGGTTAGGAGTGTCTCCACTCAGTAATTATGGTCTAAAAATTGGTTTATGGTTAATTAGTCTAATGCTAAATTTTCTTGATATTTTGAGCATATGCATTTCAGCTGGTTTTTTTTTTTTATTTTCCTTTTTGGGACATTTCAGGTTACACGAACATCCTCAGACAATGTGGGGCGCGTGTAACGCCAGAAATGCATATCCTCTTTCCATCTATTGTACTATAAACTTTTTCCTTATTTTGTTACCTGAAGATATGACATTTCTGTGTCTTTATATATTGTAATTGTTTTACTATTTGTATATAAATATTTATGCATTTATGTCGATGTATAATTGGTTTGTTTTGTAAATATTATTTGTATTTTTATGCTGGGTCTTGCCCAGGGAAAACTATGCTATCGGACGTTTACATCGATAGGTCGTGTGGAGAACCAAAGTGTTTAGCATCTTTGGTAGTGTTAACTCTGCCGCATGGAGCGCGGGCAGAGAAAGTGTGGCCGGAGTAGGGCGGTGGAGCAGGTGTGCTGAGTGACGATCCCACGAGTTGCCGCGCTTTCGGGGATTGGCGACATGTAATTGGGCTCGACTTGCTATGATAGTTTCTGACACGGTGTTGCGGACGGGAAGCATTAGCTGGTGTACATCAAGAGCCCGTTTCGCCTGGTGACGGTGTTGAGAAGAAGGCGCGCCAACGTCCAGTTTCTGCAACAGCGACGGCCGACAATGAGTGACTGTCGCCACCTCCTCGACCGACGACTTCAAACCTTCAATCAACCAACAAGGAAGACTGGAAGCACGTAAAGTTTTAGAACTGTAGGGCTGACCTCAGCTTTTAAAATTGTCCCATTTGCCTCACAAAATTACAGAAACTTAGCATGAACCTTTGTTGTTCATTGTCCTAATTGCATTACAAAGCAGGGTCCCTTCCTTTTCCGGAATGAACCCGAGTGTCGTTGAAATTCAAACGCCAGCATTGAAGTAATATCATTCCATTCCACTGCTTTAATTTCAAAGTTCAGTTAAAGTATTCATAGCTGGCTACAATATTTAGATTACACAAGCACAAATTAAGACTGCGAGTTTTGTTACCATACTTTAGCTTACCTGGTACTGCATATCAACTTGGTATGCACTAAATTTTACTGCTGTTAATTGTTCAGAATCATTTAATTCAAGTTCAAAGTTAAATCTCTTATTTCTAAATTGCGTAGATTCAAGTAGCTCTTGAGATGATTGTTGAGGTATCCCAAGACTAACCTTATTTTACTGAATTTCGAAGTGCTTCAGAAACAAAGCTCACTATTAATTTCAGTCACTAAATTAACTTTCAATTTTCCAGTCTTATTAATTCTTTTGCTAAATTAAGTCAGAGTGTAGCGAAATTTATTTCTTCTGACAAATATTCAGTTGCCACGCTTTCAGTGCTAAATGTATGCGCATTAATCTTTCATTTTCAGTTATTATGGTAGTTGTCCATCGGACTGGCGACCGTAATTTTCCCAAATCTCAAATATCTGATTAACGCCAATTAATTGTTAATGTAACGACCGCACATTTACTTTCTTTATTAACTTTACCCCTTTTCAAAATTAATTTCCACCAATTTCATTTGCATTTTTCCTTTCATTTAGATGTAACCCTTTCCTCCCTCCTTACCGACAGATTAACTTCGGTGATGATTGCTTTTCCCAAAATGCCATTAGGTGTACGTGCTTAAATTTTTCTCTGTCATTAAGGTCAATAAGTGAGGGGGAGGTTACACGTGGCGACCTAGTGACAGGACAATCTTCGGATTTGAGGTTGTTCTGGACACGAATTTTGCATTGTGCAAATCTCATAACAAAGTACTGGTTACGAACAGGTCGTTACATCAGCGAGAATAAGTAGTGGGAGTAATCCTAATTAGATTTGAGATTTGGCATTTATATTGAAAATTATTAAAATGAGTGAAAGCAACAATTACCAAAATTTGGTAGACTTGGATACGGAACAATCGGTCGAACAATGGAAAACGCGCACTGCGGAACCCATTGTTCAGGGGCAGGCGGCTAACATGAAAGACGCGACCGCCGAAACGCAAGAAAGAGCAGAAATGGAATTCCAAGCTTCTGAAAATGTTTCGGAATCGGAAGTGATAATAAAATCTGAACCCCTGGATGACGAATACGGGGGGACAATTAAAGAGGCACCCGCTACGGATGTAAAACTGCTAGTTTCCAGGAATTTAACTGATTTATTGAATGTTTCGATTAACGAAATCAGGGCTCAGTCTAGCAAGATAGAAACTCAATCACAGGAATTAAATCTCAGTCGGCCAAGCAAGAAGCTCAGTCTGAAAAAACTGACAGGTAGCTAGACAATCAGAACAAAGCTATTAATGTTGTTAAGAACAATGTTGGAGTTGTTAACACAAAAGTTGATAAAATCAAAGAAGATACTGTTGTTATTAATACCGAAATCGGTAACCTTAAACAGGAAATGATAGGCGTTCAGGCGGAAATTGCGAGCATAAATACTAGATTTGATTCCGAAATTAGCAGAATCGAGAAAAGTGTAGGAGAAACAGTTGCTCCGATCATCGAGAATAGGGTGTCGGAACAAATTCAATTAGTGAAAAAAGAGGATCAACAGAAGGTGGAAACTTTAAAGGCTTTAGTAACCGAAGTAGATACTAAAGTGAGGAACCAGTCTAATACCTGCGAAGATAAAAAGAGGGAAGTGGAAACGCTTGCGACAAATACTTGCCAAGTAATTACGAGAGTTTCGGAATTAGAAAAGAAACTTGACTAAAATCAGAGCTATGTGCCAGTCTGTGCACATAGTTCGGAATTGTTGACGAAAGAGGAGCGGTTCGACCCCTTGAAAAAAGGCCGTATACACGCGACGCATTTCATTAAAAATTGTGGAAGAGTTTTACCCAGATCCTGGACAAATGAGAGAAAAATTAATGCGGTTATTGACGTGTTGGCAGGCGATGCCAAGCGTTGGGGCTTAAAACTCAGCATTACGAACCTTACTTTTGACGAGTTTAAAAATTTGTTTCTGGCTGAATACTGGTCAGAGCAAAAACAACAAAGTGCCTGGCGCGAATTTGTTGTATCGGGACCTTTCGATGCGAATCCGAGTGGCTCGATGAAGGAGTTTTGTGAGGGCTGGATTCGCAAGTTGGAATATCTGCGTGATCACCGCACGGAATCTGAAATAGTCTGGGAACTCTACAAGAAGCTTCCAGATGGTACAAAACGCTACGTAGGAAGCAATTACAAGACAATCAATGATTACCTGGAAAGAGTTGAGGACGAGGACAATTGGCGCAATAATCGCGACAGTGGTAGAGGCCGTGGTAACAACAATGGGTACCACAACAACGATAACCATGGGAATAATGCATACCGCAACCATGGCAGCAATAACAATACAGGTTCGTACCGTAATAACAATCGGTACAATGCAAATAGTAACAGGGATGACGGAAACCAGTATCATACTAACGTGATACGGGCTTCACAGAATAGTAATAAAGCCAGAGGGTGTGATAAGCCGCCTCATCAGCATCCGGGGAGCTGATCTCCTGGGACGAGACAGGGAAACCATTAGCCGCGCCGGTGAGGGGCCGACCGAGCGTGGAGAAATTTTGGTGGCCCAATAACAGTAGAAAACCGAGGTGTCGTCGTTATGAAAATTCCGTATGGAATAATCAACGGCGGGAGAGTGTGCCAGTGTTAGGAGAAAGGAGTGCGCCCACAAGTAGTAGATCAGCTGTAGACACGGCAGTAGAAAATACATTCACTTTCAGTGAGAACAATTTATGTAGTGTTCCGGAAATCGATTATAAAGTGGCAGCTATAACACCCACAGCGAAACTGGAGATTGAGTTTAAGAATGATTAGCAATTGTTGAGAGAAGATCAGATGTCGGATAACAAGTCCGTCATCGAGCTAGGTGATGCAGAGAGGGATGAGGTCTGGTTAAGGCAGTTCGGTCGCTTGTACGACGAAATAAGAGATTATAGAGGCCTGTACAGGAGAAGTGTTTACGGGGAGCGCGGGCAGGATTTGCCGCGTCTTGTCCCGCAGAAAGATAGTGTTTGTGAAGTGATAGAAAGCTCAGGCCCTAACCGGCAGACTTTACTAGAAATAGTTGATGTTAATGGGTAGCACGAGCAAGATTCGTCATGTTTCGTCCCGCTGGATTTGGATGTTGAAGTAGTAATGGAAAGTTCTGGCCCTAACCGGCAGACCTTACCGAAAGTTATAGTGGTAGAAGTAGCTGACCCATCCGACGCAAAACTCCAGTTTGAACATAGCGAGAGTATTAAGGAGAAAGATTACGAAAATTTTAGTGATAGCCGGACACGATTGGTAGAAAAGCACGTAGATTACGTGTATGAGGTTAGAGCTCACGTTATACGGTCGGACGGTAGCAGTATGGGTTGCGCAGATCCAGAGGAAGTAATTGCAGATACTACTGGGCACATTCCTCCATGTAGACTGGCAGACGAGATCAATCTGGCCAAAGAGGAATCAACGAAGGTGACAATTAGTGAAGTGATAGCAAAGCAACACTCACTATTTGACGTGTTACAGGAAAAGGTTTCGGTATTGGAGGCGAAGGTACAGACTAAGCCTCAGGACAAACATGTTGAAATTAAAACTCTATGCGAACAGAGGCTGAAAAAGCCGCCAGATAAGCCGGATTTAGGATCAAAGCCGGATGGTTTTTTCGGGAATGACCTGGATATGGACGAGGATTTATTGTGGGAAAATATAGAAAGAGTCGAGGATAAGTGTAGACAGATAGTAGTGTCTGTTAATATGCACGGCCTACAACTAAAGGTGTTGATTGATACCGGTGCAGAATTGAGTGGTGTATCTCGGAAAATATTTGAGTTACTGAATGACAGACCTGGTATCGTAGTTACGCCAGTAACAGGAGTGAAAATTATCGGTGCTACTGGAAAGGCCAGTAAAACGGTCACAAAACAGATTTTTGTCAACTTCGAGATATGTGGGGCACGATTTGAACAAGAGTTTGTCGTCGTGCCAGACTTAACTTGGCTCTGAGCACTATGGGACTCAACTGCTGTGGTTATCAGTCCCCTAGAACTTAGAACTACTTAAACCTAACCAACCTAAAGACATCACACACATCCATGCCCGAGGCAGGATTCGAACCTGCGACCGTAGCAGTCGCACGGTTCCGGACTGCGCGCCTAGAACCGCGAGACCACCGCGGCCGGCAGACTTAACTACGGAAGTAATTATTGGGTTAGATTGGCTACTAAAGTACCGTGCAGTGATTAATTGCGAAAGCAAAACTTTGACACGTACGTCACAAGATAAAACAATCTTAGTTAGTTTTGACGAGGCAGGAGATGGTGTGCATAGGCAATACCAGCCTATACACATTGTTAACTGGCCGGATGCCATTGACGTAGGTATGAATTTGAACTACTGTAACGTGATGAATCTCGGCATTGACAATAGTGTAGAAAGTGAATTGGAAAGTATTGTAGACGGTGTGTCAAACGTAACACACGAACAAAGACGAGGCCTGTTAGATGACAGAAGTAAAAGTTTAGTGGAAGAGATAATCAAATTCCCTCCGCCGACTGACATTAGTATTGGTGTGAAAAAGATCGTTTGCGAGAAATAATGAAGCTAAAAGGCGATGCTCACATACATCGTCATGACGCTAAAGCGCGTTTTGCTAAGTTTGCAATCGGAAACTTAGTACTTGTAAAAGCTCATGAGAAATCGAGCGAGATAGACAATGAAATATCTAAATTTAAGTTTGTTTATAATGGACCATATAAAGTCTCAAATGCTTATTGCTTAGAGTATCCAAGCTCTGGAAAACTATTAGGTATACGGAACACTGTGGAGTTGAAATTGTACCAACCAAGGATTGATTAATACCACAGAATGGGTAATTTGTACAGTATGTAAATTTAGAGTGTAAGATTTAAGGATTTGCTATGTTTCCATGACTTTGCCTGACCAAGAAGTCATTAAATAAGTTGTACTTAATAAATAATTGATTTTGATTAAGTGGTGTAAGAGTAACTGATTGTTAATCAATTGAAAATTCCAAGCTGCTAGTTTAAGTATTCAGCTGAGTCACAGTAGATTAAGGAATGTAAATGTGATATTGTAACTACCCGTAAGATTTCATGAATATGTGTTTTATTAGTCATTGCCGATGTATTTAGACGCTGTTTTAAGTTTCAGGCTAGTACATGTGTGTGATGATGGACAGTGTTGAGTTATCCACTGTGATAGAGTTAATGGATTCCTTGAGATTACTCGGGATGAGCTTTTCCGAAAGAATTCAGTGAAACTGACGTTCTGGAAATGCCGTTACATAGGCGACTGAGATCAAGCGTGCCGCACAGGCGGGCGCAACAGAACGGACGAGGCGGAGCCGCTGTCGGCTCTTGTGCCGCTGTCGGCATTCTTTGTACTTGCGGGTATGGAAGGTGCAGACGTTTTTCTTCCCGGACAGCTGATGTGAAAGAATTCTGCTGTCAATATTTATGTTTTTTTCGATCTGCTGAATATTATTTTCTTGTTTGGAGTTAAGTGGACTCTCATGGCGAGAATACTAATTATGAAAATGTTATATAAAAATTGTGTATTCTCTGTAATTAATTATTAATTTGCGTATTTTGATCTACCTGTTGTCATGACCATGTACCGTGATTAATTTTGCTAGGAATTTTGCTGATTTAGAATAGCTAAACCATTTTCTATGTTTTCTACTAATTTTAATATGTTGTCATATTTTTTTTTTTTTGTAAGTCGGCAGATTGGAATAAGGTTAGGAGTGTCTCCACTCAGTAATTATGGTCTAAAAATTGGTTTATGGTTAATTAGTCTAATGCTAAATTTTCTTGATATTTTGAGCATATGCATTTCAGCTGGTTTTTTTTTTTTATTTTCCTTTTTGGGACATTTCAGGTTACACGAACATCCTCAGACAATGTGGGGCGCGTGTAACGCCAGAAATGCATATCCTCTTTCCATCTATTGTACTATAAACTTTTTCCTTATTTTGTTACCTGAAGATATGACATTTCTGTGTCTTTATATATTGTAATTGTTTTACTATTTGTATATAAATATTTATGCATTTATGTCGATGTATAATTGGTTTGTTTTGTAAATATTATTTGTATTTTTATGCTGGGTCTTGCCCAGGGAAAACTATGCTATCGGACGTTTACATCGATAGGTCGTGTGGAGAACCAAAGTGTTTAGCATCTTTGGTAGTGTTAACTCTGCCGCATGGAGCGCGGGCAGAGAAAGTGTGGCCGGAGTAGGGCGGTGGAGCAGGTGTGCTGAGTGACGATCCCACGAGTTGCCGCGCTTTCGGGGATTGGCGACATGTAATTGGGCTCGACTTGCTATGATAGTTTCTGACACGGTGTTGCGGACGGGAAGCATTAGCTGGTGTACATCAAGAGCCCGTTTCGCCTGGTGACGGTGTTGAGAAGAAGGCGCGCCAACATCCAGTTTCTGCAACAGCGACGGCCGACAATGAGTGACTGTCGCCACCTCCTCGACCGACGACTTCAAACCTTCAATCAACCAACAAGGAAGACTGGAAGCACGTAAAGTTTTAGAACTGTAGGGCTGACCTCAGCTTTTAGAATTGTCCCATTTGCCTCACAAAATTACAGAAACTTAGCATGAACCTTTGTTGTTCATTGTCCTAATTGCATTACAAAGCAGGGTCCCTTCCTTTTCCGGAATGAACCCGAGTGTCGTTGAAATTCAAACGCCAGCATTAAAGTAATATCATTCCATTCCACTGCTTTAATTTCAAAGTTCAGTTAAAGTATTCACAGCTGGCTACATTATTTAGATTACACAAGCACAAATTAAGTGTGTGAGTTTTGTTACCATATTTTATCTTACCTGGTACTGCATCTCAGCTTGGTACATACTAAATTTTACTAATGTTAATTGTTCAGAATCATTTGATTCAAGTTCAAAGTTAAGTCTCTTATTTCTAAACTGCGTAGATTCAAGTAGCTTTTGAAATGATTGTTGAGGTACCCCAGGACTAACCTTATTTTACTGAATTTCGAAGTGCTTCAGAATCAAAGCTCACTATTAATTCCAGTCACTAATTTAACTATCAATTTTCCGATTTTATTAATTCTTTTGCTAAATTAAGTCAGAGTGTAGTGAAATTTATTACTTGTGACAAACATTCAGTTTCCACACAACACGTGTCAACCTTCAGTTGCCACTCTTTTAGTGCTAATTATAAGTGCATTAATCTTTCATTTTCAGCTATTATAGTAGTTGTGCATGGGACTGGCGACCGTAATTTCCCCCTAATCTGAAATATCTAATTAACGCCAATTAATTGTTAACGTAACGACCGCACATTTACTTTGTTTATTAACTTTACCCATTTTC